>NC_086451.1:374510308-374834058 GCF_028390025.1 Pseudophryne corroboree
AAGCTGAGGGTATCACGGGTGTCACATTGTAATAGAAAGGAGGTAGCATCCTCATCCGCTCCCTGAGATGTAGCCATTTTAAAGTTACTGCGAACCTATTGGGTCAGGCTTCATCCATGCAGAGTAAAGTGCAGATATATAGTGCAAATG
This sequence comes from Pseudophryne corroboree, assembly GCF_028390025.1. Taxonomy (NCBI): domain Eukaryota; kingdom Metazoa; phylum Chordata; class Amphibia; order Anura; family Myobatrachidae; genus Pseudophryne; species Pseudophryne corroboree. The sequence goes on from NC_086451.1 coordinate 374,510,459, forward strand.
TGCAACACAGTGTGAAAACAAACATGAGATGAGATGAGGCAACAAAATGTATATAATGTCCGGTGCCCTGCGAGGTACAGCACCATGCAGAAGGAGCTGTTGCCAAATGCAAATGCACACAACGCTGGCACTCGGACTGCCCCTTGAGCTGACTTGCTCCGGTGCCCTCCACTAGGGTGTGACCCCCATATCCATGTGTCGACAAATGAGGCGGCACTCAGAGTCTTTTGAAAGCAGCAAAGTGACTTTAGTGCATAAAGTGCAAAATCAATGTTTCGGGGTGCTTGATCCCTTCATCAGGATAACATGCAATACAGATCACACACAATTTATAAGTGCAGTTACCCCCTGATATGCCCCCATGCCTGAGTCCTGATGGCCACGCCGCTCTGGGCCCGACATCCGTCCATCTGGAGTGATCACTTCCGCCGGAGGTGACATCGCATGATGACGACGCGGGTCCTGGTCACGTTGCTTCAGTAACGCTAGAAAACATAAACAGTTTTGGTTTACGAACATGTCACTGCTTAGGGGCATTTCAGGGGGTGAATGCACTTATAAATTGTGTGTGATCTGTATTGCATGTTATCCTGATGAAGGGGTCTAGCCCCCGAAATGTTGATTTTGCACTTTATGCACTAAAGTGACCTTGCTGCTTTTAAAAGACTCTGGGTGCCGCCTCATTTGTCGACGCATACATATATATATATATATATATATATATAATTATTTTTTTCTATACCGGACTGGAGAGTGTCGCGTCGGTCTTTCTATAGTGGAGGTCGCCATACCCAGAGCTGGATTAAGGAGGGACACTGGGGATATATACTTCTGGGCAATTTTAGACCTTAGGGCCCCCCTGTCTTAAATATCCCGGGTCCCCCAAAGCCTTAATTCAGCTCTTCATCCAGCAGGCTCCTGACTTTCAAAAGAAACAACAGGCTGGAGTCAGGTAACAAAGCATTCCCAAACAGGTTATATTAAATATATATATATATAAATATATATACAGCAATCGGATCGGCACTCACTGTAGCTTGGTTAATGGCACCGGTGCCATCCGGTAATTGATAGACAAATGTTCCTCATACAAGCAGCGGCACTCTGAGACTTGATCAGTAATCAAACAGTAATAAAGTGCAGTTTAATACATCACTCCAAAACTCCAATACCTTTGGAGTGATGTATTAAACTGCACTTTATTACGGTTTAATTATTGATCAAGTCTCCGAGTGCTGCTGCTTGTATGAGGAACATTTCTACATATATATATATATATATATATATATATACAGTGGGGCAAAAAAGTATTTGGACAGCCACTGATTGTGCAAGTTGACCCACTTAAAAAGAAGAGAGAGGTCTGTAATTTCCATCATAGGTGCAGCCTAACTGTGAGAGTAAGAATCTGAAGAAAAAAAAACAAAAAACCAGGAATCACATTGTATGATTTTTAAACAATTTACTTGTATATTCTTGTGGAAAATAAATATTTGGACACCTAGCAAGCAGCAAAATTTCTGGCTCTCACAGACCTGTTACTTCTTCTTTAAGAAGCTCTTCTATCCTCCACTCGTTACCTGTATTAATGTCACCTGTTTGAACTGGTTATCTGTATAAAGGACACCTGTCCACACCCTCAAACAGTCAGACTGCTACCTCTCCACTATGGCCAAGACCAGAGAGCTGTCTAAGGACACCAGGGACAAAATTGTAGAGCTGCACAAGGCTGGGATGAGCTACTAGACAATAGGCAAGCAGCTTGGTGAGGGTATCAATGATCTTGAGAACGGTGAGGAATCAGCCCAGAACTACACAAGGGGACCTGGTCAATGACCTCAAGAGAGCTGGGACCACAGTCACAAAGGTTACTAATAGTAACACACTACTTCGTCATGGATTGAAATCCTGCAGCGCCCGAAAGGTCCCCCTGCTTAAGCCAGCACATGTCCAGGCCCGTCTAAAGTTTGCCAGTGACCATCTGGATGATCCAGAGGAGGATTGGGAGAATATAATGTGGTCAGATGAGAGCAAAATCAAACTTTTTGGTATAAACTTCACTCGCCGTGTTTGGAGGGAGAACACCATACCCACTGTGAACATCATGCTTTGGGGCTGCTTTTCTGCAAAGGGGACAGGATGACTGATCCGTATTAAGGAGACGATGAATGGGGCCAAGTATCGTGAGATTTTGCCTTCCCTCAGTAAGAGCATTGAAGATGGAATGTGGCTAGGTCTTCCAGCATGACAATGACCCCAAACACACCGCCCAGGCAACTAAGGAGTGGCTCCGTAAGAAGCATTTCAAGGTTCTGAAGTGGCCTTGCCAGTCTCCAGACCTCAACCCAATAGAAAATCTGTGGAGAAAGTTGAACGTTCGTGTTGCCCGGTGACAGCCCCAAAACATGACAGATCTATAGAGGGTCTGCATGGAAGAGTGGGCCAAAATACCTGCTACAGTGTGGGCAAACCTGGTCAAGAACTACAGGAAATGTTTGACCTCTGTAATTGCCAACCGAGGTTATATTACAAAGTATTGAGTTAAACTTTTTGATTGTGCAAATATTTATTTTCCGCAAGAATATACAAATAAATTGTTTAAAAATCATACAATGTGATTTCCTAGTTTTTTTCCCCAGATTCTGTCTCTCACAGTTGAAGTGTACTTATGATGGAAATTACAGACCTCTCTCATCTTTTTTTTTAGTGGGTCAATTTGCATGATCGGTGGCTGTCCAAATACTTTTTTGCCCCACTGTATATATATATTGATAAAATATATGTATGTATATATATAGTACTGTAGCAACTCCGGCACTCCACTGGGTTAGCTGAACATAAAATACTTGCTCCTGTGCCTTCCAACAGGGGGGCCACCCCAGGATAATAGCAAAGAATGAGGCGGCACTCGGAGTCAGCAGAAATATGAAGTGTATTAACCAAAAGAGCGTTAACGCTCTTTTGGTTAATACACTTCATATTTCTGCTGACTCCGAGTGCCGCCTCTTTCTTTGCTACATATATATATATATATATATATATATATAAAACATATGACCAAGAATAATATAAATTAAAATATAGCCAGCCTTACATTTTTGGTTATGCTGCTGGCAGGCAGTACTGTTCAGTTGGAGACTGAGCTGGCTTCTCTCGGTCTCTCCTCCAACGAAGCAAACATAGTCACACCCACAGCCTAGGGGGCTCCACACATCGCTAAGAATCCCTTCTCCTTGTTCAGTGCAGCCTGCGGCTATCGCTCAGCTGCCTTGACTACAACTCTTAGAGCACTCTTAGTCAGGGCAGCTGATCGACTGCTCAGCTGTCCAATTGCTGTCCAGCTCAGCAAGCCTGCAGCACAGTCATTGGTGTGCCGCAGGCTGCACTGAAGAAGGAGGAGGGGCAGGGGTGAGCTTGACAGGGCAGCGGGGCCGGGGAGCCAGGACTCGTGAGCGTAGCACCGCAGATAGGATTGAAGAGATATCTGATCTGCAGTGGGTGGTGGGAGGCCCTTTTAGATTGGGGGGCCCTGGGTACTTACCCCCTGGTCCCCCCACCTTCATCTGGATCTGGCTGGATGTGTAGCAGCACAGCTGCAGAGAGTTGGTAATTAAGGGAGGCAGGCTGTGCTGTGACTCTCATTGGCTCTTGTCTCCTATATATGTGTTGTCTGTCTCTCACTCCTTGTTGGTCATAGTTAGTGGTTGCAGCGGGAGCCCTTGTCTCTAGGTTCTAGTACTAGTCATGGAAATCTTTGTCTGGTTATTCTGCTACTGTCCTCTGCAGTATTCCTGTGTTAAGTTCTGTGTCACTTATGTAATTATCAGCATCCAACTCAGTATTCCTGTGTCCAGCAATGTATCAGTACATAATCACCAGCATCCTACTCTGTGTCAGTTGCATTATCTGTCTTAATTGCTTTTGTTATGTTTGCTTATAGTACTTATCTTCTTGCTATACAGTCTTGTGTTTCCTCAGTTATCTAACTCACCTGCATACCCTCAGTATTCCCAATGCAAGTGGCTCTGTCTCTTCGTTGTTTTGTCTAACTTCTTTCTGTAGTGTATTGTCTGTGTACGTACTTTATGTTTTCTCCTCTCCCTAATGCTGTACTGAATTTGGGAGAGTTCTGTGTTTAATTGCCTATTGTTTGTTCTCCAGTCCCTTGTCTTAGAGCAGCTCCTATCTTCTTTTGGTCTTTCGCTCCATCTGCATTGATTCAGGTCACTCAGGGGTTGAGCTCATACTACTAAGACCTGGCGGCATCCCAGTACCGGAAGGCATATCTCTCCTTATGAGAAAAGTGGCTATTATAGGCATGAAGGACTGCTGGTAGGTTCTATGAGTCTCAGCCCCAGGTGTACAGGGGTCACTTTCAGAAGACCTACAGGAAACTCAGATCCTACGGAGAAGAAGATCCTACAGTTGTGTAACAATTTTTCATCTACTTTATATAGACAAAACTCTGGCATATACATAAGTATAACAGGAAAGGCTCTGCCTCACATATCTCGACCCACTGTGCTTCACTGATATAGATCTCTCTCATATATATATATATATATATATATATTCCCCACGGTCCGGCACTCCCTCCTCCGTTTGCTACAATGGCTCCGGTGCCCTCCAAGGAAATCCTCATAAACAATGAAAAAGAGGCGGCACTCGGAGACTTAAAGGTTCAAATAGTGTATTCAGCAACACAACCAACGTTTCGGGGTCAGATGCACCCCTTTGTCAAGGTGAATAACAATGTGCAAAGTGTTTAACATATCTTAAATAGAGAGACATCCCTCCGTGAATCACGCCCGCCCGGCCACGCTGTTTCCCTCGTCATTTCCGGCTGTCCAAGATTGACGTCAGCGCTGTCGCGTATGGTCGCCGTAGCAACCAAGGAGACAGCCCGTCCTCTCTGCTGGCTTCCGGCTGGTGTGTCTTGCGTGGTGGCGTCTGGTTGTTATAGTAACCAGGCTTCCAGAGCGGCCGGGCTGCGGCGCTATGTGATATCTTGCCGGATAATTTAGCTTGATCTAAAATGGCAAAGAGTTCTTTCTGGTACTCGACAGTAGGATCGTTAGGGAGTTCCTCATAGGTGGCTGTGTCAGCTAATTGGCTGATCCCTCTTATGACTAGCTCCATTAGTGGCAATAGGGTACTGTTCTATTTAATCTATGCACTTTTCACTTTATCTACTTCCTTCTTATCACATAGCGCCGCAGCCCGGCCGCTCTGGAAGCCTGGTTACTATAACAACCAGACGCCACCACGCAAGACACACCAGCCGGAAGCCAGCAGAGAGGACGGGCTGTCTCCTTGGTTGCTACGGCGACCATACGCGACAGCGCTGACGTCAATCTTGGACAGCCGGAAATGACGAGGGAAACAGCGTGGCCGGGCGGGCGTGATTCACGGAGGGATGTCTCTCTATTTAAGGTATGTTAAACACTTTGCACATTGTTATTCACCTTGACAAAGGGGTGCATCTGACCCCGAAACGTTGGTGGTGTTGCTGAATACACTATTTGAACCTTTAAGTCTCCGAGTGCCGCCTCTTTTTCATTGTTTATATATATATATATATATATATATATTAGAGATGAGCAGGTTTGGTTCCCTGAGAACCGAACCCTACCGAACATCATGTCCCGAGTCTGGATACGCGCCCGACTCGGGACTTCCCGTAAGACTCTGAAACCAGAACGAGGCAAAACGTCATCATTCCGCTGTTGGATTCTCTCGGGTTTTGAATTCCATATAAGGAGTCACGCGTCTCCACCGTTTTCACTCCGGCATTGGAGAGTGCAGGTAGAGGACGTGTCTCCATCCTCACTCAGTGTCTGTGCGGGTAAGTGGGGTGGTGATTCCAGTACTTTCTTGTCCTGCATCAGTACAGTGGTAGTGTCTTGTGCTGCATCAGTCCAGTCACAGTGGTGGTGTCCTCTGCTGCCATATGTCCAGTGCTGCTGTATAAATCCAGTCCAGTGGTGCTATGTTGGGCTGCATCAGTCCAGTGGTGGTGTCTTGTGCTGCATCAGTCCAGTCACAGTGGTGGTGTCCTGCCATATGTCCAGTGTAGCTGTATAAGTCCAGTGCAGTGGTGCTGTTTTGTCCTGCATCAGTACAGTGGTAGTGTCTTGTACTGCATCATTCCAGTCACAGTGGTGGTGTCTTGTGCTGCATCAGTCCAGTCACAGTGGTGGTGTCCTGCCATATGTCCAGTGTAGCTGTATAAGTCAAGTGCAGTGGTGCTGTGTTGTCCTGCATCAGTACAGTGGTAGTGTCTTGTTCTACATCAGTCCAGTCACAGTGGTGGTGTCCTCTGCTGCCATATGTCCAGTGCTGCTGTATAAGTCCAGTCCATTGCAGTGGTGCTGTGTTATCCTGCATCAGTTCATTGGTGGTGTCCCTGTGCTGCTGTATAAGTCCAGTGGTACTGCCGTATAACTCCAGTGATACTGCCATATAAGTCCAGTGGTACTGCCATATAATTCCAGTGATACTGCCATTTATGTCCAGTGGTACTGCCGTGTAAATCCACTGATACTGCCGTATATGTCCAATGGTACTGTCGTATAAATCCAGTCCAGTGATACTGCCGTATATGTCCAGTGGTACTGCCTTATAAATCCAGTGGTACTGCCGTATAAATCCAGTCCAGTAGTACTGCCGTATAAGTCCAGTGGTACTGCCATATAAATCCAGTGATACTGCCATATATATGTCCAGTGGTACTGCCATATAAATCCAGTGATACTGCCGTATATATGTCCAGTGGTAATGCCATATAATTCTAGTGATGCTGCCGTATATGTCCAGTTGTACTGCCGTATAAATCCAGTGATACTGCCATATATGTCCAGTGGTACCGCCGTATAAATCCAGTCCAGTGATACAGCCGTATATGTCCAGAGGTACTGCTGTATAAATCCAGTGGTACTGCTGTATAAATCCAGTCCAGTGGTACTGCCGTATAAGTCCAGTAATACTGCCATATAAATCCAGTGATACTGCCGTATAGGTCCAGTGATACTGCCGTATAAGTCCAGTTCAGTGGTACTGCCATATAAGTCCAGTAATACTGCCATATAAATCCAGTGATACTGCCGTATATGTCCAGTGATACTGCCGTATAAGTCCAGTCCAGTGAAACTGCCGTATAAGTCCAGTGGTACTGCCATATAAATCCAGTGATACAGCCGTATATGTCCAGTGGTACTGCCATAATAATTCCAGTTATACTGCCATATATGCGTACAGTATTAATCAGAAAGAAAAAGGGAATTCCTTGGTTAGGGCAGTAACCAAGAAATACCTTTTTTCTTTCTGATTAATACTGTACGCCAAAATCCTGTTCCAGGAGCACCCCCCAATAGACATATTGTATTATTTATACAAAACTGACTTTCTAAATAGGGAATGGATGAACATACTTAACAAATTAAGTTAACTACACTATATGTCTGTGCTATCCTCTATATTTCCGTTATACTGCCGTATATGTCCAGTGGTACTGCTGTATAAATCCAATGGTGCTGCCGTATAAATCCAGTCCTACTGCCGTATATATGTCCAGTGGTACAGTCGCATAAGTCCAGTCCAGTGATACTGTCCTATATGTCCAGTGGTACTGTCGTATAAGTCCAGTCCAGGGGTGCTGCCATATAAGTTCAGTGGTGCTGTCCTGAGCTGTATATTATTTACTCCAAATAAAGGGGCTATTAATATTTAATCCAAATAATTTTTACAGGGTTTGCCCTGTGTGGTGTAGAGGTACGCTCTGTGCTAAATTTTGTTATATAACTCCAGAAAAATAATGGAGATCAAAAATTTGGAGGATAAAATAGAGAAGAACCACTTCCTCCTGTAGCTGCTGCTGCCGCTGCTGTTGTTGCTGCTGGGAGTCGATTGTCATCCCAGAAGTCGGATGATCACTTGTACTACTTCAACTAAGCAAATGACTGTCCAACAGTCCTTTGCGAGGAAGATGAAATATGACAGCAGTCATTCTGTTGCAAAGCAGATAACTGAGGCATTGACAGCTATGTTGGTGTTAGACGTGCATCCAGTATCCACCATTAGTGCAGTGGGACTGCAGTGCCAACCCTAGATGGGACAGGTATTTGTGCCGCACACTTGTGTCGCTTAGCTTAGCCATACTGCTACCTTATTGCACCTCTTTTACTTCTTTGCATGATGTGCTGTTTGGGGATTAGTTTTTTTTTAAGTGCCATCCTGTCTGCCACTGCAGTGCCACTCTTAGATGGGCCAGGTGTTTGTGCCGCACACTTGTGTCGCTTAGCTTAGTCATACAGCTACCTCGGTGCAACTTTTAGGCCTAAAAACAATATTGTGAGGTGTTCAGTGTTTAGAATAGACTGGAAATAAATGTTATTGAAGTTAATAATACCCTAGGATCAAAATTACCCCCAAATAATGGGGCAGATGTATTAACCTGGAGAAGGTATAAGGAAGTGATATACCAGTAATAGGTGCAAGGTGATAAACGCACCAGCCAGTCAGCTCCTAACTGTCAATTTGCATATTGGAGCTGATTAGCTGGTGCGTTTATCACCTTGCACTTATCACTGGTTTATTACTTCCTTATGCCTTCTCCAGGTTAATACATCTGCCCCTCTGTGATTTTAGCTGGTTTTATGTTTTTTTTCCAAAAATCATCCAGATTCAAAACCAAAACCCGAAAGAGTGGTTTTGGCAAAACCAATCTAGATCCAAAACACGAGCAAGGATCTAGATCCAAAACAAAAACTCAAACAAGAAAAGTGCCCACTGCACATCTCTCTCTCTCTCTCTCACTCTCTCTCTCTCTCTCTCTCTCTCTCTATATATATATATATATATATATATATCATAACTTCAGGAAATACTGAGCTATAGGTACCAAGGCAAGGTGGCACTAATTACTAGTATAAGAATAGCCTATTTTTTTTTTAAACAAATAGTCATGGAAAGGTTTTTTTTTTTTTTTTTTATATATATTCTTTATTTCGGTTTTTCAGAAGAAACAAAGATGTTACAAACAATACAACATTATATAAACACGTGGGTCGTTAGACCAGTAAAGCATAGAACATCTAGAATCCACACAAAAGACATGACAAAGGATAGTGGGGGGAAAAAGGGGTAAAGGGGTGAGCTAATCAATCTTAACTAGGTGCAAATATGGGTTCCGTACAGTGAGGCGGATTACATCAGAAAGCGGTATCATGGTGAGTCTAGTGGAATCTGGTCTTTGTAGGTGGAGGTAGATTTAAATTCCAGCCAAGAAAACCACGTGGCGACATAATCGGCATGTGAGTCAAGGACTGAATGAAAAATATCCTCCATTGTTCTATAAAATTCTATTCGCTGGAACCATTCCCATATTCCGGGGGGGACCGGAGACTTCCAGTGAACCGGTACCACCGCCCTTGCTGCGTTATTCAGATGCTTGAGAAGGGAATGTTTGTACTTTGCTAGTGGAATTGTAGTGTGGGAGAGCAACCAGAAGTCAATCCCAGTAGGAGCCTGAAACCCCAGGATTTTGGAGGAAATTTGAATAACCTGGCCCCAAAAGGTAGAGATCAGGGGGCAGTCCCACCATATATGAATAAGGGTACCACGGTCTCTTCCACATCTCCAGCACAAGGGGGATACTGAAGGAAAGAACTTATGCAGAAGGGAGGGACATCGATACCACCTAGTAAGCAGTTTATACTGTGTTTCAATAACTTCTAAACTTGTAGAGCAACGGGACATAATTTCACAGTGCTTTTTCCAATTAATATGTATCCCTCCAGGTACAAGATCAGCATCCCATTTCATGCAAAAAAACGGGATCTCCTGTGAAATGTCCATGTAGCAGTATCTTATATATACCCGATACAACATGTGTGGGTTCAGAGGATTGGGAGCACATTGCTTCAAAAGGTGTAATATTGCTAGTTAATGTAGCGGGTGACCTATGAGACAGAGTAAAGTGACGAATTTGGAGATAAAACCAGAAATCAGTCGCAGGAATATCAGTGCCCTCCCTGAGTTCCTCAAAAGCTCTGACCCTCCCTCCAGAGAGCAAATGTGTTACCCTACATCGAAAGAAATACCACAGAGAGCAAACACACCAGAGTCAACAACAAGCACAAGGTCGACAAGTGATTCTGAGGACACATCCTTCTCTGTCTACGACATTGAAGAGGACCTAGACTACGAACATTTAGCAAGACTCTCCTTCGACCATGGTTGGGTAACCACACAGAGAACATACCATACCACAAGGGAGTCAGACATTGGGGGTACATCATTGACAGTCATACCACAGACCAAGACCGCTGACACGACAACCAAAGAAAGAAACATTCCAGAAGCAGCACACACAAACAATTTGAGGGAACACACTGCTCCTTTTTTAGAATGGGGTGCAGACGAACAGGTCTGCGGAACCAAAACATTAGCAGGGGTGAACACAAAAAAGAAAAGGAGGGACACAGAGTCAGACGAGGATGTAGGGGAGGGCAGAACGCCAAAAAAGGCAAAACAAAGGGACAACCAAACATTGAACCAAAAATAAACAGTACCAACATCTTTAATCTCAGTCAAATGGAACTTACGGAACATCACAAAACAGTACTGAACAAAGGTCTTAAGTTCGCACCTACCAAACAACCTAACAAATTCGATGTATACTGTGATCTCCAGACATTCATAAGAAAACTGACACTGAAGAAATATTTTGCCAGTAATCCAGTTATCAAAAATGCCAATGACAGGGACATGGATAAATACACCCACACACCACATAGGCCCCAGTCCACATTTTACCCCAGCCACCTCAAGAACCACTACATTAAAACTTTTGAAGCCCTCGTGACGGAGGACTTAGACAAATTGGATCAGGAGAACATAAGGGCATGAACACATAGAAGCAATAACCTCACCAATAATGAAACCAAGGCACTGAGAGATCTGGAGAAAAACAAGGACATAATAATTAAGCCAGCAGACAAAGGGGGGGGGGGTATAGTTGTCCTGAACAAAACAGACTACATTCAGGAATCATTGAGAATCCTGGGAGACACAGACACATACCGGATACTACCAACTGACCCAACACAGACATACAAAAAGGAACTGGATCAATTCCTCAAACAAGGACAGGAATTAGGTATATTGAACAAACAAGAATTTTTATTTCTATCCAACAACCACCCAGTCATTCCCGTGTTTTACTACCTCCCTAAGATCCACAAACATCAGACAAACCCTCCCGGACGCCCAATTATCTCAGGAATCAACTCACTCACCTCAAACCTCTCACAATATATAAACACGTTCTTAAAAGAGAAAGTCAAAAACCTGCCATCATACATACGGGACACCACGGACATAATTAGAACATTACAGACGGTAGAGTTCAACCAGATTACTGGCTGGCGACCAGCGACGTGACATCACTATACACAATAATTGCACACAACCAAGGGCTTGAAAGCATAAAACATTTTCTACAGACAGACGGTACTCTGGATCCAGAACAAACTGATTTTATTGTCACAGCCACCGAATTCATACTGAACCATAACTATGTGTGGTTCAACGATACCTACTACCTACAGATGACCGGGACCGCTATGGGACCGAGGGTGGCGCCAAGTTATGCCAACCTCTTCATGGGCAAATGGGAGGAAGAGAACATATGGAGAGGGCATGACTTTGGCGCCAACCTCATCCTATGGCGGCGCTACATTGATGACATAATTTTCATCTGGAAAGGGACACAGGACTCCCTGAATTCATTCATCCAACACATGAATAACAATGACAGGAATCTCACCTTCACAACTCACACTAGCAAGGAGAAGGTTGAATTTGTGGATTTGGAGATCTTCATTAAAGACAATTCATTACAGACAAAAACATTCAGGAAGGATGTGGATGTCAACAGTTACATCCTAGCAACCAGTGGACACCACAACACATGGCTTCAAAACATACCTAAGGGGCAATTCATGAGAATTATGAGAAATTGCTCAGATGTGGGTGATTTTAAGACACAAGGGAAACAGCTGGGGGACCAATTCTTGGAAAAGAAATACGCCCCCGAACTGGTAGACAAAGCATTTGCAGAAACATTACACTTAGACAGACAAACACTACTACAGGACAAAACTAAACCACGGAATTCCCCAGGAGAGAGGACCTACTTCATAACCCAATATAACAGAGCAGCCAAACAAATAGAGAGGACACTGCAAACACATTGGAGTATACTAAGGAAAGATGAGGACCTTAATAAAATCTTGGATGACAGACCACACATAGTCTACAGGAAAGCCCCTGACATTAAGCAGAAATTGGTAAGGAACCATCTCAAACCATCAGCAAGGGTACAAACTACGTTACCATACACAGAACACCATACGGGCTTTCACTATTGTGGCAAATGCTCAGGCTGCAAGATCACACACAAGACCACCACAAAGAGAATAGAGGAATTCCACTCCTCCACGATAAATGAGTCACTCAAAATCAAACATGAAGTCTCATGTGAAAGTAAGGGGGTGATATACCTACTGAGATGCCCATGTGGGCTAGAATATATAGGCAGAACCATTAGACCATTAAAAAATAGGATATATGAACATATAAGAAACATCAAAATTGGATATGAGAACCACAGCGTATCAAAACATTACAAAGAAGTACATAGGGCAAATCCCACCACTTTGTTCTTCATAGCAATAGAGAAACCACTCAGAAATTGGAGAGGTGGGGATTTCAATAAAATATTGGATAGGAACGAATTAAAATGGATCTTTAATCTCAAAACCATGGCACCGAAAGGTCTCAACATTGACTTTAACAACAGCATTCTAGTCAAATAATTATTACAGGTTGGAGCACACTAACGGACACTGGAAAACCAGACACCCATATCCACTTATACATAGACATGAATACATATGCAAATGTGATATGTTTGTAGAAAATGATATCTTTACTTAACCCGTAGAACTACTATTCATGTATGTTGATACATATGACCAAGAAACCACTATCTATATATGGGACATACACATTGTCGTCAAACACCATACCATAAAAGTAAAAAAGTCTGGCACACTACTGTTTGAAATGAACAGATGCACTAAGTGAAGCATTTCCATGGAAACATCAATCACCCATTTGGAACCACACCCACCACAACATCAATCACCTATTTGGAACCACACCCACCGCATCCGATTGGTCAGAAAGACCAATAAAAGAACCCCATGGGACAGCACTCTGAATCCTTGAAGAAGGCCAATTGGGCCGAAACCGGTTGGAAACAGATCCATGCAGACACCTCAAGGTTGCCAGCACATCACCGCAAACTACATCCACAAGACTCCTCGCCGGCCGGCGAGTGGAGCGGCCGTTGAAACCGCACAGGACATAGGAAGAAGCGGAGCGTTGCGGCAACGCAACTTCCGGTTGTTCAGTGCGGCTTCCGGCGGGACCCGGTAGCCTAGCAGCAGAGCCAGGAAGGCTTCCAGCCCTGTCTGCTGAGGAGCACCACCGGGGACGGATACAGCGGAAACAGCGCAAGTGGCCACATCATCACTCCCCACAGAGTGAACAAAGAGAACTAAAACATTACATCGTGAGGGTAAGTTGCACCTGGCAGGCCGGGACGCCGGCCTCCCAGAACACAACCTCCACCTGCGATCAATTATTGACAAAAGAACCGCCTCTGGGCACACTGTTTAGACTCACACTGAGGGGAAAGGAAATCCCTTCAGATAAAGACTGACTCCTATATATCTGGAACAAAGACACTCCTTTTCTCACAAGCCTTTTTTTTTTTTTTTTGATATTCATCAAGCGGCAATACCATATTTTATTTCATCTTGTGTTTAATTTCCCTATACATCGGATGTTCACACAATATGCATGTTACTATTTGCAAATAAGGGCATTTATGTGTAATCACAATATCAATTATATATGAATTATTGTACCATCTGTTATACTAAGCATTGTGTCTTATAAAGGTATTTACAGATCAAAGAGATACATTATTTCTCACATACAAACACCAAATAGAGGGTGAGCGCAGGTATTGTTAGGGTCTCCTGCCCTGTGCTGCCACGTCGTCATGGCAACCGGGAGACAAGTGCTGGTGGAGTAACCTGAGCGCAGCTGATACTCCGGTTCGGGTCTTTTGCTGTGCAGTGGTTATAGGCTCTGTGCACGGCAGGGGATCCGGTGCTGGTTTTTGTGCTCACAGTCTGTGAGGTCTGAGTGGGGCGTGGACAGCACCTGCTTTATAAGGCCTCTTTTCAGGGTAAGCAGATGCTGCTGAATCTTTGTTGGTTAGTCAGTTCATGAAAGTTAGCCAATACTGTGTAGCTTTGTATTTGTTTGTTGCTTACTGCAAATAGGCCTGGGGATTTGGTATTACACTCTGCCAATCCAGACCTAGCAGTAAGACTGGAGTCAGTCGTTTAGCTTGCTGGGGTTCTGTTATTACTCTGTGAACTTAGCAAGTTTGCGGCTGTATTCTAACACTTGCCTGTCTAATCCTGTCTCATTGTGCTAGGTGTCAGGGGTCAGTTTAGTGGCAGTAAGCTTAAACTTGTGCACTGCAAGTGAGAATCAGGATTGTGGAGACTCTCCTTGTGTCTATCATTCCATCTCTGACCAAGGAGTTTACTGCCACACCCGTTGGTAACCCTTTAGGGTTTTGCTGTTGCCCTTAGCAACAGCATTTCGGGTTCTCTACGTATTAAAACACAACATCTTGCTTTTTACATCTGAGCAGTTCTAATACAAGGGAGATACCCAGTTCCTTAGCCTCTGGGCTTCTCTGTTCACTTTGTGTGTATTTTGTTACCCTATCACCTTCTGTGTACGTTATGTCATATTCCCCAGTTTGTCTGTGAGTCCATTTGTTTTGCATAACAGTTCAAACACCAGTACATTCCTGCAGACACTGGAGTGCATAACAGTTCTGACACCAGTACTTTCCTGCAGGCACTGGTGTGCATAACATATTCAGCAGCCTAATACTCCTGTTGAAATTTTGTGGGAATATGGAGCATACCCCTCAAAATACGTTGCAACAGGTGGTCGATCAGGTGCAGGTCCTGACTCGACAATTTAATGATTTGTCCATTAAAATGCACACCTCCCAGGCTGCTGGCGGAGCTCCAGCAGCAGCAGCACCTGCAGGGGTTAAGGAGCCGAAAGTAAATCTCCCAGATCGTTTTTCTGGAGATCGCTCGCAGTTCTTTTGTTTCAAGGAGAGCTGCAAGCTATACTTCCGGCTTAGGCCTCAGTCTTCTGGGTCGGAGATTCAGCGGGTGGGCATAGTGATTTCCTTGCTACAAGGAGACCCACAGGTCTGGGCATATGGGTTGCAGCCTGACTGTCCGTCGCTTAAAAGTGTTGATGCTTTTTTTACGGCACTGGGCATGTTGTATGATGACCCTGACAAGACGGCCTCAGCCGAGGCTCAGATTTCGATCCTTAAGCAAGGGCGAAGGCCAGTTGAGGTTTACTGTACGGAGTTTCGGAGGTTGGCCCATGATACCCAGTGGAATGACCCAGCCCTGAGACACCAGTACCGAAGAGGTCTTTCTAACCAGATAAAGGACCAACTGGTACAATATCCCTTGCCTGATAGCTTGGATCAGCTCATGCAGTTATCCATCCGGGTGGATAGACGGCTGAGAGAGCGTAGGCTTGAAAGGGAGACTGAGATTTCCTTCCTTCCCAAGGGAACCTCAGACTCTGAGGAATTTTCTGAGGAGCCTATGCAGATTGGGGCTACCCGCCTCTCCTCGCGTGAGAAGACGCGGAGGAGACAGCAGGGGTTGTGTTTGTACTGTGGGAATAAAGGTCATGTGGTAGTATCATGCCCAGAAAAGCCGGAAAACTTCAGGGCCTGAGGGTGATGGGAAATATCCTGTCAGGCCAGAAGTCAGAATTTCCCAAGAAGACTTTTATCATTCCGGTGACCTTGAAGATCCTCGGTCAAACTGTCAAGACTGAGGCCTTTGTGGACAGTGGGGCCGATGGGGTTTTTATGGACCGCCAATTCGCCCTAAAACACTCTGTTCCCTTAGTACCCTTGGCATCGGAAATTGAGATTTGTGGGTTAAACGGGGAACCATTATCCCAAGGTAAAATTACCTCTTGCACTAGCCAGATTTCTTTGTTTATTGGAGCCACACACTCTGAAAAATTGTCCTTTTATGTGACTGTCTGTACTTTTGCCCCATTGGTGTTGGGGTTACCCTGGTTAAGGGCCCACAATCCTCAATTTGACTGGGTCTCTGGGGAGATTCTTAGTTGGGGTACTGATTGTTTCAGGAGTTGCTTGAGCCTTCCAGTCAGGCTCTCGCAGCTAAGTTTGCCAGGATTGCCAGGGTGTTATGCAGATTTTGCGGACGTGTTCTCCAAAAAAGTTGCAGAGGTACTACCTCCCCATCGCCCCTATGACTGTGCCATTGATTTGTTGCCAAATGCTAAGCTTCCCAAGAGCAGGTTGTACTCCCTGTCACGTCCTGAGACTCAGGCTATGGCAGAGTACATTCAGGAGAACTTGGCTAAGGGATTTATCAGACCTTCACAGTCTCCAGTTGGGTCGGGGTTCTTCTTCGTGGGTAAAAAGGACGGTTCGTTGCGACCCTGCATCGACTTCAGGGAATTGAACCGTATCACGATTAAAAACTCATACCCACTGCCTCTCATTTCGGTCTTGTTTGACCAGCTTCGTACTGCCACCATTTTTTCTAAGATTGACCTACGCGGTGCGTACAATCTAATCCGAATAAGAGAGGGGGATGAATGGAAGACTGCCTTTAATACCCACTCAGGGCATTATGAATATTTGGTGATGCCTTTTGGGCTCTGTAATGCCCCGGCAGTCTTCCAGGATTTCATGAATGATGTGCTCAGGGAATATTTGGATAGATTCTTAGTTGTATACTTAGATGACATCCTAATCTTCTCCCATTCCCTGGAGGAACATCGGAAGCATGTACGCTTAGTCCTCCAGAAACTCAGAGACCACCGGCTTGGGGCGAAGCTGGAGAAGTGCGAATTTGAAGTTCAGCAAATCGCATTTCTAGGATATATTATCTCCCCAGAAGGTTTCCAAATGGAGGGTTCCAAGGTACAGGCAGTCCTGGATTGGGTGCAGCCCACTAGTTTGAAGGCGCTTCAGCGTTTCCTGGGCTTTGCGAATTTTTATAGACGATTTATCGCTGGATTTTCGTCTATAGTGGCGCCCTTGGTGGCACTCACTAAGAAAGGGGCGGATGTTGCTCACTGGTCTTGTGAGGCTAAAGCGGCTTTTGCCCGTCTCAAAAGGGCATTTGTTTCGGCCAAGGTGCTGCGACACCCAGATCCAGAGCGTCCTTTTGTGGTGGAGGTGGATGCCTCTGAGATGGGTATTGGGGCAGTGCTTTCTCAGATGGGAGTGTCTGATAATCGCCTTCATCCCTGTGCTTACTTTTCCCGTAAATTTTCGCCTGCCGAGATGAATTATGACGTGGGTAACCGGGAATTGTTGGCTATTAAGGATGCACTCGAGGAGTGGAGACACTGGCTTGAGGGGGCTAAGTTTGTGGTCTCAATTCTCACTGACCATAAGAATCTGGCATATTTAGAGTCAGCGAAGCGTCTCAATGCCAGGCAGGCACGATGGGCTTTGTTTTTTGCTCGCTTTAATTTTTTGATAACATATCGCCCTGGGTCAAAAAACATCAAGGCTGATGCGCTCTCGCGGAGTTTTGCTCCAATCCAGGAGACCACCGAGGAGCCGTTGCCCATTGTTTCCCCATCATGTATTACAGTGGGCATTACCCAGGACCTCTTATCATTAGTCCTTAGAGCACAGGAGCAGGCTCCTCCAGACCTTCCGGTAGGTCTTTTGTTTGTGCCTCCTAGGTTAAGACAGCGAGTGTTCCTGGAATTCCATGCCAAGAAGTCGGCAGGTCACCCGGGTATTGCCAGAACTCGGGAGTTGCTATCTAGGGCGGTGTGGTGGCCCTCGGTGGCTAAGGATGTGGATCAGTGGGTTCGGGCATGTGACATCTGTGCCCGAAATAAGACTCCTAGAGGGGTTCCTGTTGGCCCATTACATCCACTCTCTATCCCATCTAAGCCATGGACCCACATTTCAATGGATTTTGTGGTGGACTTGCCCAAATCCTCGGGGATGACAGCCATCTGGGTTGTCGTTGACAGGTTTTCGAAGATGGCGCACTTCGTTCCACTGGTTGGGCTGCCATCAGCCAGACGCCTGTCTGAATTATTTATGCTGCATGTTGTGCGTCTCCACGGGTTGCCACTTGATGTGGTCTCTGACCGCGGATCCCAGTTTGTGGCCAAATTCTGGAGGGCATTTTGTTCCGATCTCCAGATTTCTGTCAGCTTGTCGTCAGGCTACCATCCGCAGTCTAATGGGCAGACTGAAAGGGTGAACCAGTCCTTGGAGCAGTTCCTCAGGTGTTATGTCTCCAAGTGTCAGACTGACTGGGTTGCTCATCTGTCCATGGCGGAGTTTGCCTATAACAACGCGGCTCACTCTGCTACAGGGATCTCTCCCTTCCTTTGTGTGTATGGGCATCATCCTAAGGCCAATTCTTTTGACCCCCTGGACTCCACGCCTGGTGGTTCCTCTGTGGTTTCGGTCCTTAGAGGTATTTGGCGGAAAGTGAAGAAAGCCCTTGTGTCTGTGTCATTAGTGACCAAAAGGGTTTTTGATAAGCGGAAAAGACCCTGCAGCTTCAAATTAGGAGACTTCGTCTGGTTGTCTACCAAGAATTTGAAGTTGAGACAGCCATCTCATAAGTTAGGCCCCTGGTTCATCGGCCCTTATAAGATCACCAGGGTTATCAATCCGGTGGCATTTCAGTTAGATCTGCCCCGTACTTTGGGTATCAATAAAACATTTCATTGTTCCCTTTTAAAACGGGCGATTAGTAATCCTTCTTCCAGTGGAAGACCTTCCCCTCTTCTGATACGTGGCCAGAGGGAGTTTGTTGTTGAAAGGATTCTTGATTCCAAGGTGGTTCGGGGTCGGCTGTCATTTTTGGTGCACTGGAAGGGGTATGGCCCGGAGGAGCGGTCGTGGGTGCGCAGTTGTGATCTTCATGCCCCCAGACTGATACGCTCTTTCTTCTCGCAGTTCCCCGATAAACCCGGTGGTAGGGGTTCTTTGACCCCTCGTCAGAGGGGGGGTACTGTTAGGGTCTCCTGCCCTGTGCTGCCACGTCGTCATGGCAACCGGGAGACAAGTGCTAGTGGAGTAACCTGAGCGCAGCTGATACTCCGGTTCGGGTCTTTTGCTGTGCAGTGGTTATAGGCTCTGTGCACGGCAGGGGATCCGGTGCTGGTTTTTGTGCTCACAGTCTGTGAGGTCTGAGTGGGGCATGGACAGCACCTGCTTTATAAGGCCTCTTTTCAGGGTAAGCAGATGCTGCTGAATCTTTGTTGGTTAGTCAGTTCATGAAAGTTAGCCAGTACTGTGTAGCTTTGTATTTGTTTGTTGCTTACTGCAAATAGGCCTGGGGATTTGGTATTACACTCTGCCAATCCAGACCTAGCAGTAAGACTGGAGTCAGTCGTTTAGCTTGCTGGGGTTCTGTTATTACTCTGTGAACTTAGCAAGTTTGCGGCTGTATTCTAACACTTGCCTGTCTAATCCTGTCTCACTGTGCTAGGTGTCAGGGGTCAGTTTAGTGGCAGTAAGCTTAAACCTGTGCACTGCAAGTGAGAATCAGGATTGTGGAGACTCTCCTTGTGTCTATCATTCCATCTCTGACCAAGGAGTTTACTGCCACACCCGTTGGTAACCCTTTAGGGTTTTGCTGTTGCCCTTAGCAACAGCATTTCGGGTTCTCTACGTATTAAAACACAACATCTTGCTTTTTACATCTGAGCAGTTCTAATACAAGGGAGATACCCAGTTCCTTAGCCTCTGGGCTTCTCTGTTCACTTTGTGTGTATTTTGTTACCCTATCACCTTCTGTGTACGTTATGTCATATTCCCCAGTTTGTCTGTGAGTCCATTTGTTTTGCATAACAGTTCAAACACCAGTACATTCCTGCAGACACTGGAGTGCATAACAGTTCTGACACCAGTACTTTCATGCAGGCACTGGTGTGCATAACAGGTATCCAAAACCTGTACGATAACACTAGCCCTAGAGTCTGGACAACTCTCCAGATACCAGCAGCCCCCTTGAACAAGATACACATACTGTGCGCTCCACGCAAACCCCTTGATTCCAGATTTAAATTCCAGCCAAGAAAACCACGTGGCGACATACTCGGCATGTGAGTCAAGGACTGAATGAAAAATATCCTCCATTGTTCTATAAAATTCTATTCGCTGGAACCATTCCCATATTCCGGGGGGGACCGGAGACTTCCAGTGAACCGGTACCACCGCCCTTGCTGCGTTATTCAGATGCTTGAGAAGGGAATGTTTGTACTTTGCTAGTGGAATTGTAGTGTGGGAGAGCAACCAGAAGTCAATCCCAGTAGGAGCCTGAAACCCCAGGATTATGGAGGAAATTTGAATAACCTGGCCCCAAAAGGTAGAGATCAGGGGGCAGTCCCACCATATATGAATAAGGGTACCACGGTCTCTTCCACATCTCCAGCACAAGGGGGATACTGAAGGAAAGAACTTATGCAGAAGGGAGGGACATCGATACCACCTAGTAAGCAGTTTATACTGTGTTTCAATAACTTCTAAACTTGTAGAGCAACGGGACATAATTTCACAGTGCTTTTTCCAATTAATATGTATCCCTCCAGGTACAAGATCAGCATCCCATTTCGTGCAAAAAACGGGATCTCCTGTGAAATGTCCATGTAGCAGTATCTTATATATACCCGATACAACATGTGTGGGTTCAGAGGATTGGGAGCACATTGCTTCAAAAGGTGTAATATTGCTAGTTAATGTAGCGGGTGACCTATGAGACAGAGTAAAGTGACGAATTTGGAGATAAAACCAGAAATCAGTTGCAGGAATATCAGTGCCCTCCCTGAGTTCCTCAAAAGCTCTGACCCTCCCTCCAGAGAGCAAATGTGTTACCCTAGTCAAGCCTGCCTGCTTCCACCTGGCGGCCGCACCTCCACCCATACCCGGCCCAAACAGTGGGTTGTCAAGAAGCGGGAGAAGCAGGGAAGTAGATGAGGAAAGACCCAGTCTATATCACAGTGTTCTCCATAGAGCTAAGGTGGGCCCAACCGTCAGATGTGGGGAGCGGCCAATAGTCCTAAGCCAGGGTACTGCCTGCAGTTGTAAACCCGAGGACCGTTTCTCCAAGTCAACCCACTGCTTAGAGCCGGCACCAGGTCGCGACCAATTCAAAATCTTATTCAAAATCGTAGCCTGATAGTATGTCGAGACCATGGGCAGCTGTTGGCCCCCCTGCGTCTTCCTATAAAATAGGTAGCAATGCTTGAACCTGGGCTTCCTGCCCCCCCAAACAAATCGGCTAATAGCTTTGTGTTTGTCTACCAAAAACTGATGGGGGAGCTTTAAGGGGATGGTCTGGAAAAGATACAGCAAGCCTTGGCAGGATATTCATTTTCTGGAAAGGGTTTTAAAAAAAAAAAAAAAACGACAATATTTAATTATTCAAAACATGTGAACATGAGAAGTAGGCAAAAGTTGGTAGGGTGTGTGGGGAATGGTTTTAGTTGGTCAGAGAAGTTGGACGGTTGGTCAGTTGCATGGTTGGAGGAAAATAGTCTGGTGTGTGGCCAGCAATCGGTACAAAAGGTGTGCTTACAGTTACAATGGAGGGGTTACAGTAGTAAATTTACTATGTGCTGTTTTTCAAAGCTGACACGTTATTTTCGCCCACTGGATTTAAAGGGGAAATAAATTTTAAAGAAAAACCAGGTGCAAAAAGTGTTCCATTGTTCTGTGTACATTCATCTCTTAAGACAAATGTATTACATTCTTGAGCCACCCACGTACCCTACTCGATAAATACTCCTTCATACAGGCCCTCATTCCGAGTTGATCGCTCGGTATTTTTCATCGCATCGCAATGAAAATCCGCTTAGTACGCATGCGCAATATTCGCACTGCGACTGCGCCAAGTAATTTAACAATGAAGTTAGGATTTTTACTCACGGCTTTTTCATCGCTCCGGCGATCGTAATGTGATTGACAGGAAATGGGTGTTACTGGGCGGAAACACAGCGTTTTATGGGCGTGTGGTTGAAAACGCTACCGTTTCCGGAAAAAACGCAGGAGTGGCCGAAGAAACGGGGGAGTGTCTGGGCGAACGCAGGGTGTGTTTGTGACGTCAAACCAGGAACAACAAGCACTGAACTGATCGCACAGGCAGAGTAAGTGTGGAGCTACTCTAAAACTGCTAAGTAGTTTGTGATCGCAATATTGCGAATACTTCGGTCGCAATTTTAAGAAGCTAAGATACACTCCCAGTAGGCGTAGGCTTAGCGTGTGTAACTCTGCTAAAATCGCCTTGCGACCGATCAACTCGGAATGAGGGCCACAGTACACACAGAAGTTATACTTCTTTTACCTTTATATGCAAACAATGCTCTAACCACAGAGTCTAGTGATGTGCACCGGACATTTTTCAGGTTTTGTGTTTTGGTTTTGGATTCGGTTCTGCGGCCGTGTTTTGGATTCGGACGCGTTTTGGCAAAACCTCCCTAAAAAATTTTTGTCGGATTCGGATGTGTTTTGGATTCGGGTGTTTTTTACAAAAAACCCTCAAAAACAGCTTAAATCATAGAATTTCGGGGTCATTTTGATACCATAGTATTATTAACCTCAATAACCATAATTTCCACTCATTTTCAGTCTATTCTGAACACCTCACACATCACAATGGGGGTCATTCCGAGTTGTTCGCTCTGTAAATTTCTTCGCATCGCAGCGATTTTCCGCTTAGTGCGCATGCGCAATGTTCGCACTGCGACTGCGCCAAGTAAATTTGCTATGCAGTTAGGATTTTTACTCACGGCTTTTTCATCGTTCTGGAGATCGTAATGTGATTGACAGGAAATGGGTGTTACAGGGCGGAAACTGGCCGTTTTATGGGTGTGTGAAAAAACGCTACCGTTTCCGGAAAAAACGCAGGAGTGGCTGGAGAAACGGGGGAGTGTCTGGGCGAACGCTGGGTGTGTTTGTGACGTCAAACCAGGAACGACAAGCACTGAACTGATCGCAGATGCCGAGTAAGTCTGAAGCTACTCTGAAACTGCTAAGAGGTGTGTAATCGCAATATTGCGAATACGTCGTTCGCAATTTTGAGAAGCTAAGATTCACTCCCAGTAGGCGGCGACTTAGCGTGTGCATAGCTGCTAAAAGCAGCTTGCGAGCGAACAACTCGGAATGACCCCCAATATTATTTTTAGTCCTAAAATTTGCACCGAGGTCGCTGGATGGCTAAGCTAAGTGACCCAAGTGGCCGACACAAACACCTGGCCCATCTAGGAGTGGCACTGCAGTGTCAGGCAGGATGGCACTTCAAAAAAATTGTCCCCAAACAGCACATGATGCAAAGAAAAAAAGAGGCGCACCAAGGTCGCTGTGTGACTAAGCCAAGCGACACAAGTGGCCAACACAAACACCTGGCCCATCTAGGAGTGGCACTGCAGTGTATGGCAGGATGGCACTTCAAAAAAATTGTCCCCAAACAGCACATGATGCAAAAAAAAAAAAAAAAGGCTCAACATGGTCCCTGTGTGACTAAGATAAGCGACCCAAGTGGCCGACACAAACACCTGGCCCATCTAGGAGTGGCACTGCAGTGTCAGGAAGGATGGCACTTCAAAAAAATTGTCCCCAAACAGCACATGATGCAAAGAAAAAAAGAGGCGCACCAAGGTTGCTGTGTGTCTAAGCTAGGCGACACAAGTGGCCAACACAAACACCTGGCCCATCTAGGAGTGGCACTGCAGTGTATGGCAGGATGGCACTTCAAAAAAATTGTCCCCAAACAGCACATGATGCAAAGAAAAAAAGAGGCGCACAAGGTCGCTGTGTGACTAAGCTAAGCAACACAAGTGGCTGACACAAACACCTGGCCCATCTAGGAGTGGCACTGCAGTGTCAGGCAGGATGGCACTTCAAAAAAATTGTCCCCAAACAGCACATAATGCAAAGAAAAAAAGAGGCGCACCAAGGTTGCTGTGTGACTAAGCTAAGCGACACAAGTGGCCAACACAAACACCTGGCCCATCTAGGAGTGGCACTGCAGTGTCAGGCAGGATGGCACTTCAAAAAATTGTCCCCAAACAGCACATGATGCAAAGAAAAAAAGAGGCGCACCAAGGTCGCTGTGTGACTAAGCTAAGTGACACAAGTGGCCGACACAAACACCTGGCCCATCTAGGAGTGGCACTGCAGTGTCAGGCAGGATGGCACTTCAAAAAAATTGTCCCCAAACAGCACATGATGCAAAGAAAAAAAGAGGCGCACCAAGGTCACTGGATGGCTAAGCTAAGCGACCCAAGTGGCCGACATAAATACCTGGCCCATCTAGGAGTGGCACTGCAGTGTCAGGCAGGATGGCACTTCAAAAAAATTGTCCCCATACAGCACATGATGCAAAGAAAAAAAGAGGCTCACCAAGGTCCCTGTGTGACTAAGCTAAGCGACCCAAGTGGCCGACACAAACACCTGGCCATCTAGGAGTGGCACTGCAGTTTCAGGCAGGATGGCACTTCAAAAAAATTGTCCCCAAACAGCACATGATGCAAAGAAAAAAAGAGGCGCCCCAAGGACGCTGTGTGACTAAGCTAAGCGACACAAGGGGCCGACACAAACACCTGGCCCATCTAGGAGTGGCACTGCAGTGTCAGGCAGGATGGCAGATTTAAAAAAAATTGTCCCCAAACAGCACATGATGCAAAGAAAAATGAAAAAAAAGAGGTGCAAGATGGAATTGTCCTTGGGCCCTCCAACCCACCCTTATGTTGTATAAACAGGACATGCACACTTTAACGAACCCATCATTTCAGCGACAGTGTCTGCCACACGACTGTGACTGAAATGACTGGTTGGTGTGGGCCCCCACCAAAAAAAGAAGCACTCAATCTCTCCTTGCACAAACTGGCTCTACAGAGGCAAGATGTCCACCTCCTCCTCATCGTCCGATTCCTCACCCCTTTCACTGTGTACATCCCCCTCCTCACAGATTATTAATTCGTCCCCACTGGAATCCACCATCTCAGGTCCCTGTGTACTTTCTGGAGGCAATTGCTGCTGGTGAATGTCTCCACGGAGGAATTGATTATAATTCATTTTGATGAACATCATCTTCTCCACATTTTCTGGAAGTAACCTCGTATGCCGATTGCTGACAAGGTGAGCGGCTGCACTAAACACTCTTTCGGAGTACACACTGGAGGGAGGGCAACTTAGGTAGAATAACGCCAGTTTGTGCAAGGGCCTCCAAATTGCCTCTTTTTCCTGCCAGTATACGTACGGACTGTCTGACGTGCCTACTTGGATGCGGTCACTCATATAATCCTCCACCATTCTTTCAAAGGTGAGAGAATAATATGCAGTGACAGTAGACGACATGTCAGTAATCGTTGGCAGGTCCTTCAGTCCGGACCAGATGTCAGCACTCGCTCCAGACTGCCCTGCATCACCGCCAGCGGGTGGGCTCGGAATTCTTAGCCTTTTCCTCGCACCCCCAGTTGCGGGACAATGTGAAGGGGGAGATATTGACGGGTCACGTTCCGCTTGATTTGACAATTTTCTCACCAGCAGGTCTTTGAACCTCTGCAGACTTGTGTCTGCCAGAAATAGAGATACAACGTAGGTTTTAAATCTAGGATCGCGCACAGTGGCCAAAATATAGTGCTCTGATTTCAACAGATTGACCACCCGTAAATCCTGGTTAAGCGAATTAAGGGTCCATCAACAAGTCCCACATGCCTAGCGGAATCGCTCTGTTTTAGCTCCTCCTTCAATGTCTCCAGCTTCTTCTGCAAAAGCCTGATGAGGGGAATGACCTGACTCAGGCTGGCAGTGTCTGAACTGACTTCACGTGTGGCAAGTTCAAAGAGTTGCAGAACCTTGCACAACGTTGAAAACATTCTCCACTGCGCTTGAGTCAGGTGCATTCCCCCTCCTTTGCCTATATCGTAGGCAGATGTATAGGCTTGAATGGCCTTTTGCTGCTCCTCCATCCTCTGAAGCATATATAGGGCTGAATTCCACCTCGTTACTACCTCTTGCTTCAGATGGCAGGGCAGGTTCAGGAATGTTTGGTGGTGCTCCAGTCTTCGGCACACGGTGGCTGAATGCCGAAAGTGGCCCGCAATTCTTTGGGCCACCGACAGCATCTCTTGCACGCCCCTGTCTTTTTTTAAATAAATTCAATGTATGTGCAAAACATGTGACGTGCTGGAATTTGCCCAGATGTAATGCACGCACAATATTGGTGGCATTGTCCGATGTCACAAATCCCCAGGAGAGTCCAATTGGGGTAAGCCATTCTGCGATGATGTTCCTCAGTTTCCGTAAACGGTTGTCAGCTGTGTGCCTCTTCTGGAAAGCGGTGATACAAAGCGTAGCCTGCCTAGGAACGAGTTGGCGCTTGCGATATGCTGCTACTGGTGCCGCTGCTGCAGTTCTTGCTGCGGGAGGCAATACATCTACCCAGTGGGCTTTCACAGTCATATAGTCCTGAGTCTGCCCTGCTCCACTTGTCCACATGTCCGTGGTTAAGTGCACATTGGGTACACCTGCATTTTTTAGGACACTGGTGACTCTTTTTCTGACGTCTGTGTACATTTTCGGTATCGCCTGCCTAGAGCAATGGAACCTAGATGGTATTTGGTACCGGGGAGACAGTACCTCAATCAAGTCTCTAGTTGCCTCTGAATTAACGGTGGATACCGGAAACATGTTTCTAACCACCCAGGCTGCCAAGGCTTGAGTTATCCGCTTTGCAGCAGGATGACTGCTGTGATATTTCATCTTCCTCGCAAAGAACTGGTGGACAGTCAATTGCTTACTGGAAGTAGTACAAGTGGTCTTCCGACTTCCCCTCTGGGATGACGATCGACTCCCAGCAGCAACAACAGCAGCGCCAGCAGCAGTAGGCGTTACACTCAAGGATGCATCGGAGGAATCCTAGGCAGGATAGGACTCGGCAGACTTGACAGTTACATGGCCTGCAGGACTATTGGCTTTCCTGGGTAAGGAGGAAATTGACACTGAGGGAGTTGGTGGTGTGGTTTGCAGGAGCTTGGTTACAAGAGGAAGGGAGTTAGTTGTCAGTGGAATGCTTCTGCTGTCACCCAAAGTTTTTAAACTTGTCACTGACTTCTGATGAATGCGCTGCAGGTGACATATATGGGAGGATGTTCCTAGTTGGTTAATGTCCTTACCACTACTTATTACAGCTTGACAAAGGCAACACACGGCTTGACACCTGTTATCCGCATTTGTGTTGAAATAATTCCACACCAAAGAGCTGACGGACAACAGGTGCCTCCCCGGGTGCCTGACTTAAACAAACCACCTCACCATCAGAATCCTCCTTGTCAATTTCCTCCCCAGTTCCAGCAACACCCATATCCTCATCCTGGTGTACTTCAACAGTGACATCTTCAATTTGACTATCAGGAACTGGACTGCGGGTGCTCCTTCCAGCACTTGCAGGGGGCGTGCAAATGGTGGAAGGCGCAACCTCTTCCCGTCCAGTGTTGGGAAGGTCAGGCATCGCAACCGACACAATTGGACTCTCCTTGGGGATTTGTGATTTAGAAGAACGCACAGTTCTTTTCTGTGCTTTTGCCAGCTTAAGTCTTTTCATTTTTCTAGCGACAGGATGAGTGCTTCCATCCTCATGTGAATCTGAACCACTAGCCATGAACATAGGCTTCTCATCAGATGCTTTCAATTTTGATTTTTGGGTCATTTTACTGAACTTTTGTTTTTTGGATTTTACATGCTCTCTACTATGACATTGGGCATCGGCCTTGGCAGACGACGTTGATGGCATTTCATCGTCTCGGCCATGACTAGTGGCAGCAGCTTCAGCACGAGGTGGAAGTGGATCTTGATCTTTCCCTATTTTAACCTCCACATTTTTGTTCTCCATTTTCTAATGTGTGGAATTATATGCCAGTATCAATAGCAATGGCCTACTACTATATATACTGCGCACAACTGAAATGCACCACAGGTATGGATGGATAGTATACTTGACGACACAGAGGTAGGTAGAGCAGTGGCCTACTGTAACGTACTGCTTTATATTATATACTGGTGGTCAGCAAACTGTGCAAAACTGAAATGCACCACAGGTATGGATGGATAGTATACTTGAAGACACAGAGGTAGGTACAGCAGTGGCCTTCTGTACCGTACTCCTATATATTATATACTGGTGGTCAGCAAAATTATGCACTGTACTCCTACTATATACTGTCTACAATGCAGCACAGATATGGAGTGTTTTTCAGGCAGACAACGTATACTGGTGGTCACTGTCAGCAAAACTCTGCACTGTACTCCTGCTATATATACAGCTGCTCCCCAGTACCCACAATTAAGCAGTGTGCGCACAGATATATGCAGCACACTGAGCACAGATAAGGAGCGTTTTTTTCAGGCAGAGAATATATAAAACTGGTGGTCACTGATCACCAAAACTCTGCACTGTACTCCTCCTATATTATACAGCTGCTCCCCAGTCCTCCCCACAATTAAGCAATAAAGCACAATCAATCAAGTTCAACAATAAACGGAGAGGGCGCCAGCGACGTCCTCTCCTTAACATTTCCAATGCACGAGTGAAAATGGCGATGACGCGCGGCTGCTTATATAGAATCCGAATCTCGCGAGAATCCGACAGCGGGATGATGACGTTCGGGCGCGCTCGGGTTAACCGAGCCATATGGGAGAATCCAAGTATGCCTCGGACCCGTGTAAAATGGGTGAAGTTCGGGTGGGTTCGGTTTCCGAGGAACCGAACCCGCTCATCACTACCACAGACTAAGGTTTCTGTGTGACTGGATCACCAGTCACTTTTTACCCTTGTAGCCTGGCTGGAGCACTATGCAAACTGCTTTATTTGTAATCAATATTTTTTAGTTTTCATCTATTTTTTTTCTTTACATTTTCAATATCTTATTTTTAAAAAGCTTGTTCAAGTGTTCCTGGTGCCCCTTCCACCACCTCCACCGCACAACCGTGCCTGGGGTACAATCCCTGCCAGCCGCTACCCTATCTTTGCCCCTGGTGCTCCATACTATACATTTGAGATGTTGGCCAAGGAGGAGGGGGGCCCTTCTTATTTAATTTGTACCCCACCCTACAAGTTTTGATGGCAAACCGGTGTGAGTGATATTTTTTCCAAAGGACTACTGTAGTAAAGGTGAGAAATGTCCCAGCCACACCCTATGTTGTCTCATTATCCACTTCCAACCATTGCTATGTAACCTCCTCTCATGCATATATACAGTGGTCGAAGTGGATACACTGGTGTATCTATAATGGGTGCAAGGTGTGCGGTACACACCAGCCCCTGGGTCCAGGGGGCCCCACACACAGCACACCCCGCACCCATTTAGTTATACTTCTCTGTCGGCCTAGCGATGGCTGAAGAGCTGCAGTATCACTGGGAAAATGGCCACCACGGCCATATTCCGGTGACTCGCACATGCGCAATAGAGATGTGCATGTTCCACAATGCACCGCCAGAGAGGAGGGAGCCAGATCAGAGTTTGCACACGGGCCCTGTCCTCTTAAAGCACTCCCTTCATTGCATTATGGTTGTGATACAGAAAAATGCAAGTGAATGGAATTTGATCATTTTATAATCAAAGAAGGAAATGAAGTAAACAATAAGAATATACAAATAGAGTGCGCGGTCAACGGCAGCCTGTACAGGGAAGGTCAGTTCCCTAAAATATATATATAGAAGAAAAAGAGAATGTACTGGCGCCGGCTGAAATTCAATACCAGAATATATATAAATGATATAAAATATATTTTTAATAAATTCAACTAGGAGATTTAGCTTATCTCTCAAGAATAAGACAACCACATTAAAAAATGAATCACATTAATAAAATGGACGCTGTAGGAAGCCACAGAGTATTAACCCTTTTAATTCAAATGTCCACAGTCCCTGGCTAGGACACTAATCCACATTTGCCAACAAGTTGTTTTGTATATAACTTTTCTCTATCGTCCTAGTGGATGCTGGGGTTCCTGAAAGGACCATGGGGAATAGCGGCTCCGCAGGAGACAGGGCACAAAAAGTAAAGCTTTAGGATCAGGTGGTGTGCACTGGCTCCTCCCCCTATGACCCTCCTCCAAGCCTCAGTTAGATTTTTGTGCCCGGCCGAGAAGGGTGCAATCTAGGTGGCTCTCCTAAAGAGCTGCTTAGAAAAGTTTAGCTTAGGTTTTTTATTTTACAGTGAGTCCTGCTGGCAACAGGATCACTGCAACGAGGGACTTAGGGGAGAAGAAGTGAACTCACCTGCGTGCAGGATGGATTGGCTTCTTGGCTACTGGACATTAGCTCCAGAGGGACGATCACAGGTACAGCCTGGATGGTCACCGGAGCCTCGCCGCCGGCCCCCTTGCAGATGCTGAAACGAGAAGAGGTCCAGAATCGGCGGCAGAAGACTCCTCAGTCTTCTTAAGGTAGCGCACAGCACTGCAGCTGTGCGCCATTTCCTCTCAGCACACTTCACACGGCAGTCACTGAGGGTGCAGGGCGCTGGGAGGGGGGCGCCCTGGGAGGCAAATGAAAACCTTTTTTGGCTAAAAATACCTCACATATAGCCTCCGGGGGCTATATGGAGATATTTAACCCCTGCCAGAATCCGTTAAGAGCGGGAGACGAGGCCGCCGAAAAAGGGGCGGGGCCTATCTCCTCAGCACACAGCGCCATTTTCCCTCACAGAAAGGCTGGAGGGAAGGCTCCCAGGCTCTCCCCTGCACTGCACTACAGAAACAGGGAGGGGGGGCACTAATTTGGCGTTAGAAATATAAAAAAAAAAAAGATGCTATAAGGGAAAACACTTATATAAGGTTGTCCCTATATAATTATAGCGTTTTTGGTGTGTGCTGGCAAACTCTCCCTCTGTCTCTCCAAAGGGCTAGTGGGTCCTGTCCTCTATCAGAGCATTCCCTGTGTGTGTGCTGTGTGTCGGTACGTGTGTGTCGACATGTATGAGGACGATGTTGGTGAGGAGGCGGAGCAATTGCCTGTAATGGTGATGTCACTCTCTAGGGAGTCGACACCGGAATGGATGGCTTATTTAGGGAATTACGTGATAATGTCAACACGCGCCAAGGTCGGTTGACGACATGAGACGGCCGACAAACAATTAGTACCGGTCCAGACGTCTCAAAAACACCGTCAGGGGTTTTAAAACGCCCGTTTACTTTAGTCGGTCGACACAGACACAGACAGGGACACTGAATCCAGTGTCGACGGTGAATAAACAAACGTATTCCTTATTAGGGCCACACGTTAAGGGCAATGAAGGAGGTGTTACATATTTCTGATACTACAAGTACCACAAAAGAGGGTATTATGTGGGATGTGAAAAAACTACCGTAGTTTTTCCTGAATCAGATAAATTAAATGAAGTGTGTGATGATGCGTGGGTTCCCCCCGATAGAAAATATGGGCGGTATACCCTTTCCCGCCAGAAGTTAGGGCGCGTTGGGAAACACCCCTTAGGGTGGATAAGGCGCTCACACGCTTATCAGAACAAGTGGCGGTACCGTCTATAGATAGGGCCGTCCTCAAGGAGCCAGCTGACAGGAGGCTGGAAAAATATCATAAAAAGTATATACACACATACTGGTGTTATACTGCGACCAGCGATCGCCTCAGCCTGGATGTGCAGAGCTGGGGTAGCTTGGTCGGATTCCCTGACTAAAAATATTGATACCCTTGACAGGGACAGTATTTTATTGACTATAGAGCATTTAAAGGATGTATTTCTATATATGCGAGATGCACAGAGGGATATTTGCACTCTGGCATCAAGAGTAAGTGCGATGTCCATATCTGCCAGAAGATGTTTATGGACACGACAGTGGTCAGGTGATGCAGATTCCAAACGGCACAAAGGTGTATTGCCGTATAAAGGAAGAGGAGTTATTTGGGGTCGGTCCATCGGACCTGGTGGCCACGGCAACTGCTGGAAAATCCACCGTTTTTACCCTAAGTCACATCTCTGCAGAAAAAGACACCGTCTTTCCAGCTTCAGTCCTTTCGTCCCTATAAGAGTCATATCTGCCCAGGGATAGAGGAAAGGGAAGAAGACTGCAGCAGGCAGCCCATTCCCAGGAACAGAAGCGTTCCACCGCTTCTGACAAGCTCTCAGCATGACGCTGAGATCGTACAGGACCCCTGGATCCTACAAGTAGTATCCCAGGGGTACAGTTTGGAATGTCGAGACGTTTCCCCTGCGCAGGCTCCTGAAGGCTGCTTTACCAAGGTCTCCCTCCGACAAGGAGGCAGTATGGGAAAAAAATTCACGAGCTGTATTCCCAGCAGGTGATAATTAAATTACCCCTCCTACAACAAGAAAAGGGGTATTATTCCACACTATATTGTGGTACTGAAGCCAGAAGGCTAGGTGAGACCTATTCTAAATCTAAAAAAATTTGAACACTTACAAAGGTTCAAATCAAGATGGAGTCACTCAGAGCAGTGATAACGAACCGGGAAGAAGGGGACTATCTGGTGTCCCGAGACATCAGGGATGCTTACCTCCATGTCCCAAATTTGCCCTTATCACTAAGGGTACCTCAGGTTCGTGGTACAGAACTGTCACTATCAGTTTCAGACGCTGCCGTTTGGATTGTCTACGGCACCCCGGGTCTTTACCAAGGTAATGGCCGAAATGATGGTTCTTCTTCGAAGAAAAGGCGTCTTAATTATCCCTTACTTGGACGATCTCCTGATAAGGGCAAAGTCCAGGGAACAGTTGGAGGTCGGAGTAGCACTATCTCGGATACTGTTACAACAGCAGGGGTGGATTCTAAAGATTCCAAAATCGCAGCTGATCCCGACAACAAGTCTCCTGTGCTTAGGGATGATTCTGGACACAGTCCAGAAAAAGGTGTTTCTCCCGGAAGAGAAAGCCAGGGAGTTATCCGAGCTAGTCAGGAACCTCCTAAAATCAGTGCATCATTGCACAAGGGCCATGGTAAAAAAATGGTGACTTCCTTCGAAGCAATTCCAGTCGGCAGATTTCATGCAAGAACTTTTCAGTGGGATCTGCTGGACAAATGGTCCGGATCGCATCTTCAGATGCATCAGCGGATAACCCTATATCCAAGGACAAGGGTGTCTCTCCTGTGGTGGTTACAGAGTGCTCATCTTCTAGAGGGCCGCAGATTCGGCATTCAGTTTTGGATGTTGGTGACCACGGAGGCCAGCCCGAGAGGCTGGGGAGCAGTCACACAAGGAAAAAATTTCCAGGGAGTGTGATCAAGTCTGGAGATTTTTCTCCACATAAATATAGCTAAGGGTAAATTTATAATGCTCTAAGCTTAGCAAGACCTCTGCTTCAAGGTCAGCCGGTATTGATCCAGTGGGATAAAACATAACGGCAGTCGCCCACGTAAATAGACAGGGCGGCACAAGAAGCAGGAGGGCAGTGGCAAAAACTGCAAGGACTTTTCGCTGGGCGGAAAATCATGTGATAGCACTGTCAGCAGTGTTTCATTCCGGGAATGGAAACTGGGAAGCAGACTTCCTCAGTAGGCACGACCTCCACCCGGCAGAGTGGGAACTTCATGGGGAAGTTTTCCACATAATTGTAAACCGTTGGGAATTACCAAAGGTGGACATGATGGCGTTCCGTCTG
Organism: Pseudophryne corroboree; assembly: GCF_028390025.1. Lineage (NCBI taxonomy): Eukaryota > Metazoa > Chordata > Amphibia > Anura > Myobatrachidae > Pseudophryne > Pseudophryne corroboree. The sequence continues at coordinate 374,544,320 of NC_086451.1, forward strand.
AAAAAAAACGGGACAGGTATTGCGCCAGGTTAAGAGACCCTCAGGCAATAGCTGTGGACGTTCTGGTAACACCGTGGGTGTACCAGTCGGTGTATGTGTTCCATCCTCTGCTTTTCATACCTAAGGTACTGAGAATTATAAGACGTAGAGGAGTAAGAACTATACTCATGGCTCCGGATTGGCCAAGAAGGACTTGGTACCCGGAACTTCAAGAGATGCTCACAGAGGACTTATGGCCTCTGCCGCTAAGAAGGGACTTGTTTCAGCAAGTACCATGTCTGTTCCAAGACTTACCGCAGCTGCGTTTGACGGCATGGCGGTGGAACGCCGGATCCTAAGGGAAAAGGCATTCAGGAAGAGGTCATTCCTACCCTGGTCAAAGCCAGAAAGGAGGTGACCGCACAACATTATCACCACATGTGGCGAAAATATGTTGCGTGGTGTGAGGCCAGGAAGGCCCCACGAAGAAATTTCAACTCGGTCGATTCCTGCATTTCTTGCAAACAGGAGTGTCTATGGGCCTCAAATTGGGGTCCATTAAGGTTCAAATTTCGGCCCTGTCGATTTTTCTTCCAGAAAGAATTGGCTTCAGTTCCTGAAGTCCAGAAGTTTGTCAAGGGAGTATTGCATATACAACCCCCTTTTGTGCCTCCAGTGGCACTGTGGGATCTCAACGTAGTTCTGGGATTCCTCAAAACACATTGGTTTAAAAACCAGTCAAATCTGTGGATTTGAAGCATCTCACATGAAAAGTGAACATGCTCTTGGACCTGGCCTGGACCAGGCGAGTGTCAAATTGGTGGTTTTTTTCTCAAAAAAGCCCATATCTGTTTGTCCATTCGGACAGGGCAGAGCTGCGGACTCGTCCCCAGTTCTCTCCCTAAGGTGGTGTCAGTGTTTCACCTGAACCAGCTTATTGTGGTGTCTTGCGCCTACTAGGGACTTGGAGGACTCCAAGTTGCTAGATGTGGTCAGGGCCCTGAAAATATAGGTTCCAGGACGGCTGGAGTCAGGAAAACTGACTTGCTGTTATCCTGTATGCACCAAACAAACTGGGTGCTCTTGCTTTTAAGCAGACTTTTGCTAGTTGGATGTGTAATACAATTCAGCTTGCACATTCTGTGGCAGGCCTGCCACAGCCAAAATATGTAAATGCCCATTCCACAAGGAAGGTGGGCTCATCTTGGGCGGCTGCCCGAGGGGTCTCGGCTTTACAACTTTGCCGAGCGGCTATTTAGTCAGGGGCAAACACGTTTGTAAAATCCTACAAATTTGATACCCTGGCTAAGGAGGACCTGGAGTTCTCTCATTCGGTGCTGCAGAGTCATCCGCACTCTCCCGCCCGTTTGGGAGCTTTGGTATAATCCCCATGGTCCTTTCAGGAACCCCAGCATCCACTAGGACGATAGAGAAAATAAGAATTTACTTACCGATAATTCTATTTCTCGGAGTCCGTAGTGGATGCTGGGCGCCCATCCCAAGTGCGGATTATCTGCATTACTTGTACATAGTTACAAAAATCGGGTTATTATTGTTGTGAGCCATCTTTTCAGAGGCTCCGCTGTTATCATACTGTTAACTGGGTTCAGATCACAGGTTGTACAGTGTGATTGGTGTGGCTGGTATGAGTCTTACCCGGGATTCATAAATCCTTCCTTATTGTGTACGCTCGTCCGGGCACAGTACCTAACTGAGGCTTGGAGGAGGGTCATAGGGGGAGGAGCCAGTGCACACCACCTGATCCTAAAGCTTTACTTTTTGTGCCCTGTCTCCTGCGGAGCCGCTATTCCCCATGGTCCTTTCAGGAACCCCAGCATCCACTACGGACTCCGAGAAATAGAATTATCGGTAAGTAAATTCTTATTTTTACCAGACTTGCTTCCTGATAAGGTCCCCTAGGAGTCCCAAGCAAATGGAGTCCAGATGGCAATTGGGGATAAGTCCGGGTCTGTAAGAAAACTTGTGTCGGAATTTGATCCAGTGGATGCTGATAAGTCCAAGTGCCGCCAGGAAGTAGATAGGGTGCTGGTACCTGTGGTCCTACAAGGAAAGGTCAACGCGTTTCGCTGGTCTAATGAATGCCAGCTTCCTCAGGATGCTCCTGAGGAAGCTGGCATTCATTAGACCAGCAAAACGTGGATGTCTTATTCTTGAGAGATAAGCTAAATCTCCTAGTTGAATTTATTAAATATATATTTAATATCATTTATATATATTCTGGTATTGAATTTCAGCCGGCGCCAGTACATTCTCTTTTTCTTCTAAGGAAATGAAGTAGTTTGGTATGCCGCACAATCAGAGGCGGATTTGGACCTTGTGGGGCCCTAAGCGAAACACTAATTTGTGCCCCACTTCCCACCACCACCAATTTTAGCAGATAGGCCCCCGCTCATTGTGCCACTCCCCAGTCAGTGTATGCTCCCCAAACTTCCCTCTCCCCATTTATAGCAGACGGATGGTAGTTGTACTAGTGTACTTAAAATCACACTGTAAGCACTGCGCACAGGTATATGCAGGCAATTGGCAGCTGCAGGGCCGCAACTTGGGGGGGCGCTGAGGAGTTACAGAGAACAATGTTTTTTTTATTTGTTTTTTTACCGGCAGTTCTATTCTGCTCCAGTGAGACAGCAGACAGCTCCCGGGGCAGTGTCTCTGACCCACCTTTCTGCCCGCAGCTGGCTCCGATGCTGTGCAGGTGAGCTCCAGTACCTGGGATCTCGCCTATGCCGGCTACTGTCTTAAACTCTCCTTTTTGCCATGCAGTGTTGCGACTAGTGTGCGGTGCACAGTACAAGCTATAGAAGAGAGCTGTTGGTGCTGTGTATTTCAGCAGGCTCTGATCCTGACTACATACCCAGCACCCACTGATAACAAGCTGCCGGCTACACATCATTGAGAGGACACAGGCTTTTGCTTGTTAACAGGTGCAGTTTCCGATATTACAGGAATGAAAGGCTCACTTTGCTAGCTATCTACATGACAGTGGAAACTAAGAGCCTGGAAACCTCCAACTCTCACCGAGTATCACTACAGCAGCTCTGTGGTGAGTTTAAAGACAGACTTTATTATCGGCACTGTGCTCCCAGTTAGCAGTATCAACCTCCGCTTTGTCTCCCAGATGGGGGATTTGGTGTAGCTTATAGGGGGATGTAGTGTAATGATGTAGTATACCATATAGGGTACAGTATGTAGTGTAGTAATGTATTGCAGTATATAGGGGCATGTAGTGCACTGATGTGGTGTAGCATATACAGTATGGAGATGTAGTGTAGTGATGTAGTGTAGCATATAGAGTATGTAGTACAGTGTATAGGGGTGTGTACAGTGATGTAGTTCAACGGCGTAGGGTATGTAGTATAGTGATGTAGTGCAGTGGATAGGAGAATGTAGTGCAGTGATGAAGTGTTATGATATACTGTAGTGCAGTGATATAGTGCAATATATGGGGGGACACAGGGGGGCATGTAATAGAACACGCTGCTGGGGGGACCATGTGACGCTTAGGGCATTTGGGGCACATAGGGGAATATTATCCAATAGTATCCCCTATTTTCAAAATTTTTGATAATCTGATTACTTTAATCTGATGGTTGGTTGGTTTGTTTGTAGTGATGAGCGGGTTCGGATCCTCGGGATCCGAACCCGCCTGAACTTTACCTTTTTTTTCACGGGTCCGAGCAACTCGGATCCTCCCGCCTTGCTCGGTTAACCCGAGCACGCCCAAACGTCATCATCCCGCGGTCAGATTCTCGCGAGATTCGTATTCTATATAAGGAGCCACACGTCGCCGCCATTTTTCACTTGTGCATTGGAGATGATCGTGAGAGGACGTGGCTGGCATCCTCTCAGTTTCTATGTTCAGTGGGCTGCAAATTGTGCTGCAAATATCTATGCTTAGTGTGCTGCAAATATCTATGCTCAGTGTGCTGCAAGTGCAAATATCTACGTTCTCTGCCTGAAAAACGCTCCATATCTGACTGTGCTCAGTGTGCTGCAAATATCTGTGCTCAGTGTGCTAATTGCTTTATTGTGGGGACTAGGGGCCAGCGGTATTATATAGTAGGGGGACAGTGCAGAGTTTTGCTGACCAGTGACCAGTGACCACCAGTATTATACGTTCTCTGCCTGAAAAACACTCCATATCTGTGCTTCATTGCAGAATTTTTCTGAACACCAGTATAACTAAATATATAGCAGTACGGTACAGAAGGCCACTGCTCTACCTACCTCTGTGTTGTCAAGTATACTATCCATCCATACCTCTGAAGAAACCGCCCATTGTGGAGGCGGAGAAACGCGTCAGGTGACTTGTACAAACTGTGGAACGCAGGTGGACCGCAAACCGGAAGCCGGAAGCACCGTAACCGGAAGTCGCGAACCGCGGCATCGTAGCGTCCCCTGCTACCCAGGACACCAACATACGGCTCTCTGTCTCCGCTCTTGCCCGAGCCAAGCACAAGCCTGTGGGACACCACGCCATATACACCAGGCACGGCCTTAAAAGAAACCGCCGCAGTGCGGCCAGCAACACGGAGGGAGACAGTTGCGGGACTGGCACACTACTATATCAGCCACACTATTTGGTGAAGTATAATCAGGCGTTATTTATCTTCAGCCTTTTCTTATTTTTTCCCGCAAAGTGGATGTGAGCCTGTACCAGCACTAAACTCCTACTAATAACTAACAGCCACATGCATGCATGCAAAAGAACTAACAACGTAAATCTAGGATAGTGCTCTAACATTTCTTAAAGTCCCGGGACCTAGGACACAGTTATTATTAACAACTTTTTAATACTATCATACTACTGTTGTAATTTGTTTTATAAATTTATGAACAGTTGTCGTTTATGGCAACAAAGTCATATACTTGTCGATTTGCTCTTTTTATGAAAATTTGTTTATTTTTACCAATAAATGCTATTGATTTTTTACAAAACCAGCAGCCGTTGTATTGAAAATTCCCTTGAGCGCCCACATTATCTTTCTCCTCTATACCTGTGGTGCATTTCAGTTTTGCACAGTTTGCTAACCACCAGTATATACTATATAGCAGTACGGTACAGTAGGCCACTGCTCTACCTACCTCTGTGTCGTCAAGTATTATATCCATCCGTACCTGTGGTGCATTTCAGTTTTGCACAGTTTGCTGACCACCAGTATATACTATATAGCAGTACGGTACAGTAGGCCACTGCTCTACCTACCTCTGTGTCGTCAACTATACTATCCATCCATATCTGTGGTGCATTTCAGTTTTGCACAGTTTGCTGACCACCAGTATATACTATATAGCAGTACGGTACAGTAGGCCACTGCTCTACGTACCTCTGTGTCGTCAAGTATACTATCCATCCGTACCTGTGGTGCAATTCAGTTTTGCACAGTTTGCTGACCACCAGTATATACTATATAGCAGTACGGTACAGTAGGCCACTGCTCTACGTACCTCTGTGTCGTCAAGTATACTATCCATCCATACCTGTGGTGCATTTCAGTTTTGCACAGTTTGCTGACCACCAGTATATACTATATAGCAGTACGGTACATTAGGCCACTGCTCTAACTACCTCTGTGTCGTCAAGTATACTATCCATCCGTACCTGTGGTGCATTTCAGTTTTGCACAGTTTGCTGACCACCAGTATATACTATATAGCAGTACGGTACAGTAGGCCACTGCTCTACGTACCTCTGTGTCGTCAAGTATACTATCCATCCATACCTGTGGTGCATTTCAGTTTTGCACAGTTTGCTGACCACCAATATATAATATATAGCAGTACAGTACAGTAGGCCACTGCTCTACCTACCTCTGTGTCGTCAAGTATACTATCCATCCATACCTGTAGTGCATTTCAGTTTTGCACAGTTTGCTGACCACCAGTATATACTTATATACTATATAGCAGTACGGTACAGTAGGCCACTGCTCTACCTACCTCTGTGTCGTCAAGTATACTATCCATCCATACCTGTAGTGCATTTCAGTTTTGCACAGTTTGCTGACCACCAGTATATACTATATAGCAGTACAGTACATTAGGCCACTGCTCTACCTAACTCTGTGTCGTCAAGTATACTATCCATCCATACCTGTGGTGCATTTCAGTTTTGCACAGTTTGCTGACCACCAGTATATACTATATAGCAGTACGGTACAGAAGGCCACTGCTCTATCTACCTCTGTGTCGTCAAGTATACTATCCATCCATACCTGTGGTGCATTTCAGTTTTGCACAGTTTGCTGACCACAAGTATATACTATATAGAAGTACGGTACAGTAGGCCACTGCTCTACCTACCTCTGTGTCTTCAAGTATACTATCCATCCATACTTGTGGTGCATTTCAGTTGTGCGCAGTATATATAATAGTAGGCCATTGCTATTGCTATATTACTGGCATATAATTCCACACATTAAAAAATGGAGAACAAAAATGTGGAGGGAAAAAAAGGGAAAGATCAAGATCCACTTCCACCTCGTGCTGAAGCTGCTGCTACTAGTCATGGCCAAGATGATGAAATGCCATTAACGTCGTCTGCCAAGGCCGATGCCCAATGTCTTCCTCTTGTAACCAAGCTCCTGCAAACCACACCACCAACTCCCTCAGTGTCAATTTCCTCCTTAGACAGGAAAGCCAATAGTCCTGCAGGCCATGTCACTGTCAAGTCTGACGAGTCCTCTCCTGCCTGGGATTCCTCTGATGCATCCTTGAGTAAAACACCTACTGCTGCTGGCGCTGCTGTTGTTGCTGCTGTGAGTCAATCATCATCCCAGAGGGGAAGTCAGAAGACCACTTGTACTACTTCCAGTAAGCAATTGACTGCCCAACAGTCCTTTGCGAGGAAGATGAAATATCACAGCAGTCATCCTGCTGCAAAGCGGATAACTCAAGCCTTGGCAGCCTGGGTGGTTAGAAACATGTTTCCGGTATCCACCGTTAATTCAGAGGCAACTAGAGACTTGATTGAGGTACTGTGTCCCCGGTACCAAATACCATCTAGGTTTCATTTCTCTAGGCAGGCGATACCGAAAATGTACACAGACGTCAGAAAAAGAGTCACCAGTGTCCTAAAAAATGCAGGTGTACCCAATGTGCACTTAACCACGGACATGTGGACAAGTGGAGCAGGGCAGACTCAGGACTATATGACTGTGGCAGCCCACTGGGTAGATGTGTTGCCTCCCGCAGCAAGAACAGCAGCGGCGGCACCAGTAGCAGCATCTCGCAAACGCCAACTCGTTCCTATGCAGGCTACGCTTTGTATCACCGCTTTCCAGAAGAGGCACACAGCTGACAACCTCTTACGGAAACTGAGGAACATCATCGCAGAATGGCTTACCCCAATTGGACTCTCCTGGGGATTTGTGACATCGGACAACGCCACCAATATTCTGCGTACATTACATCTGGGCAAATTCCAGCACGTCCCATGTTTTGCACATACATTGAATTTGGTGGTGCAGAATTATTTAAAAAACGACAGGGGCGTGCAAGAGATGCTGTCGATGGCCCGAAGAATTGCAGGCCACTTTCTGCATTCAGCCACCGCGTGCCAAAGACTGGAGCACCAGCAAACAGTCCTGAACCTGCCCTGCCATCATCTGAAGCAAGAGGTGGTAACGAGGTGGAATTCAACCCTCTATATGCTTCAGAGGATGGAGGAGCAGCAAAAGGCCATTCAAGCCTATGCATATCTGCCTACGATATAGGCAAAGGAGGGGAAATGCACCTGACTCAAGCGCAGTGGAGAATGATTTCAACGTTGTGCAAGGTTCTGCAACTCTTTGAACTTGCCACACGTGAAGTCAGTTTAGACACTGCCAGCCTGAGCCAGGTCATTCCCCTCATCAGGCTTTTGCAGAAGAAGGTTTAAAAAGAATTAACCCAGCGCCAGCTGATAATATTTGAATATCTGCAGCCTCTAAAGTGGGTAAGCTCTTCCCACAATAAATAAGACAAGAAACAAAAGTTTTTTCCACGAATGGAAAAAGGTAGAGGCGCTGATATAGAAATATAATTAATAAATGCACAGTATAGTAATGTATATAATTTTGGTTTATTAAGCAATAAAAATGATTATTTCTATTAATACCGGCCAGTAGGAATAAACAGATAAATTTCACTGTTTATACAATCCTGAAAAATAAAGGATTTAAAAAACAAATTGATTCATACATATAAAAATATATAATAAAACTGTAATACAGAATGTCCTTTAGAATAATCTCATATCCAGTTACTGGTGGTTTATTCCCCCACTATATATGCAGAATTTATATAATTATGATCACTCTTCCCGTCCGCTGGTAGTAGTTCCTTTATATGCGGACATATCTGGAAATCAGGTGAATAAATTTAATTCATAGATGTTTGTAAAATGCCCAGAGACGATATTGGCTTGCCCGACACGGTTTGATGTATAGCAGTCTCTTAAACAATATGACAAAGAGGGGGCAAAGCCTTTCTTTGTACGGAAGGCTATTAAGCTGATGATGGGAGAGTTTAACGGCAGTATTTCCACTGGAACGAGGTATATAGTGAAGTGCTCACCTCGTTTTTTATGCTGGGCTGTGCACCGCTCCCGGACTCAGCTGCCGGCGCTGCTTCAAGCGCTTGTCTCTCCTCCAGCCAACCCGTAGCTCCCTCCCTCTGTGCTATTGTGTCGGGCTCCTCACTGCACGTGAGCCGCAGGGCAACCACTGTTCCCAGTGTCGCTCTCTCCTCGGGTATCGATTTTCTTTCAGGACATATATGGCATATTCGTCTCCTCATACGATGAAATAAACAGGATGCCGGCTTGTATTAAAACCTTTTAATATAAGCCAGCATCCTGTTTATTTCATCGTATGAGGAGACGAATATGCCATATATGTCCTGAAAGAAAATCGATACCCGAGGAGAGAGCGACACTGGAAACAGTGGTTGCCCTGCGGCTCACGTGCAGTGAGGAACCCGACACAATAGCACAGAGGGAGGGAGCTACGGGTTGGCTGGTGGAGAGACAAGCGCTTGAAGCAGCGCCGGCAGCTGAGTCCGGGAGCGGTGCACAGCCCAGCATAAAATACGAGGGGAACACTTCACTATATACCTCGTTCCAGTGGAAATACTGCCGTTAAACTCTCCCATCATCAGCTAAATAGCCTTCCGTACAAAGAAAGGCTTTGCCCCCTCTTTGTCATATTGTTTAAGAGACTGCTATACATCAAATCGTGTCGGGCAAGCCAATATCGTCTCTGGGCATTTTACAAACATCTATGGGGGAAATTTACTAAGCTCCCGATTTTGACCGAGATGCCGTTTTTTCATCAAAGTGTCATCTCGGTAATTTACTAAGCACTAATCACGGCAGTGATGAGGGCATTCGTAATTTTTTGCAAGTTCAGGTAAAAAATTACGAATGAATACACCATCGGTCAAAACGCGGCTGTTTAAGTATGAATCTCGGTCATTTACTAAGAAGTGCAAAGCAAAAAACAAACAAACACTGCCGTGAAAAATTACAACTCGTAAAAAAGTGCTAAAAAAAACAGACCTACTTTTTTTTTCCGTGATTGGATAGGCATGCAGGGATCCATGAGATCCGTGCATGTATATCAGTGGGAAGGGGTGGGAAAGTTGTTATTTTATTAAAAAAAATTGCGTGGGGTCCCCCCTCCTAAGCATAACCAGCCTCGGGCTCTTTGAGCCGATCCTGGTTGCAGAAATATGGGGAAAAAAATGACAGGGGTTCCCCCATATTTAAGCAACCAGCATCGGGCTCTGCGCCTGGTCCTGGTCCCAAAAATACGGGGGACAAAAAGAGTAGGGGTCCCCCGTATTTTTAAAACCAGCACCGGGCTCCACTAGCTGGACAGATAATGCCACAGCCGGGGGTCACTTTTATATAGTGCCCTGCGGCCGTGGCATCAAAAATCCAACTAGTCACTCCTGGCCGGGGTACCCTGGGGGAGTGGGGACCCCTTCAATCAAGGGGTCCCCCCCCCCAGCCACCCAAGGGCCAGGGGTGAAGCCCGAGGCTGTCCCCCCCCATCCAATGGGCTGCGGATGGGGAGGCTGATAGCCTTTGTTGTAAAAGAAAAGATATTGTTTTTAGTAGCAGTACTACAAGGCCCAGCAAGCCTCCCCCGCATGCTGGTACTTGGAGAACCACAAGTACCAGCATGCGACGGAAAAACGGGCCCGCTGGTACCTGTAGTACTACTACTAAAAAAATACCCAAAAAAAGACAAGACACACACACCGTGAAAGTATAATTTTATTACATACATACACACATACATATTACATACATACTTACCTTAAGTTCCCACGCAGGTCGGTCCTCTTCTCCAGTAGAATCCAAGGGGTACCTGTTGAAGAAATTATACTCACGAGATCCAGGGGTCCAGGCTCCTCGGGAAATCCAGGGGTAATCCACGTACTTGCATAAAATAAGAAAACGGAAAGCCGAGCAACGAACTGAAAGGGGCCCCATGTTTTCACATGGGACTCCTTTCCACGAATGCCAGAAACCCACTCTGACTGATGTCTAAGTGGGTTTCTGCAGCCAATCAGGGAGCGCCACGTTGTAGCACTCTCCTGATCAGCTGTGTGGTCCTGTCCTCACTGACAGGCAGCACACGGCAGTGTTACAATGTAGCGCCTATGCGCTACATTGTAACCAATGATGGGAACTTTCTGCCCTGCGGTTGACCTAAAGTGACGTCACCGCTGAGCTGAAAGTTCCCATCATTGGTTACAATGTAGCGCATAGGCGCTACATTGTAACACTGCCGTGTGCTGCCTGTCAGTGAGGACAAGAGCACACAGCTGATCAGGAGAGTGCTACAACGTGGCGCTCCCTGATTGGCTGCAGAAACCCACTTAGACAGAAGTCAAAGTGGGTTTCTGGCATTCGTGGAAAGGTGACCCATGTGCAAACATGGGTCCCCTTTCAGTTCGTGGTCGGGACACCGTTTTTTTTTTTTTTTCAAGTACGTGGATTAACCCTGGATTTGCCGAGGAGCCTGGACCCCTGGATCTCGTGAGTATAATTTCTTCAACAGGTACCCCTTGGATTCTACTGGAGAAGAGGACCGACCTGCGTGGGAACTTAAGGTAAGTATGTATGTATGTGTGTATGTATGTAATAAAATTATACTTTCACGGTGTGTGTGTCTTGTCTTTTTTTGGGTATTTTTTTAGTAGTAGTACTACAGGTACCAGCGGGCCCGTTTTTCCGTCGCATGCTGGTACTTGTGGTTCTCCAAGTACCAGCATGCGGGGGAGGCTTGCTGGGCCTTGTAGTACTGCTACTAAAAACAATATCTTTTCTTTTACAACAAAGGCTATCAGCCTCCCCATCCGCAGCCCATTGGATGGGGGGGGACAGCCTCGGGCTTCACCCCTGGCCCTTGGGTGGCTGGGGGGGGGGACCCCTTGATTGAAGGGGTCCCCACTCCCCCAGGGTACCCCGGCCAGGAGTGACTAGTTGGATTTTTGATGCCACGGCCGCAGGGCACTATATAAAAGTGACCCCCGGCTGTGGCATTATCTGTCCAGCTAGTGGAGCCCGGTGCTGGTTTTAAAAATACGGGGGACCCCTACTCTTTTTGTCCCCCGTATTTTTGGGACCAGGACCAGGCGCAGAGCCCGATGCTGGTTGCTTAAATATGGGGGAACCCCTGTCATTTTTTTTCTCATATTTCTGCAACCAGGATCGGCTCAAAGAGCCCGAGGCTGGTTATGCTTAGGAGGGGGGACCCCACGCATTTTTTTTTATGATTTTACAGTGTTTAATTTAAAAAAAAAAAAAAACCCCAGCACGGATCACACAGATCCGGCCGAGATTGATTGTAAAAAAAGTCGGCAGTGTTTTGCTAATCACTGCCGTAAAAATAGGTAAAAAACCACGAATGACATCGACATCGGAAGAAAAGAAAAACCCGAATACGACAGCTTAGTAAATCCATCGTAATCAATTCAAAAAGTTGCAATTTTACACTGTCGATGTCATTTGTGATTGAACTTGGACATGATTCTGGAAAATACGAATCTTAGTAAATGTACCCCTATGAATTAAATTTATTCACCTGATTTCCAGATATGTCCGCATATAAAGGAACTGCTACCAACGGACAGGAAGAGTGATCATAATTATATAAATTGGGCATATATAGTGGTGGAATAAACCACCAGTACCTGGATATGAGATTATTCTAAAGGACATTCTGTATTACAGTTTTATTATATACAGGTTGAGTATCCCTTATCCAAATATTCCGAAATACGGAATATTCCGAAATACGGACTTTTTTGAGTGAGAGTGAGATACTGAAACCTTTGTTTTTTGATGGCTCAATGTACACAAACTTTGTTTAAGACATAACGTTAATAAAAATATTGTATTAAATGACCTTCAGGCTGTGTGTATAAGGTGTATATGAAACATAAATGAATTGTGTGAATGTAGACACAATTTGTTTAATGCACAAAGTTATAAAAAATATTGGCTATAATTACCTTCAGGCTGTATGTATAAGGTGTATATGTAACATAAATGCATTCTGTGCTTAGACTTAGGTCCCATCACCATGATATCTCATTATGGTATGCAATTATTCCAAAATAAGGAAAAATCCCATATCCAAAATACCTCTGGTCCCAAGCATTTTGGATAAGGGATACTCAACCTGTATTTTTATATGTATGAATCAATTTGTTTTTTAAATCCTTTATTTTTCAGGATTGTATAAACAGTGAAATTTATCTGTTTATTCCTACCGGCCGGTATTAATAGAAATAATAATTTTTATTGCTTAATAAACCAAAATTATATACATTACTATACTGTGTATTTTGCAGAAGAAGCTGGAGACATTGAAGGAGGAGCTAAAACAGAGCGATTCCGCTAGGCATGTGGGACTTGTGGATGGAGCCCTTAATTCGCTTAACCGGGATTCACGGGTGGTCAATCTGTTGAAATCAGAGCACAACATTTTGGCCACCGTGCTCGATCATAGATTTAAAACCTACGTTGTATCTCTCTTTCCGGCAGACACAAGTCTGCAGAGGTTCAAAGACCTACTGGTGAGAAAATTGTCAAGTCAAGCGGAACGTGACCCATCAACAGCTCCTCCATTTTCTCCCACAACTGGGGCTGCAAGGAAAAGGCTAAGAATTCCAAGCCCACCCACTGACGGTGATGCAGGGCAGTCTGGAGCGAGTGCTGATATCAGGTCTGGACTGAAGGACCTGCCAACGATTACCGACATGTCGTCTGCTGTCAATGCATATGATTCTGTCACCATTGAAAGAATGGTGGAGGATTATATGAGTGACCGCATCCAAGTAGGCACGTCAGACAGTCCGTACGTATACTGGCAGGAAAAAGAGGCAATTTGGAGGCCCTTGCACAAACTGGCTTTATTTTACCTAAGTTGCCCCCCCCCCCCCCTCCCTCCAGTGTGTACTCCGAAAGAGTGTTTAGTGCAGCCGCTCACCTTGTCAGCGATCGGCATATGAGGTTACTTCCAGAAAATGTGGAGAAGATGATGTTCATCAAAATGAATTATAATCAATTCCTCCATGGATACATTCACCAGCAATTGCCTCCAGAAAGTACACAGGGACCTGAAATGGTGGATTCCAGTGGGGACGAATTAATAATCTGTGAGGAGGGTGTCGAAGTCAGAAAAATGTCTCAATGCACACTGCCATATTTGCACCGCACACTGGTCCGTGCTGCGCATGCGTACGCTCTCCCGTGGAAGCGCATACCCGCAATAGCGTGCACTCGCACGCGCAGTATGCGCATTTACGGTAGAGTTTATGTGATCGTAGCGTGCGACTCATTCGTTACAAAAGTTCACAATTAATGTCGTTTATAGATCATGTTCCCCTCAATAGTTTCTGTAAGTTTGGTTTAGATAGAATGTCCCTGAGCGGAGGAATCCCTCTTTGTATTGTACGAAGGGTCTAACAGGAGTCATACAGCAGTATTTGGTACCCATCGGAAGAGTATTTAATTAGCAATATTCCGGTGTTGGTTTGGAGCGTATTAATCGCTCGTGCGAATAGTTATGAACATAAGAAGTTTATGTCCATTTCTATTATTTACCCATACTCAGGTATGCGGCGGGAAACCCAGTTTCCCACCCACCTGAGCCGTTTAAACTCAGCACAGCCCACCTGTATGAATCAACCTATGACCTTTGGTTACAGTACAGGGCCGAATTCCTGTGTCCAATAAGCTGAAGGATTGTAGGACCAGGAGATTGCATTGTGTGTGGGGCATAAATAGGCAGGCCGACCACATCTAGCTCTCACTCTCTCATCAACGGTTATCTGCTGATAATCGGGAGCTGGATATCGAGGCGCAGGCGATCATACCCTTTGTGCGTAAGTTCTCTCCGTAATCATTGTCTTTCTGTGAGCCAATTCCTCTCTCTCCCTCTGTGTCTATTTCTCTCTCTCTATTTTCTCTTTTCTCTCGTAACTCCCCTAGACTAAACTTTATTGTATAGTATTGTATTGTATTGTACTAGATCAGGATAGTATTGTAGTTTATCCCTTAGTTAGGTGTTTGGTTAGGAAGGCTTTGTTATATTGTAGTGTATCATATGTACTGTGTTACTCTTTTACAAGTATACTAGATATAATACAGATAATAGGCTTTGGAACCCTAAAACAGTATCTGTGTATTTACTATAGTGTTAAGTGTTCACTTGAGCGTCGGTGACGCTCAAACAGCTTTGTAGGTAGTCAGGTTACACAAAGTTGCATTTACACCCTGTATTCACATTAAGGTATATAGCGCATTACATTGTTAAAAGGTTTAAATATAAAGGTATTGTGCTGTGAGCGTCTGCACCGCTGGTGACCTCCTCGTGGTCTCGAGTGTATGCTACGCCATAGCGAATCTTTCCCCTAGACATAACCATTAACGTGTCCTGTGATCGCTGGGCCGTGAGCGAACGTGACGCTTGAGCGTCTCGCCTACGGCTGAGCGATCGTTACGCAAATAGCGTACCATTACGGTATTTCTTAAGTAAACAGCGTACAGTGTTCTTAGCTTCATAAGGGTTGTTTATACGACATAGGAATTTAGCATTGTCAATTGCGGGCTCGCCCGGTCCTTTTCACATCTGCACTAGGTAGATCAGCAGACTTTATCCCCCAGCAAAAGGGTGGGAGGTTGTCTCACAGTTGCTGACGGGATAAGCGTCTGCTTCGCTTAGGTAAAGAGTGCTGAAGGAACCCGGTAACCGGAAGTAAGAACAAAACGCTTGTGTCTTTTAAAACTGTTTATTTTTCTTTTGTCTTGCGTACGCACGCATATACCTGCATTTCTTTCCACTTGTATATTTCATTTTTCGTATATCACTATTCCTGTTTGCCAATTTTATAGTTGATAGAAAGTGCAAAAAGAGATTTGCTGTTATTTAATAGTAAAAGTAATAATTAAAGTATAGAACACGGTTTTGTCTTAGAGACGAGGCAGCCAGTGTGCAGTGTGGATTGCGGTGGATGATCAGGGATCATCTACATTGATAAATAGTGTTACGGTGGATCCTCTGCATTGCGTACACGTGTCGCTAACAAAGACTAGCGTACGCAATCCGAAAGGCAGACGCACGCAGCGTACATTACGCAACGTAGCGTCTGGTTACGCCCACGTAGCTCAAGTTGTGATAAAGTTGAATTAGCGCAAAAGCGATAAGTAGCGCAAAAGCGATAAGTGGCGCAAAGGCGATAAGTAACGCACAGCGGTAGATAACGCGACGCGGTAAATAACGCAAATCTATTTTTGGAAAATCTGAAATTTAGTTTAACAGATCCTGCTCCTAATTGGTAACACTCTTGGCCTGAAGACAAATTTCTGCGCAGAAATAGAGGTAGAAACAAAAGTGTACATGTGTTGAGTGAGTGTGTTTATACAATTTTAAAGGGGGAACCAAAAGGAAAGTCGGGTACTCGTTAAGGAACATACGTGTAAGTGACATATACGGTGGCCAGGGAGGCATCTCTGGTTAAATAATATTTGAGCATTAGAGTATAGCGGACCATAAGGTAACAAGACCAGGAGGTCATAAGGTAACAAGACCAGGAGGTCATAAGGAACAAGACCAGGAGGTCATAAGGTAAAAAGGTCCGCTATAAAAGTCCAGTGGCACAACGCCTGGGGTGTTGGTGCAGAACCCATATAGGCCATTAAGCTCTGGCTGAAGGAATTCGCAGCCGAAATTTTCGATTCCACTGGTCGCTCCGCACATAAGATTAGTTGCTTATGTGCTGAACGATTGTACCGCACGTAATTGTGTGCATTAGTAAACCTGACCGGTACTATTTGTGTACGAAGGTCATAAACGCTATTTGTACATTCTGACGTGATTTGTGTAATTTTTTATTTTTGGAAGGGAAGTTCGCTGGTCACTCAGGAACTATCTAACAACCCCAACGTTTACTGGAAAGAGTAAGTGTCCTGCGGGTATCCCTCATATGTTCCAGTAAACTGAAGGTTCCATAGGGGCCCTGTATCGAGTACGCCAGCACCATATCGGTGTGATCAGGTCGTATTGGTCGAGGTGGGCGAGTGAGTGGGGTACTCGGTAAACCGCCACCGCCGGCCTACTGTGGAGTAATTTGGTTGTCTGTAAAGGCTTGCTGAAAACCTTGATACAGAAAATCCAAGGAGGACTAAGCAACACCTACAGACGATGGGGGCCAGTTGCTCAGGTAGGGGGCGATCAACCCTGGTTCAGGTTGATTCTGTGAACCGACCAGTTGGGTCGGCAAGATACATTATGTGTGAAAAATACGGTAGTCACACAGAGGTTTTATGTGATGAATGGGAACGAATGACTGTACAAGACAGGGACAAATTCCCAAGAATAGGTAGTTTCAGCCCGGAAGTGTTACAAAATTTAAGGAGGAGGATATGTCTCGTAAAACCAACAAAGAGACGAATTCAGCATTATGATTATTTACAGTTGTGGCACCAGGAAGGTGAGATACAGAGAGGTTTGGCTCTGGCGGCAGGATCTGGGGCAGTAAGGAAACTGATAGCCACAGCTCCTCCTCCACCATATATTGCAGGAGAGAAGTTGATTGCGGAGAGAAACGCACTGGGTTGTAAAACTAAAACTCTTAGTAACCATGTTAATGTTAATGATGTTAACCAAATAACCCATGCAAGTATTAACCCGTGCAAGTTGTACCCTGTTTTGAACCTTCCCCAGGAGTGTGATCAAGAAGACGATCCATCAACAATTTCAGCTCTCTCTCTTGCAGCCACCATTTCAGAGACTACAGTAGGCACATCAACAGCCACGAGATTAGTGAAGGCCCCTAGCGGGGGGATAGGTGAGGTCGTGTCATCAGGTAAGTACGGCACCATGCATTACACTGAAACACTTACACCCCAAGCTGTAGAATCTACACAGAGTGAAGTTATAAGAGTTAATCCTGTAAAGGTGATAGTAGTTCCCAATGGGAAAACAGATGCATCAGGAGTCACACCCGTCAGGAACATCGCCATGTATTGCCCGTTCACTAGAATGGAATTAAGGACCATAGTGTCTGAATTCCCAGACCCCAGAAAGGATTTAGTGGCAAGCCAAAAATATATCAGGGATCTAGGAAACACTTTAGAGCCCAATAATAAGGATTGGCAAGTAGTGCTAAGAGCTTGCTTACCCCCCAGTGTCGACCCAGTTAAATTCTTGGCTGATTGTGGACTAGACAAAGAGGTACCACTTACAGATGTGTACGACCAGGATAATGTAAAAAGGATAAATTTGCAGCTAAAAGAATATTTCCCAGCCGTTGCTAAATGGAATAAACTATTCTCCATTAAACAAAAGGAGTCTGAAACGGCAGCAGAATATTTCCACCGGGCATTATCAGAAATGGCAAAATACACTGGTATAGAAGACATAAAGACCAACCCAAACCATCGAGAAGTAGCAGTATCTGTACTGATGGATGGTTTGAAAGAAACATTAAAGGCTAGGGTACAGACCACGCAGCCATGCTGGCGAGGTCTGTCAGTGTCCACTTTGAGAGAGGCTGCTGTTGATCACGACAAAAACATCACTAGGCACAGGGAGTCGCAAAGTGATAAGTTGATGTCCGTAAGTATACAGGCGCTGACCACAAGGCAGCCTGCGTATGTACCACCGAATCCTGTGGGTAAGGCAAGTGGAATAACATGTTTTTCTTGTAACAAACCAGGACATTTTGCACGAGACTGTAGAGTAAGAAATGTACAAAGATCTTTTCAACCCCCTAGACAACAACACCACACACGACATTGGGAGCAGGGTCCACAGAGGCGGAGTTTTGAGCCACATACAGGGGAAACAAAAAGATATCCCCCAAACAGAGATTGGCATGCCTCTGGTAGTTCCCAGCTAACCCCCGCACAAGTAGTTGCTGCCAATGGGATTCAGGGCGGTCAGCATACCCAATAGGGGTGTGGCCATACCTGTAATCTGCAACCAGTTAAATTGATTGCCAGTCTTGGAAGCGAACCAGAGATTGCAATCAATGTGGCTGGTAAAACTTTAAACTTTCTTGTAGACACAGGGGCGGCCAAGTCAGTGATAAATTCGACAGTGGGCATGAGAACCACTGGTAGGACAGTTCCAGCCATAGGAGTAACAGGAGTAGTCCAGCACTACCCTGTTAGCAAACCAGCCGAGATTACAATAGGGCCTCTGCACACCAAGCATTCCTTTTTGCTGGCTGTATCGGCACCGACCAATCTCCTGGGAAGAGACTTACTATGTAAAATGGGTTGCGTCATTTATTGTACTCCTGAAGGTGTATTCTTGGACATACCTGAGAATCACGCTCAAGAAGTACGAGATATGTTAGACTCCCCATCAAAATTAATGTCACATTCCATTATGACAAATAGGAATCCATCCCAGGTAGAAGAGATGACATCTCAGATACCAGATTCACTTTGGACAAAAGATGGACAAGACACTGGATTAATGGCAAACGTAGCTCCAGTAGTAGTGCAAGTAAAAGATGGTAGGATAGCTCCAAAAATCCCACAGTATCCTCTGAAGCCAGAGGTGGAGTTAGGAGTTTTTCCCGTAATAGAGCGCTTGCTACAACAGGGCATTCTAGTAAGAACGTCCAGCACAGCAAATAGTCCCATCTTCCCTGTTAAAAAGAGTGGGGGGAGGGGTTACAGGCTAGTGCAGGATCTAAGGGGGATTAACAAAATAGTCGAGAGTCAGTTCCCCGTAGTGCCTAATCCAGCTGTCATCCTAATGCAAATTCCTCCCACTGCCAAATTTTTCACTGTTATTGACCTCTGCTCCGCTTTCTTTTCGGTACCTCTGCACCCTGACAGTCAATATTTGTTTGCATTCACATACAGAGGAGTCCAATACACGTGGACTCGATTACCCCAAGGTTTCATAGATAGTCCAAGTATATTTTCTCAGGCTTTGCATGATTGTTTACAGTCTTTCCAACCGGAAAGTGGATCAGTGTTGATACAGTATGTGGATGATCTACTACTGTGTTCTGATTCATTGGAGGCATCCCTGAAAGATACGAAACAGCTCCTGTTTCACCTTTCAGACACAGGTCACAAGGTCTCCAAAGACAAGTTGCAATTATGCCAAGCTAAGGTAAAATATTTGGGACACTGTCTAACACAAGGACTGAGACACCTGACCGCGGATAGAATCCAAGCCATTAGAGACATGACACTACCACAAACCCAGCAACAGATCAGAACGTTTTTAGGAATGTGTGGATATTGCCGTAATTGGATCCCAGGGTTTTCCATATTGGCACTACCTCTGCAGGAAATGGTCTCCTCAAACAAACCTGATCGGATTTCGCATACAGACGAATCTGAAACGGCATTTGAGAGACTCAAACAGTGTCTAACGCAGGCACCTGCACTAGGTATGCCAGACTATGGGAAACCCTTTGAACTATACGGAACAGAAAGTGCTGGGTGCGCAGCAGGTGTACTAACACAAAAACACGGTGACGCCAGCAGGCCAGTTGCATACTACAGCGCTCAGCTAGATACGGTAGCGCGGTCCCTCCCCACATGCTTGCGTAGCGTTGCGGCGATAGCATTGCTAGTGACGAAAAGCGAAGATGTCGTGCTAGGCCACAACCTCACAATCCATACACCACATGCAGTATCTGCCTTATTAAATTCTGCCCAAACCAGACATGTCTCATCAGCAAGGTTTACGAGATGGGAATTGGCATTAATGGCCCCAGTAAACATCACCATAAGGAGATGCAGCGCATTAAACCCTGCAACATTTCTCCCAGGTGTGCCTGGACAGGCACAAAGGGTGGGAGGTGAGAGTGATGGGGAAGGAGGATTTTATACAAAGGAAGATGCACATGATTGTATGGAATATTTGACCCAAAATTTTACCGCAAGGCCTGACATCAGTGACAATCCACTAGAAGATGCAGAACTCACGTTCTACACGGACGGTAGTTGTCACAGACAGTCAGACTCGGGAGACTTGTGTACTGGATACGCAGTCGTAGATGACCAAGACACCATAGAAGCGGAACCGCTAGGCCCACCTCACTCAGCCCAGGTTGCTGAACTGGTCGCCCTAACCAGAGCATGTGAATTGGCTAAGGGTAAGTCTGCCAATATCTACACCGATTCTAGATACGCGTTCGGGGTAGTCCATGATTTCGGAGCCCTATGGCGGCTCAGAAATTTCATGACGGCAGCTGGCACACCGATAGCGCATGCAGCGTATATAAAAAGGCTTCTAACAGCGATACAAGAACCCGACAGAGTGGCTGTTATCAAATGTAAAGCACATACGTATAGCCAAGACCCAGTATCCCTTGGTAACAGCCGAGCAGACGAAGCTGCAAAGCTTGCAGCTGCTACCCCCATACGGACAGACACCACACAGTTGATGGTATTTAATACCATCAACACACAGAAGTTGTGTGAGATGCAGAATTTGTGTTCCACTCAAGAGAGAGCAGTCTGGAAGGCAAAGGGATATGGCCAGGAGCCCTCAGGGCTCTGGACGGATGGACATGGTAAACCAGTGGCCCCCAGGGCATACCTTCCATGTCTGGCTGAAGCAGCTCACGGGCTGACTCATCTAGGCAAGGAGGGGATGTGCAAATTGGTAAGAGCATACTGGTGCGCCCCAGGATTCTCCTCTCATGCTGGTAAAAGAGCAATGTCATGCCTTACCTGTCTGAGAAAGAATATTGGAAAGGCAATACCTACAGAACCCTCCCATATCCCACCTGCCGGCGGCCCTTTCCAAGTAATACAAATTGACTTCATCCAATTGCCCCCATGTAGAAACTTAAAGTATGTACTTGTCTGTATAGATGTTTTCTCGAATTGGGTCGAAGCTTTTCCAGCAGCTACAAATACCGCCATGTTTACAGCTAAGAAAATTGTGCAGGAATTTGTATGTAGATATGGTATCCCTAGAATCATTGAAAGTGATAGGGGTACCCATTTTACAGGTGATGTCTTTCAAGGAATGTGTAAGTTGATGGGAATTGATAGCAAGCTGCACACTCCGTACCGTCCACAGGCGAGTGCGAAGGTCGAAAGAGTGAACAGCACTATTAAAAATAAATTGAGTAAAGTAATGGCAGAGACAGGATTGACGTGGCCAGAAGCTTTACCCATTGTTTTGTATAGCATCAGAACCACTCCCAGGTCCCCTCTTAATCTGTCTCCTTTTGAAATTCTGTTTGGTCGACAACCGCATGTCATGATTAACCCTCAGGATGATTTGAAATGTAACAATGAAGTAACTGTAAAGTACTTGATTAACATGAGTAAGCAGTTGAGGAGTCAAAATGATAATCTGAAGTTGGTGATTCCTGATTTACCAGATAGTAATTGTCATGACATTGAACCTGGGGATTATGTAATGATACGAAATTTTCTACGCTCAGGTTGTCTTATTGATAGATGGGAAGGACCATACCAGGTCTTATTGACTAGCACCACAGCATTGAAGGTTGCTGAGAGAGAGACTTGGGTCCATTCATCCCACTGCAAGAAGGTTGCTGACCCAGAGAAGTCCCGTGATAAGGAACAGACGGTAGAGGTTGTATCACTGGAGTGTCTGTTCCAGGAGGACTGAGGCGGCACCTGAGCCTTGAAGATCGAAAGCAGTTGTCGACTCCCTTCTCCCTTTTATTGTTTTTCTCCACTTCCCATCCCTTCTCCCTTGATATTTCTTTTTCCCCTTTCTCATTCTTCTCCATTTCCTCCTCAAAGATGGACTTGCCCAAAGAGACTGTGATCCGGATTTTGATGTTAACCATGATGTTGACCAGAGCAGTCTGTTCCGGCGAGAGTACCATAGAGGTCGAGAGAGGTTCTGGAATGGGTTCCGATAATGATGATGGAGGCGTAGTTTTCCAAGATCAACCAATCCAACAAGCAAAGGCGAGTATCAGAAAACGATCCGATAGAAGAAATTGTGATGGATTGTTAGCTGAGGAAAATTGTATCTGTAGGCTCTGTGGTAATCTGGTTGAAGATGGATGCATAAAGCAATGCCAATCTAGTTTTAATATCCATATGGACCGGCATCCATTGAGTGACTATCACTCTCTAGTGGGTAACGTGTTGAACCAAACAGATTGTTGGGTATGCTCTCAAGTACCTCAGGGTCACAGCAAATCAGGGCTAGTACCATTTCCTTTAACGTTAGGGGAAGTACTTGAGCTAAGTGGTGGGAGACCGGTGGACCGGAGGTTTAACATCTCCAGCCCTCCTAGTTTGAAGCTCCACCAATACCATGTGGATAGGTCCCTCTTATGTTTTAACATCTCCAATCCTAGAAAACCGGGAAATTGGGAAGTGTCATGGAGCAACCTTACCATGACCTTTTCACACAGAGCAGATAGAATGCCTACAGATACAGAGCTTGTACGCCACATAGCCAGTAGAGGAAAATCTTTCCGGTATAGGTATACCTTAGGAAATAGAATTACTAAAGTTGGAGAGGTATCACCAGGATACTGTGCACATATCGTACAAACCGATACATGTATTAGACAGATGGAAGAATTAGGGTCAGGAGATTTCACCTGGAAGGTTTGTAACATGGTCATGTCCTTCTCCGTCCCTTATGTTCTCCCCGATGATGCATATTTCATATGCGGGAGAAAGGCGTACAAGTGGCTTGCCCCAAACTCTGAAGGATTGTGTTATATTGGAAAAGTATTGCCTGAAGTGATGACTGTAACACATGACAAAATGAAGGACATACACCGTGGTGCCCAAGCTCCTTATACTCACACTCACTACGAACACCGAGTTAAAAGACAACTGTCAGAAAGGTTAGAGCATCCGGCCTCTGATCTTATCCATGAATCCACCGGGATTCAGGTTCTGGTAGCGTTAGATTTCACTCGTACCGCTCGAGGAGTGATGAATTATAAATACATTTCCGCACTCGCCAATTTGTATATTTAGATGCGGGCAGGCTTTAATGAGGTGCAAACAAAGTACGAAAGTGATGAGCTTGAGGAGTGAGGAAACTGTAATTAACCTGGATTTGATTTATGACCCAATGCTAGAAACCATGACGTAATGATGTAATGAGTATACGGTCCGTCTTTCACCCATTTCTATGTTTTCCTCCGAGGTACAAAGACCCACGTAGACGAAGGACCTGATGAGCCAAGGGGCCGACAACGGAAAGATGGAAAGAAGAAGAGCAGACGACCTGATATACAAGATTTTATGGACAATGCCATGGGTACCCCAGTTTCCCTAGGAACTTTAAAATCACGCTAGCCCAACATTTTTTTGTAAATCCATGGACGTTGTTTGCTTTACTCACGATTTATGAGCAAAAGCACAAAGAAGAAGACTGCAATCAAACGACACCACTCAAGACCTCAATCGACGAACGTACATTAACCTGACATAGAATATCATTGCATTTTTCGTAAGTGTTCTTTATCTTCATCTCTGCAACCCTCAGGTAATAACACACATAGTCGATAGGGAATACAGGCACAGATGGCAGCAACCACATACCCCCCCAATTCATGTATCATCAACTAAAATGTGCATCCCCATTGTGTTACAACCACAGCCGAAATGAGCTCGGTAGAGTTTGACAGCCCATCCACAGACCTGTACCACAGGATAAGAAGGAATTCAAATGTATACTTCGCAATACCTCGAAGCTTGATTTACCACACGTACGGCACGATGATACATGACCCCCCCAAACATGGACTCATACACACATGCTCCTGCTTTCTCACTAGGTCATACTCTCTTCACACCTACTCCATTCTTCCTCCTTTCCCCACCATGGAAATCAATTAACCCCTGACTTACATTTTTCTCCTTAAAAATTTTGTGGCAGTTATTATTGACTGCCAAAGGGTGGACTGTCGAAGTCAGAAAAATGTCTCAATGCACACTGCCATATTTGCACCGCACACTGGTCCGTGCTGCGCATGCGTACGCTCTCCCGTGGAAGCGCATACCCGCAATAGCGTGCACTCGCACGCGCAGTATGCGCATTTACGGTAGAGTTTATGTGATCGTAGCGTGCGACTCATTCGTTACAAAAGTTCACAATTAATGTCGTTTATAGATCATGTTCCCCTCAATAGTTTCTGTAAGTTTGGTTTAGATAGAATGTCCCTGAGCGGAGGAATCCCTCTTTGTATTGTACGAAGGGTCTAACAGGAGTCATACAGCAGTATTTGGTACCCATCGGAAGAGTATTTAATTAGCAATATTCCGGTGTTGGTTTGGAGCGTATTAATCGCTCGTGCGAATAGTTATGAACATAAGAAGTTTATGTCCATTTCTATTATTTACCCATACTCAGGTATGCGGCGGGAAACCCAGTTTCCCACCCACCTGAGCCGTTTAAACTCAGCACAGCCCACCTGTATGAATCAACCTATGACCTTTGGTTACAGTACAGGGCCGAATTCCTGTGTCCAATAAGCTGAAGGATTGTAGGACCAGGAGATTGCATTGTGTGTGGGGCATAAATAGGCAGGCCGACCACATCTAGCTCTCACTCTCTCATCAACGGTTATCTGCTGATAATCGGGAGCTGGATATCGAGGCGCAGGCGATCATACCCTTTGTGCGTAAGTTCTCTCCGTAATCATTGTCTTTCTGTGAGCCAATTCCTCTCTCTCCCTCTGTGTCTATTTCTCTCTCTCTATTTTCTCTTTTCTCTCGTAACTCCCCTAGACTAAACTTTATTGTATAGTATTGTATTGTATTGTACTAGATCAGGATAGTATTGTAGTTTATCCCTTAGTTAGGTGTTTGGTTAGGAAGGCTTTGTTATATTGTAGTGTATCATATGTACTGTGTTACTCTTTTACAAGTATACTAGATATAATACAGATAATAGGCTTTGGAACCCTAAAACAGTATCTGTGTATTTACTATAGTGTTAAGTGTTCACTTGAGCGTCGGTGACGCTCAAACAGCTTTGTAGGTAGTCAGGTTACACAAAGTTGCATTTACACCCTGTATTCACATTAAGGTATATAGCGCATTACATTGTTAAAAGGTTTAAATATAAAGGTATTGTGCTGTGAGCGTCTGCACCGCTGGTGACCTCCTCGTGGTCTCGAGTGTATGCTACGCCATAGCGAATCTTTCCCCTAGACATAACCATTAACGTGTCCTGTGATCGCTGGGCCGTGAGCGAACGTGACGCTTGAGCGTCTCGCCTACGGCTGAGCGATCGTTACGCAAATAGCGTACCATTACGGTATTTCTTAAGTAAACAGCGTACAGTGTTCTTAGCTTCATAAGGGTTGTTTATACGACATAGGAATTTAGCATTGTCAAGGGGGATGTACACAGTGAAAGGGGTGAGGAATCGGACGATCAGGAGGAGGGGCACATCTTGCCTCTGTAGAGCCAGTTTGTGCAAGGAGAGATTGATTGCTTCTTTTTTGGTTGGGTCCCAAACCAACCAGTCATTTCAGTCACAGTCGTGTGGCAGACCCTGTCGCTGAAATGATGGGTTTGTTAAAGTGTGCATGTCCTGTTTATACAACATAAGGGTGGGTGGGAGGGCTCAAGGACAATTCCGTCTTGCACCTCTTTTTTCTTTAATTTTTCTTTGCATCATGTGCTGTTCGGGGACAATTTTTTTGAAGTGCCATCCTGCCTGACACTGCAGTGCCACTCCTAGATGGGCCAGGTGTTTGTGTCGACCACTTGTGTCATTTAGCTTAGCCATCCAGCGACCTTGGTGCACCTCTTTTTTTCTTTGCATCATGTGCTGTTTGGGGACTATTCTTTTGAAGTGCCATCCTGTCTGACAATGCAGTGCCACTCCTAGATGGGCCAGGTGTTTGTGTCGGCCATTTGGGTCAATTAGTTTAGTCATCCTGCGACCTCGGTGCAAATTTTAGGACTAAAAATCATATTGTGAGGTGTGAGGTGTTCAGAATAGACTGAAAATGAGTGGAAATTGTGGTTATTGAGATTAATAATACTATGGGATCAAAATGACCCCAAAATTCTATGATTTAAGCTGTTTTTGAGGGTTTTTTGTAAGACAACACCCGAATCCAAAACACACCCGAATCCGACAAAAAATTTTCAGGGAGATTTTTCCAAAACGCGTCCGAATCCAAAACACGGCTGCGGAACCGAATCCAAAACCAAAACACAAAACCCGAAAAAATGTCCGGTGCACATCACTATTTGTTTGTATTTATTTATTTATTTATTTATTGGGGGTGGGCGACAGCAAATTACTGCCTTGCCCCGGGTGACGAAAATCTTAATTTCGGCCCTGGGCAGCTATCTAGTCAGTGACAGCCTGTGGGAGTATTCAGCCAGCCCAGCATTCAGACATTTTTGGCAGAAATCAGAAATGCCCTCCCGACTCCATGAACCTGCT
Source organism: Pseudophryne corroboree (assembly GCF_028390025.1). NCBI lineage: Eukaryota > Metazoa > Chordata > Amphibia > Anura > Myobatrachidae > Pseudophryne > Pseudophryne corroboree. The sequence goes on from NC_086451.1 coordinate 374,571,226, forward strand.
GGGCTCTTGCAGCTGCTTTGGCTGTCTAGTGGTAAATCCGCTATTGCATGGGGGTGAGTTTGCTAACTTACTGTAATTGTCAGACTTCGTATAATGGAGTCACACTACAGGTACTTATATATAGTCAATACAGTCACTGATACCCCTTTCAGACATACGACCCGGGAATTTCCCTGCTCAGTCCCGGGTTTTTGCTGGGACCCCCTTTCACACTACACCTGAGACCTTGGTAATTCCTGGGTTGACCCCTTTTACACATAAGCCTGGTCTGCCCTGGCAGCCAGGGCAGACCAGGCTACTCTCATGTCACACACACACACACACACACACACACACAGACATCACACTCGTACATGTCTTACACACACGTCTTACACATACACATGTCACACTCAAACAAACACGTACAAGTGATATACACACACATGCCAAATTCATACACATACATAAACACACACACACACACACACACACACACACACACACACACACACACTTTCACCACAACAGGCCACCTCTCTGTTTTTAGGCTGCACCAGCTGCTTCAACTACTCCCAGCATCACGGACTACAGCAGCCAGCACACGCCCCCTCTTCACTCCGGCCCCCTCCAGGAAGCCCCACCCCTTCCACAAGTACACACCCCAATCAGGTGTGACCTGGGAGCAAATTCCCGTCTTGCACCTTTCAGATCTAAGCCGGGTTGTCAACCCGGGACTAAAGTCCCGGGAAAAACCCTGCTCGTTGCAGGGTCGGCAACCCAGGACAGTGTTCCCGGGTTGGTGCCTTTCAAACATGACAAAATCCTGGGTTGATGCGCGTTCATGTGCAAAAACCCGGGATTTTGGAGGATGTCTGATAGGGGTATAACTGAGGGGCACAATAATGGATATTATTAGTGATGGAGAACCTGCTAAAAGGGGATGGGGGATGTGCTACAATCAGCGGGGTGGGGGCACTTATATATAATGAAGGCACCCATACCTTATAATACTTATTATTACACACAATTACATTTTGTTGACTGCATTATATATGAGTGCCTCTCCCCCGGCCCCCACCCCTTACTGATTGTAGCAGCCTAGCAGGTCCCCCATCCCTTATAATGGCCCTCATTGAGAATTGATCGCTCGCTAGTTGCTTTTAGCAGCCGTGCAAATGCTAAGCCGCCACCCTCTGGGAGTGTATCTTAGCTTAGCAGAAGTGCGAACTAAAGGATCGCAGCGCGGCTACAAAAAAAAGATTGTGCAGTTTCTGAGCAGCTCCAGACCTACTCCTACCCTGCAATCACTTCAGACTATTTAGTTCCTGTTTTGACGTCATGAACACGCCCTGCGTTCGGCCAGCCACACCTGCGTTTCCCCAGGCACGCCTGCGTTTGTATGTGACACGCCTGCGTTTTGCCACACACTCCCAGAAAACGGTCAGTTACCTCCCAGAAACGCTCACTTCATGTCAATCACTCTGCGGCCAGCAGTGCGACTGAAAATCTTCGCTAGTCCTTGTGTAAAACTACTTCGGCTGTTAAAGTGTGTCGCACATGCGCATTGCGCCGCATACGCCTGCGCAGAAGTGCCGTTTTTTTTCCTAAACGCTGCGCTGTGAACGAAAACAGCTAGCGAACAACTCGGAATGACCACCAATACCCATTATTACACCTCTCAGTCAGTGTGAATGTATAGATTACATATCAGTGCCCCACTGATTGAAGCAGGCATCTCCTATACCCAGTAGTACTTAAAATAGAGTATAATAGCATATTGATATATCACCAATCGGTGTGTGCCTCCTCCCAGCCATGATTGTGGTGGTTGTTAGACACTGTACTTAAAATAACAATTGTGTACTATCTGTTCTATCTATTTTATTATTTTATTTCATTTGTAAGCACTACATGGAATACTGACCATTATTAATATTGTATAGTAAATATAACCATATCACATTTTCTGCCTGGAATGTTACAGCTGTTGCCAAGACAAAAGTGACCATTTGACTGCGGGATAACTAGAACTCACAGTAAGTCTCATTAGTATTCAGAGAGTTGTAGGACGTATTGTATGTCTGGTGTGTTAGAACTAATCTGTATAATAATATATACACCTCCAGTCCCTATACACACATATGGTATTAATCGGAGTATAAATATTACCTCATTGTGTTTTCACAAGAGAACAGAGAGAGGACATTAGTGAGGGGAGGAGAAAGGGGCGGACTAGTGTTTCTGCCAAGCACTTAGATCCATTGATGACTGAGAGGTCACAATAACACAAATGTCTCCCGCTCTCAACAGGTATACGGATCTCTGGTGGAGCACCTGATATCAAGTGCTGACATGGGGCTTCATGGTAAGGAGCTGCTTTCTCTCTATTAATCCATCTGTCTTTCCTACACTCATTTTATGTTATAATGGTATAATTTTTTCCCACCCCCTTGTATATTGTGATCTTTTATTCCGCACCACAGGGGCACACTCCCGCCCTGGCTGCTAATTCCAAGCCAGTCCAAGTGTGTGCTCCGTTCTCAGGCAGTAGAGGAATGTTATTTTATCTATATTACCGCTCACCTAATCTCCCCTCCCTCAGTCATTAAAGGCATACTAAGCATGTATGCATCATACTTGCCTACCTGACCCTCTCCATGAGGGAGAAAATGCTCTGTTCCTGGACTTTCCTGGTAATGTATGATTGCCATCACCTGTGGTGAAACACCTTTCTTATCAATTAACTAGCTCACCACAGGTGATGGCAATCATACATTACCAGGAAAGTCCAGGAACAGAGCATTTTCTCCCTCATGGAGAGGGTCAGGTAGGCAAGTAAGGTATGCATACCTCCCAACTTTCTAAATAGCAGAAGAGGGACGCACGCGCGCTCCCTAAAAGGGGGCGTGGCTTATTAAAAAGGGTCCGTGTCTTCGCGGTAGGACCCGCGATCGCGAGTCACGCCCCCGTTTTGGTCACTGAGGGGGCATGCGCACAGCGTCTATTCACCGCTGCTCTGCTAAGCAGGGCAGCGATGACAGAATACTCCCGAATGCCCCCCCCCCCCCACCGCGGGACACTGTGGCCCGCGGGTGGGACAATGGGACAGTCCCCAAAAACCGGGACTGTCCCGCGAAAATCGGGACAGTTGGGAGGTATGTGTATGGCTTGCATGAAAGTTCAAACAGTTGGTTTTGAGTATCTTTGTAAAGTAAGGATTAAAGTTACGGAGAAATTACTTGAGCTTAGTTACTCAGTTGAGTAAAATGACTGTTTCACATCAATAAATTAATGGAGTGCATGTTATTTCAGTTACAAAGGCAGGGGTTATTAGGGCAGTAGGACAATTACTTTGCATGCATAGCGCATCAAGTTTACATGAAGAAAATTCTTAAGTGACAATAATTAAGAATCACTATAAATTATACTAGCCATGGGACTGTAATTCTTATTGATCAAAGGTGAACGGCAACTATAACCTCTATGAATATACAGGCAAAAGGAGTATGATATCACAGCTGGAAGGGACACATCAAATTCTGATGCCTTTGATATGTAAATACAATATTATTGTGTCCAAAAAAGAAAAAGAAAGCATATATCTGCTGTCATAATCAAAAGCAATAATTTGCCTGAAGATAAATGTGACTAGATGTAGTGTTGCCTTTTAAAATCTTTTAAATTATAAAGTAATCTATCTTCCATTACAGACTCTCTCGCTCTCTCTCTCTCTCTCTCTCGCTCTCTTTCTCTCTCTCTCTCTCTCTCTCTCTCTCTATAAATATAGTGTGATATAGTGTGACAAGGTCACTGGAATAATGGTGAAAGGCAAGTATATTTGTCCCAGGTTTCTTACTTATGTGTTTTAAAACCCCAGGAATATTGTGTTGACGCTGCTGAGAGCTTTTGGTAAGAAGTGGATAAGTATCCTGGGGTTGGATGTGAGAAGAGAAGGCTGGTCTCAATCCTTTAAGGCCAAGTTCGGGTCTTTGGGCTTTTAGCTTCGCAGAAGGTTAATTAGGGCTTTCAGCTATATGGGTGTGTTAAAAAGGCTGCCAGCCTGATCATTGCTCTCTCACACTGCCTTGGAAAAGAGGAGAGAAGTATCTGTGAGAGAGAAACCTGCTGTGAAAAAACAAGGTGGTCTGTGCCTGGTAAACTTCTCCTTGTATTTTTTTAGTGAGCTAGGATTATCCTGTGTTTAGTTAGTGCCAGACGGCAAGGTATTTTATTTTGATGTCTCTTTCTGCTTTACTGCACAAAAAAACTGGTTGAGGACAGTTACACCAAACCAACAGCCTTGTGTGATCTCTCAGGTGCTGCTCACAGCCATCTACCCAGGAGATACTACCTGTTCCCTTGACCCTCTTATAATAAATAAATAAATAAATAAATAATTGAAATTTATATATATATATGGCTGACCCCATGAGGAAGGTGCAATAACCCAAACAGGCCATAGGGATAACCATGTACCTGAATGCTGACTGCATCCTTAATATCTGGATGAGTATATTGTTGCTATGTTTATAAAAGGACTAATGCGTCTTTCTTATGAAAGACTGTTTTTCTATTTTTTTTAATTGATGGTGTGCTGATCTCCTTGTGTTTGTCCCATGTGGACTTCCCGTGGTACGGTTTATAGTTAAAGTTGACCTGGCACCCCCGGACTGTTATATATAAGTGGGTGCAATTTGCTGCTGGATTTTATATATATATATATATATATATATATATATGTGTGTGTGTGTATATATATATATATATATATATATATATATATGAATATGAATACCGGATAGGGGTATAAGCGACCTGAGGTGTATGTATGTGACCAAGTGTAATAAATATATAAAAGATATATAAAAATATAATGTCAATTTATTTCACAACATTAGGAATAAGTTAAAGTACAGTACCAATGAAATAAAAAAAAATTTACATATAAGAATTAAAAAAATGAGAGTCCTTTACATAAAATACAGTTCTAAAAAACGGTTTTTAAAAAGGGAATGGACATATATTAAATTCTCAAATAAAGTGCGAATTGTTTGTGCAAATAAGCTAATTTAAAATGTGGAATACAGGTTGAGTATCCCATATCCAAATATTCCGAAATACGGAATATTCCGAAATACGGACTTTTTTGAGTGAGAGTGAGATAGTGAAACCTTTGTTTTTTGATGGCTCAATGTACACAAACTTTGTTTAATACACAAAGTTTTAAAAATATTGTATTAAATGACCCTCAGGCTATGTGTATAAGGTGTATATGAAACAAAAATGAATTGTGTGAATCTACACACACTTTGTTTAATGCACAAAGTTATAAAAAATATTGGCTAAAATTACCTTCAGGCTGTGTGTATAAGGTGTGTAAGTAACATAAATGCATTCTGTGCTTAGATTTAGGTCGCATCACCATGTTATCTCATTATGGTATGCAATTATTCCAAAATACGGAAAAATCCGATATCCAAAATACCTCTGGTCCCAAGCATTTTGGATAAGGGATACTCAACCTGTAATAGCATATATAGTCTTAACTGATATAGCAGGAGGTCTCTGGGTGAAGGCCCAACGCGTTTCGTCTCCAAGACTTCTTCATTGGGTAAGTGACAAGCTATAGCAGAGCTCCTATATATACCCCCCTAATTGGGAGTTCGCACTTTATTTGAGAATTTAATATATGTCCATTCCCTCTTTAAAAACAGTACTTTTTTAAGTACTTTAACTTATTCCTAATGTTGTGAAATAAATTGACATTATATTTTTATATATCTTTTATATATTTATTACACTTGGTCACATACAAACACCTCAGGTCGCTTATACCCCTATCCGGTATTCCTATCTTTTGTTTTGCGGCAACTTACCATTGCCGTTTCCTTAGGGGGCAGCTGACGCCCAAATAACTGGGAGTGTTTTTTCTAATTGGGAGTCTGTGGTATCATAAGTGGCGCGGCATTCTTTTGCAATCACATATATATATATATATATATATATATATACTGCAACCAAAGACCCAGCACTCCAGCATACAAAGCTTTAACATGGTATGGTGCCTGAGCAGAAAAAACAATATAGGTTCCCAATCCTCACACACGCCACTTAGGACTCTCGAATAATGAATCACAACTCAAGTTGATATGTCAACGTTTCATCAGGGACAGCAAAAGTATAATATATAAATATACCTTATAAGGCTGTAACACCTATGTGCTCCAAGCCTCTCTGGACGCATCCCGGGGAGTCTGTCGTGGCATCTACCAATCGGTGCAGTCTACAATGTCATCGCGACCCCACCAGAAGCAGTGTCCTGTGACTTGGAGCACATGGGTGTTACAGCTTTATAAGGTATGTTCTTTATATTAACCTTTTGCTGTACTGATGAAAGGGGTGAAATAGAGATCCCTGAAATGTTGATATATAAACTTGAGTTGTGGTGATTCAGTATTAGAGAGTCCTGAGTGCTGTGCGTGAGGATTGGAAACATATATATATACATTCACTGAAGAATTTGTGTATTTGTGAGAGTGCGCCCGCCACCTTCGTGGACACCAATATACTTAGCGGACATCGTTCTGTTGGGATAGCACCCACCCTGGAATAATTGATGCGAGTACAGGACTTTTGTTGTATATTACATTACTGGAGAATTTTCTCTGGCTTCCTGATACCCATCTATGCCAATTTGGATTTATTTGAGAATTGACTATACATGGGCTATGTTTTGTTGTATATGTTACATGTTATGTTTTAGTTTTTATTTGTGATGGTGGAGTATCTGAGCTTGCAAATTTACAGTAATATCCAATAATTGATTGAATATCCAACTATGACGCAAGAAGGTACATATTTGTTGGACGATGGGTTATTGTCATTGGCAGAACAGGGAACAATCTCCTTCACTGATGAAGAGGTTGAAAAGCTACTCTTTGAAAAGATAGATTTTGAGTATCTGCCTGCTGATACACCGGTCGATGTTTTCTATAGACTTATTAAACAACGTCAAAAAGAAGTTGACCTAAGGCTGCATGGTCAATTCCTATCAGAGTATCATCGACGACGGCAGATTCCCAGAGGATTGCGCATCACCAACACACCTACACTAGGCAGGAGTAATCCTAAATTCTGTAGTCGGTGGTACGGAATCCTCAATAAATGTTCCTTTGACCTTATGGCCCTAGTCATTGAAGAGGTCGGTTTGGAGTTAAAGAACATCAAGATTGAGATTGAGGCTGCCAACACCGCAGCAATACCACTCCTGATGGAGGATAAATCACAAAATTGGATTGACAAGCTGCAAACACAGATCGATACTTATCACCGAGAGCTTATCTCTTTCAAACGTAAAAAATTAGCCGTTGTCACCAGTGATTATAAAAATCATATGGTGTACAGATGGCTATTAGGTAATACTCAAAATCCTAACAACCAGACAGGTAGGTTCCCTAGGAGAAGACGAGCTCCCATGTACACACGGGAGTTCGGATCCTCCATTTCAACATCTGATACTGACCCTAATGAGAGCACTCAACAGAGACGTTTTTTAGATCAGGGTCCCGAGTCCACAACAACAGCAGGAAACAAAAAAAGCAGTGTAGACCACATCCAAGGAGAAGCTGGTACTCGAAGAAGAGGGAGACCAAAAAAGACGTGAATGTCGTCTTTAATCTATCCAGTATTCAACTGGATGAGGCTGATTTGTCACTTTTAGCACATGGCCTGTCGTTTGTTCCCACTTGTCATCATAACAACTTTGAGAGCAGTATTGACCAATTTAAATTTGGTCGGCAATTAAGATTAAAATAATTTTTTTCTGATAAAACGAACAAAAATACACCATCACTTTTTAAAAAAAGCTCAACATTTGATCCACCAACACAGAATGCTAGTCTTAAAACGTTCTTGAGGGTGGTCCAGAGGGACACCAGTAATTTTTCTCCACCTAGACACTTTGATAATTTATCACAGTCGGAAAGGAAATCTTTGACTAAGTTGAGAGCAGATCTTAATATTGTTATACGCCCTGCCGATAAGGGCGGGGCGGTGGTTGTTCAAGATTGGCAGGATTATGATCATGAGATCATGCGCCAGCTAGCTGATCGTGAGACTTACAAACAAGTTGATTCCAATCCTGTACCAGGTATTAAACGTATTATAGACGAGTGTCTAAGAAGAGGGAGAGATAATGGATGGTTTGATGATGAATTATTCTCTTATTTATCTGTTGAGCATCCTCGGTGTCCGATTTGATATACCTTACCTAAGGTTCATAAAACCTTGGTGCAACCCCCTGGACGACCTATAATAGCGTCAGAAGGCTCTTTGTTACAACCGCTGGCTAAATTTGTTGATAGTATTCATCAGCCTATTGTGGTCGAAAGTATTAGTTATATTAAAGATACAGGTGACTTTCTTCAACAATTAAAAAATGTTGACTGTAAATATACATCGTGTCTCTTAGCTACAATGGATGTGAATTCATTATATACAGTTATTCCACACGATGGTGGACTGGAAACAGTTCGAGCTGCGCTGGTGTCTCATTCCACATGTACAGTACCAACGGAATGTATCATTGAATTAACTGAATTGGTTTTGCGATCCAATCATTTTATGTATAAAGACATGTACTTTGTACAACTCGCGGGTACTGCGATGGGGTCGAATCTGGCCCCATCGTATGCCAACCAGTATATGACGGATTACGAAACAACCTATATTTTTCCACATTATGGTCATCAAATTTTATTTTACCATCGATTTATCGATGATGTTTTTTACTTTGGCTTGACACTGAGTCAGCCTTTCACACTATGGTCAATAATCTTAATCAGTTGGATTGTCCCATAAAGTTTACCTCCAGCATATATCATTCTGAAATTAATTTTTTAGATGTTCACATCAGTAAGGTTGGGGATTCTTTCGTCACTTCTGTTTACAGAAAGCCTACTGATAGAAATTTGACGCTTCATGCCACTAGCCATCACCCTCCTGCATTAAAGGAGAATTTGCCAGTGTCCCAATTCTTAAGAGTACTAAGAATTAATTCAGATAGAGCCAACACTGAAGTCCAACTTGAAGAGGTTAAAGCACGTTTCCTGGAACGTGGGTATACCCATAGGACACTTTCCCGCTGTTTATCTAGAGCTCGTGATATATATACAGGGACACAGACCAGGAATAAGGACAGACTAGACAACCGTTTAGTTTTTGCGACACGTTATGATAACCACTCAGGGCATCTTAATAAGGTCCTTAAGAAACATTGGCCAATTGTAAGTACCGATCCAGCATTACCCTTTACGCGTATGGACCCCCCGATGTTGGCATACCGTAGAGGTCCTAACCTTAAGCAAATGCTCATGAGACCTGTATTATATCCTAATGCACCCATGTCTACCACACAGGTGTTGCAGCAAAAACCAGGCTGTTTCTCCTGCGGGAGCTGCACAACGTGTCGCTCGATGATGGTGGGGCCTACATTTTCCCATCCTCACAGAGGTTCCACCATTAAACTTAAATATCATCTACATTGTAGATTAGATTTCGTTATCTACATCCTAAAATGCCCATGTGGACTGTTTTATGTCGGGTTAACTACCCATAATTTCAGGGATAGAATGGCGAATCACCGCTCATCTATACATGTCGCATTGAATAGTGGTAAATCAGATAAGCCGGTGGCCCGCCATTTTGTTGAAGCTCGTCACCAGGTTGCTAGTCTAAAATGTAAAATCATCGATTGGGTGCCCCCGATGGTTGCCGGTGGAGACCGAACCAAGAGGTTGAAACAAAGGGAGTGCTTTTGGATCAACCACTTGGATACGGTGTCCCCAAGAGGACTAAATGAATGTAACCCCTATGGGGTGTTCCTGTAGAGATTTATGAACATTTTTGTTATATTCTATGTTATCACTGTTACATATGTATATTTATGTGTGTATTGTCTTGTGTATTACTTTTGTGTTTATTAGCCCATCCTCTCTGGTCCCTGATGGCAAGAATTTAAATAATTCAAATAATATAAAATTTTATCATTTTACTTAATCAGAGCATCCATTGGAGATACTAAGCCCCCCTTAGGTTTAATTTGAGTTAATTGTGTTGTTAATTACATATATATTATTCTAATGGAGAATGGCAGTGTTTTTACACTTTTCACATGTCCCTATGGAACTGTGAGTAGGTGGGGTTGGTGTAAGGTCCTCAGGTGATGTAAATGAGCCTGAGTGGTAAGCGGCTTACAGCTGACTGGACAAGTGCGGGTCCGCTGTTACAGCTAAGTACTGTGAGACGAGCCGCGTGTCCACTTCCGGAGTTTGGAACGCATCGCGTCCCACTTCCGGTCGGTGGAAAGCAAGACGCGGCGGTGAGAGAGCCAGCAAAGGCTCTTTTGCCCTTTGACTGTAGCGTTTACATTTGAAACACGGCGGACAAGCGGGCAGCGCTGGGAGACAGTGTGTACTGTGATAATGTATCACATTGAGGTGTTTTGTCCATGGGGACACACTTCCGGCCTGAGGGTGTATATACATTTTGAATTGTAAATATCGTTCCAATAGGTTGTGTTGATCAGCAATATGGAGTATCAGTGAACTCAGGACACATTATACTAGGATTGTGACCTATATAGGTAAAAGTCAGTTTGAATTGTATGTCTCTTCTGTAAAACCGTGGAGTCTTTTGGTTTTCTAACAGTCTCACATTATACATCTAGTCTCTATAGAACTGCACATGCTGCTGGCAGTTTGTTGGATCCTGATACTGCCCTCCTTTAAGCTTTTTTGTAAGTGATACATATTTCTATCTAGACACTTTAATAAAACTTTTTGCATGAGTGGGTTAAATGGTTGAATTAGGCACGCACCAGTGGATTGGTATACTTTGTTAAGGGGAGTGTGGTGGTTATTCTGATACCTTTGGTGATATGTGTCACTTTTGTCCATGGTGTCTAATTATGAGAATATTTTTTTTTATAAATTGTATATTATATTCACTATATGAATAGGGTGTTTAAGCCCTGTTTATATAGATTGATACTTTTTGCCATTGTCATGGGGCCTGGGAGGCTGAGTCTTTTCTCATTTTTGTATTCATTTTAGGCCTTGTTCAATGATTGTGCATAATGAAACATATGATATCGTACTGCCTTTCTTGAAAAAGATCCCTTGGTAGGATCGAAACGTCGATTATATGAGGCTACAATAAAGAACAGTCGACATTCACTGAAGAATTTGTGTATTTGTGAGAGTGCGCCCGCCACCTTCGTGGACACCAATATACTTAGCGGACATCGTTCTGTTGGGATAGCACCCACCCTGGAATAATTGATGCGAGTACAGGACTTTTGTTGTATGTATATATATATATATATATATATATATATATATATATATAAGCATATATATAAGCATATATATAAGCAAGTGGCAGCTGCGGCACTCCAAGTGGCTTGGGTTACGGTCGTTAGGTCGACACAACTTACGTCGACACTCATTAGGTCGACCACTGAAGGTCGACAATGCCATTAGGTTGACATGTATCAGGTCAACATGGCTGTTAGGTTGACATGTACTAGGCCGACCGGTCAAAAGGTCGACTTTTCGGGATTTTTTTCATACTTAACGATCCACGTGGACTACAATTGGAATGGTAATCTGTGCGCGAAGCAGTAGCAGAGCAAGGCATCTTGCCCAAAGCATGGCGAGCGAAGTGAGCCATGCGAGGGGACACAGTGCACTAATTTGGGTTCCCCGTCACTTTACGGAGAAAACGACACCAAAAACAGTCAAAAACCTCATGTCGACCTTTTGACCTGTCGACTTAGTACACATCAACCTAATGACCATGTCGACCTATTGTCCCTGTCGACCTAATGCATGTCGACCTTCCATGGTCGACCTAATGACTGTTGACCTAAGTTGTGTCTATCCAAACGACCCATACCCAGGGGCTTAATCAAGACAAGAGAGGCGGCAGGGTGGTGGGCAACGTTTCAATTTTAATGTGCTTTTAATGTGGCAATATATATTATATACAGTATTGTCTAGTGATCTTTTATTTGACTTGGTGTTTGTAATTCTCTTTTAGTAACTACACGGCAGTGGTAGGCATCTGCTGCCTGGAAGTATTTTTTACAGAGAGGGAAAACTACTTTTAGATGCACTTAAAACTTTTAGTGGAAAAATGATTACACCAGCCGGCGGTATCAGTTTAGATTTGTCATGAATACAAAATTGTATGGTTTCTTTATGTTCAATACCATTGTGTTCTCTCACACCAATCCGCTAAGTACACCATTGTGTTCTGTCTCACCAATTCATTAGCAATACCTTTGTGTTCTCTCCACCAATCCACTAAGTATACCATTGTGTTCTCTCCATCAATCCGCTAAGTATACCATTGTGTTCTATCCACCAATCCGCTAAGTATACCTTTGTTTTCTGTCCACCAATCTGCTAAGTATACCATTGTGTTCTTTCTTATCAATTCATTAGCAATACCAATGTCTTCTCACACCAATCCACTAGGTATACCATTGTATTCTCTCACACCAATTCATTAGCAATACCATTATGTTCCCTCACACCAATTCATTAGCAATGCCATTGTGTTCTCTCTCACTAAACCATTAGCAATACCATTATGTTCCCTCACACCAATTCATTAGCAATACCATTATGTTCCCTCACACCAATCCACTAGGTATACCACTGTGTTCTCTCACACCAATCCATTAGCAATGCCATTGTGTTCTCTGTCACTAAGCCATTAGCAATGCCATTATGTTCCCTCACACCAAGCCATTAGCAATGCCATTGTGTTCTCTCTCATTAATCGATTAGCAATACCATTATTTTCCCTCACACCAGTTCATTAGCAATACCATTATGTTCCCTAAAACCAATTCATTAGCAATGCCATTGGGTTCTCCCATACAATCTATTAGTAATACCAATATACAACTACTTCTTCTATGGAGTAGAACCCAAAATATTTTGCGATAACAATATCGATATATAATATAACTTTTGGACTTAGTGGCTTTTTTTGTTTCTGTTGTGCTTTCTACAGTATCTACTACCTATAATGGTAAAACCAATTCTGATCCTGCCTCACATGCATCACAAGCTTCCTCTTTTAAGACTGAACCATACATATCTGTAGTATTGAATGGGTAGGGATTCTATTCCTGACAAATACTGTATATATTACTGTTAAATAAATAATAGTAAAGTTACATTATGTTACCACCTAGATCTATCACCATTTGTCTTGATCTGTGATTTCCATTTACTCTTCCTTAAGGCTTCAAGACCAAGGATGACATCTATTGCTATTCTCTGGCCAAGGCTCTATATTATGTTGTCTCTCCTGTAACAGTTGGATTTTATGCACCATGGGGCAGGAGTAAGGATATCCTTCTCAACAAGGTTGAATGTGAGTATTATAAGGGCAACATTTTGTGCGGCTGTCTCTGACTTATTGGCTACTACTGGTACTAGTGAGTTTCTTCAGCTAGGTGAATATATGAGTATTTCACTTATGAATCGCAAGGTGGATACATGTGTTCCTGTAATGCACCTTCATATATAGAGGACGCTGAGCAAAATACCTGTGACCCATCTTCATCTATAGAAAACTGAGCACAATACCTGTGATTCACCTCATCATTAATAGGTGGTCTCTAATGGTAATATCTTCAGCAGGGCCGTAACTAGGGTAGTGTCAGCGGTGCTTTGCACACAGCGCATATGCAATGCATATACTCTGTGGGCAGAGGACCGGCTGACAACAACCGTAGGGCCGCACTGTGCTGCTATTGTCCTCCTCCTTGATTTCTTTCATCCTTCACCGCCACTAGTTGCAGCGCTGTGATGTATGTAACTGTGCACCTGGCTCATTCTCTGCCAAGCACACAGTTACATACACAGGGCTGTTTCTAGCCAATTTGGTTCCCAGTGTGTGATGTAAAAATGCACCCGGCAAATGGGCATGGCCTCATGCAAATGGGTGTGGCATAGTCTGAAAAGACTACCTCCCATCCCAGTTTTTGACCCTGCACCAACAGATCACGCCCACCATAGGAAAAAAATTGTACCATATTAAGCCCCACACAGTAATGCCCCCTGCACCATATTATGCTACACACCGCAATGCCCTTGATACATTAAATCCCCACATTACGGCAGGCAAGAGTCTCCATTTTGCACATTACGGCAGGCAAGAGTCCCCATTTTACACATTACGGCAGGTAAGAGTCCCCATTTTCCACATTATGGCAGGCAAGAGTCCCCATTTTCCACATAACAGCAGGCAAGAGTCCCCATTTTACACATTACGGCAGGCATAAGTCCCCATTTTACACATTACAGCAGGCATGCGTCCCCATTTTACACATTACGGCAGGTAAGAGTCCCCATTTTACACATTACGGCAGGTGTCCACATTTTACACATTATGGCAGGCAAGTGACTGTGTCCCCATTTTACACATAGTGAGAGCGAGAGAGAGAATACTTACAGAGGCAATTCCCGCTCTTCGGCCCGCCTCACCAGTTGCTCCTCGCGCCGGCCGCCTCTCCCTCTTCATAGCTTGGCTCCCCCTCCTCCTTAGAACTCTTCTTGGAGGAGCGGAGTTTCACAGAATGATGCAGTTGTGTCGTGACGTCACAACGCAACCGCGTCATTCCGCGAAACTCCGCCCCCCCCCCCCCCCCGAGCGGGGTACTCGGGAAGAGGGGGAAGCAGGGAGACACAGTCAGTGCTGCAGCAGGTGCACGGCTCGCCTGCCCCCAAAAATGGCCCTGCACATACATTACAAAGCCGGCAGCGCTGCAGCTGCCCACGTGCAAACTCAACCGCAGTGCCCCAAAAGTTTGGTATGGATTTATTATCTATTTTAATACAATTTATTACACACCTGAATCAAGGTTGTGAAGGGGAGGGGGGGGGGTGTGGAGAGTGGGAATCATCTTCATGCTTTAATATAATAGTAATAGCATAATAGACGACAGTAGATGACAGGCTAGGCCAATGTGTTGTTGTTTTTTTAGAACTTTTTTTATTGAGGACGGAGCAAACAAAAACATAAGAACATTCCAGCAGTAAGAACATGTCAGTATGAATAAATGATAAAAAGATAAATAAATATACAATTGGGTATAAGACATATCAATTAGTATCATACATGACCAAGGCGATATAGGCATAGTCATTTTATCCCCATTGAATTAAAAATAGTTAGACTAAAAATGATCCCCTTTGATTCATGTGTCTAATAAATTAATAATAGAGGAAGTATGGGAGAGTGTTTTATTTTAATAAAATATTTTATTGCAATGTCAGTTTTTGGTTTTATAATATTACTTGTTTTGTAGTGCACAGGTTCAAGTGAACCAGAATACTCTGGCAGCCTTGAGTATGCTGAAACTTAAAGTTGTGCGTAATTTGGTATTTTTTCCCATTGTCAGATTTCACTATTGGGGCTCAGTAGATTAGATCATGGTATAGATTCTGATGAATGAAAGGGACAGAAGCTAATTTTACTTTCCTGTTATATAAGCATACCTATGTGCCGAAACATGTAGGAAGGAAAAGAAGGAATTCCTGAAGAACGGACAGAATACAAGGAAAACCACTGGAAAAGACCTCATCAAGCTTATCTTCCTTATAATATTTTACCATCCTGTCATCACAAAGGAGCACGACCTACGACAGAACAAACGTTATGTCTTCATCCGGTTCAGTGCATGGGAATTCGCAGGCAGTGACCAACTCTGGGCTGGGCTGATTACCACGCTATGTGATGGCATTGAGAGATGCTTTGGATTGGCGCCCATTAGTGTTTATCGAACAGTGGCCAAGAAAACCAAATTTATAGATGCTCCACTTAAACAGGAATGGGTTAGTAAGAAATTTTTATGTATCCCACTTTGGATTGCTACCTTGCTGGTCATCACCATTGGGATCACTGTAGGTGCTTTGATTCTTATATTTGGCTTTCCATTTGGTGATCCCACAGGAGATATGGTTGCTGCCGCTGAAGGTGTCGGGGCAACCGTGGTTGGCATCTCTGCAGCAGGAATAATTAGAGTTGCTATTACAGTGATTAGAAATGCTATTGTTACCCAGAAGGTCACAGTGGAGCAAAAAATGAATCGTACAGACATGAGCTCCCAGTTGGGCTTCATGAGCGATGTGAAGAGAGAGATTAAGACAATCACTTGTTACCTCAAACTCATTGAGGTCTTCCAAAGGCAGAAAATTAAAGTCATCCTAGAGATTACAAACTTAGACAAGTGCATGCCGGACAAAGTGGCAGGAGTTCTGAATGCCATGAATATTCTCCTCTCTGATCCCAATGCTCCATTTATTTCCATCTTGGCTGTAGACACCAGTATCATTGTGGAATGTGTTGAAAGCTCTCAGATGTTAAAAGGCATGGCTAACAATGGCTATCAGTTCCTAAACCGAATCATAACATTGCCATTCAGTATCCCCAAAATGGACTGTGAGACTAAAATGTTCTGCCTGGGAAATATAATTAATAAGAAGGGTGAGCTAATTCGAGAAACGGAGGAAGATATGACAGTAGACTCTGATATAACAAGTGAAAAAGATCAGCCCCTGCTTCGAAAAGTTGTCCCACACAATGATTCTGTTGTTAGTGACATTCCCTTGAGCAGGAGCAATGAGCAGGGACAATCCAACAACTTTCTACCAGATAAAGGAAAAAAGACAAAAACCTTAATAGATGAAGCCTTCAAATACCTTATTGATGAGAGGATGAAAGATGTCACTGACAATGATGTCCACATCAGGAGGGTGGTGAATACCATCATCGTAACCATCAGACTAATGATTATGGATGTGCCAAGAACACAGATAAAGCCTCACAAGGTGGCAGAGTGGGTGCTTCTGGCTACCCAATGGCCTTGCCGCCTAAGTTGGATATTGCAGTGCATAGAAGATGAACAACAGAGGATTTGCCTTGATGAACAAGATGTGGCTAGTAAATATTCTATATACTCTAAAACTTTACTCTGGAAAGTTTTTGAAAAGTCCCTGGAAGAGCTGGATGTCATTAAGTCAAGCCTTAAACATCTCCTGGAGCTGGACGGAGATCCTGAGATTTTTCAGAAACTATTATCTGAAAACTTCACTGTGGAAGATGCTAACTTTTTTCTGCCGTATACTGTTAATTTAGACTATTCCATTAAAAGAGAAATGGAACTTCTACGAGGCAGCAATAACATGTGGGAATCCAAGAAGAGCAACAGACTGACCATACTGTCTTTGCTGAATATGAGCATAGAGGAAGTCTGCAAAGAGGTAGGTGTATACCGTTATTAGTATGTCTGGTAAAAATTCACAATGGTTTCTTATAGCTATTAAATAAATAAACAAGTTTCTACATTCCATAATTCTGTATTTTTTTTACAATAAATGCATAATGAGTTAACATGGTATTAGTGCATCTGCTTTCATATTAAAATCTTGCGGTGCATTCAGTATCCTGACTGTCAGTATGCCAACTATCATGTGACCGATACCGGAATTCCAACACCACTCATGAGACCGGCACCAAAACATGACAGCCGACATCCCGTAGGTTAGCATCAGGGCTCGCCTTAGGGTTAGGTTCAGATGGAAGGTTAAGGTTATGCACTAGGGGGGTGGTTAGCCCTAAGCCGCCCCACCTGAGAAATAGCCCTAGACACCACTCCCAGAGTATTAGCCCCAGGCCGCCACCCCCGTAGGGTTAAGGTAGGAGATGGGAGAGGGTAAAAATACTTACCCCCTCCAATGTCAGGATCTTCAATGTCGGGGTGCCACTGTCAGTCAAGTGACTGCCGGCTTCCCGATCGCCAGGATGCCATACCAAACCCATAAGTTTATTGCATTTATGACTTTCCAGGTTTTCCAAAGTTTGCATGTAAACATCCTAGGACTGAACATATCAAAGCAAGTTGTGTACATATTGGGCCTGATTTGGAGTCACATGCATATTTAAATGCAGTATTTAATGCATTGCGCATGTGTCACAAGCTGTATGTGAACCTTTATGAACTTACACATGATTCAGAGTCCTACGTGTCTTATCTGTTTCTCTGTAAGAGTTATAGGGGTTTTTCTGGGAGCTAACAATGCAAATACATGCAAGATAACTTTTGTATTGGTATGTAGTCAGAGTTACTTGCTGTTTACAGTTACAGTGGGGCTTAAAAGTTTGTGAACCCCTAAAAATGTTCTATATTTCTGCTGAAATTTGGACTAAAACTACCTCAGATTTTCACACAAGTTCTAAAAGTAGATAAAGAGATCCAAATCAAACAAATGAGTCAAAAAAATTAGACGTGCTCCTTTTTTTATTGAGGAAAATAGTCCAATATCACACATCTGTGAGTGGCAAACATATGTGAAATTAAAGTACAGTATTTTCAATCTATGGGATGACAATCAGGTGTGATTGGACATCCTGTATTTTTAAAATAACTGGGATCTATCAAATTCTGGTGTTCACAGCACGTTTGTAGAAGTGTATCACGCCATGAACAAAGGAGATTTCTAAGGACATCGTGGAAAGTTATGTGATAATATACTTTATTTAGTCATTAACAAAATCAGCAATGAGATGTCAATGAAAATACAATATGGGCATTTCAGTGCAAAAAGATGACAGTAAAACTAGTGATGTGCACCGGACATTTATCGGGGTTTTGTGTTTTGGTTTTGGATTCGGACGCGTTTTGGCAAAACCTCCCTGAAATTTTTTTGTCGGATTCGGGTGTGTTTTGGATTTGGGTGTTGTTTTACAAAAAACCCTCAAAAACAGCTTAAATCATAGAATTTGGGGGTCATTTTGATCCCATAGTATTATTAACCTCAATAACAATAATTTCCACTCATTTTCAGTCTATTCTGAATACCTCACACCTCACAATATGATTTTTAGTCCTAAAATTTGCACCGAGGTCGGTGGCTGGCTAAGCTAAGCGACCCAAGTGGCCGACACAAACACCTGGCCCATATAGGAGTGGCACTGCAGTGTCAGGCAGGATGGCACTTCAAAAAAATTGTCCCCAAACAGCACATGATGCAAAGAAAAAAAGAGGCGCAATGAGGTAGCTGTGTGACAAAGCTAAGTGACCCAAGTGGCCAACACTGGGCCCTCCCACCCACCCTTATGCTGTATAAACAGGACATGCACACTTTAACAAACCAATCATTTCAGCGACAGGGTCTGCCACACTACTGTGACTGAAATGACTGGTTGGTTTGGGCCCCCACCAAAAAAGAAGCAATCAATCTCTCCTTGCACAAACTGGCTCTACAGAGGCAAGATGTCCACCTCATCATCATCCTCCGATTCCTCACCCCTTTCACTGTGTACATCCCCCTCCTCACAGATTATTAATTCGTCCCCACTGGAATCCACCATCACAGATCCCTGTGTACTTTCTGAAGGCAATTGCTGGTGAATGTCTCCACGGAGGAATTGATTATAATTCATTTTGATGAACATCATCTTCTCCACATTTTCTGGAAGTAACTTCGTACGCCGATTGCTGACAAGGTGAGCGGCTGCACTAAACACTCTTTCAGAGTACACACTGGAGGGAGGGCATCTTAGGTAGAATAAAGCCAGTTTGTGCAAGGGCCTCCAAATTGCATCTATTTCCTGCCAGTATACGTACGGACTGTCTGACGTGCCTACTTGGATGCGGTCACTCATATAATCCTCCACAATTCTTTCAATGGTGACAGAATCATATGCAGTGACAGTAGACGACATGTCAGTAATCGTTGCCAGGTCCTCCAGTCCGGACCAGATGTCAGCACTCGCTCCAGAATGCCCTGCATCACCGCCAGCGGTTGGGCTCGGAATTCTTAGCCTTTTCCTCGCACCCCCAGTTGCGGGAGAATGTGAAGGAGGAGCTGTTGACGGGTCATGTTCCGCTTGACTTGACAATTTTCTCACCAGCAGGTCTTTGAACCTCTGCAGACTTATGTCTGCCGGAAATAGAGATACAACGTAGGTTTTAATTCTAGGATCAAGCACGGTGGCCAAAATGTAGTGCTCTGATTTCAACAGATTGACCACCCGTGAATCCTGGTTAAGCGAATTAAGGGCTCCATCCACAAGTCCCACATGCCTAGCGGAATCGCTCTGTTTTAGCTCCTCCTTCAATGTCTCCAGCTTCTTCTGCAAAAGCCTGATGAGGGGGAATGACCTGACTCAGGCTGGCAGTGTCTGAACTGACTACACGTGTGGCAAGTTCAAAGGGTTGCAGAACCTTGCACAACGTTGAAATAATTCTCCACTGCGCTTGAGTCAGGTGCATTCCCCCTACTTTGCCTATATCGTGGGCAGATGTATAGGCTTGAATGGCCTTTTGCTGCTCCTCCATCCTCTGAATCATATAGAGGGTTGAATTCCACCTCGTTACCACCTCTTGCTTGAGATGATGGCAGGGCAGGTTCAGGAATGTTTGGTGGCGCTCCAGTCTTCGGCACGCTGTGGCTGAATGCCGAAGGTGGCCCGCAATTCTTCGGGCCACCGACAGCATCTCTTGCACGCCCCTGTCATTCTTTAAATAATTCTGCACCCCCAAATTCAATGTATGTGCAAAACATGGGACGTGCTGGAATTTGCCCAGATGTAATGAACGCACAATATTGGTGGCGTTGTTCGATGTCACAAATCCCCAGGAGAGTCCAATTGGGGTAAGCCATTCTGCAATGATCTTCCTCAGTTTCTGTAAGAGGTTGCCTGCTGTGTGCCTCTTCTGGAAAGCGGTGATACAAAGCTTAGCCTGCCTAGGAACGAGTTGGCGTTTGCGAGATGCTGCTACTGGTGCCGCCGCTGCTGTTCTTGCTGCGGGAGGCAATACATCTACCCAGTGGGCTGTCACAGTCATATAGTCCTGAGTCTGCCCTGCTCCACTTGTCCACATGTCCGTGGTTAAGTGCACATAGGGTACAACTGCATTTTTTAGGACACTGGTGACTCTTTTTCTGACGTCTGTGTACATTTTCGGTATCGCCTGCCTAGACAAATGGAACCTAGATGGTATTTGGTACCGGGGACACAGTACCTCAATCAAGTCTTTAGTTGCCTCTGAATTAACGGTGGATACCGGAACCACGTTTCTCACTGCCCAGGCTGCCAAGGCCTGAGTTATCTGCTTTGCAGCAGGATGACTGCTGTGATATTTCATCTTCCTCACAAAGGACTGTTGGACAGTCAATTGCTTAATGGAAGTAGTACAAGTGGTCTTCCGACTTCCCCTCTGGGATGACGATCGACTCCCAGCAGCAACAACAGCAGCGCCAGCAGCAGTAGGCGTTACACTCTATGATGCATCGGAGGAATCCCAGGCAGGAGAGGACTCGTCAGACTTGCCAGTGACATGGCCTGCAGGACTATTGCCTTTCCTGTCTAAGGAGGAAATTGACACTGAGGGAGTTGGTGGTGTGGTTTGCAGGAGGAAGGGATTTAGTGGTCAGTGGACTGCTTCCGCTGTCATCCAAAGTTTTTGAACTTGTCACTGACTTATGATGAATGCGCTGCAGGTGACGTATAAGGGAGGATTTTCCGAGGTGGTTAACATCCTTACCCCTACTTATTACAGCTTGACAAAGGTAACACACAGCTTGACACCTGTTGTCCGCATTTGTGTTTAAATAATTCCACACCGAAGAGCTGATTTTTATTTTATTTTGACCAGGCATGTCAATGGCCATATTCGTCCCACGGACAACAGGTGTCTCCCCGGGTGCCTGACTTAAACAAACCACCTCACCATCAGAATCCTCCTTGTCAATTTCCTCTCCAGCGCCAGCAACACCCATATCCTCATCCTGGTGTACTTCAACAGTGACATCTTCAATTTGACTATCAGGAACTGGACTGCGAGGGCTCCTTCCAGCACTTGCAGGGGGCGTGCAAATGGTGGAAGGCGCCACCTCTTCCCGTCCAGTGTTGGGAAGGTCAGGCATCGCAACCGACACAATTGGACTCTCCTTGGGGATTTGTGATTTCGAAGAACGCACAGTTCTTTGCTGTGCTTTTGCCAGCTTAAGTCTTTTCATTTTTCTAGCGAGAGGATGATTGCTTCCATCCTCATGTGAATCTGAACCACTAGCCATGAACATAGGCCAGGGCCTCAGCCGTTCCTTGCCACTCGGTGTCGTAAATGGCATATTTGCAAGTTTACGCTTCTCATCAGACGCTTTCAATTTTGATTTTTGGGTCAATTTACTGAACTTTTGTTTTTGGGATTTTACATGCTCTCTACTATGACATTGGTCATCGGCCTTGGCAGACGACGTTGATGGCATTTCATCGTCTCGGCCATGACTAGTGGCAGCAGCTTCAGCACGAGGTGGAAGTGGATCTTGATCTTTCCCTATTTTACCCCCCACATTTTTGTTCTCCATTTTTTAATGTGTGGCATTATATGCTTGTATCAATAGCAATGGCCTACTACTATATATACTGCGCACAACTGAAATGCACCACAGGTATAGAATGTAGATGGATAGTATACTTGACGACACAGAGGTAGGTACAGCAGTGGCCTTCCGTACCGTACTGCTATATATACTGGTGGTCACTGTGTCAGCAAACTGCACAACTGAAATGCACCACAGGTATAGAATGTAGATGGATAGTATACTTGACGACACAGAGGTAGGTACAGCAGTGGCCATCCGTACCGTGCTGCTATATATACTGGCGGTCACTGTGTCAGCAAACTGCACAACTGAAATGCACCACAGGTATAGAATCTAGATGGATAGTATACTTGACGACACAGAGGTAGGTACAGCAGTGGCCTTCCGTACCGTGCTGCTATATATACTGGTGGTCACTGTGTCAGCAAACTGCAAAACTGAAATGCACCACAGGTATAGAATGTAGATGGATAGTATACTTGACGACACAGAGGTAGGTACAGCAGTGGCCATCCGTACCGTGCTGCTATATATACTGGCGGTCACTGTGTCAGCAAACTGCACAACTGAAATGCACCACAGGTATAGAATCTAGATGGATAGTATACTTGACGACACAGAGGTAGGTACAGCAGTGGCCTTCCGTACCGTGCTGCTATATATACTGGTGGTCACTGTGTCAGCAAACTGCAAAACTGAAATGCACCACAGGTATAGAATCTAGATGGATAGTATACTTGACGACACAGGGGTAGGTACAGCAGTGGCTTACTGTACCATAATGCTATATATTATATACTGGTGGTCACTGGTCAGCAAAACTCTGCACTGTACTCCTCCTATATAATATTATACTGGTGGTCCCCAGTCCCCACAATAAAGCAGCACACTGAGCACAGATATGGAGTGTTTTTCATGCAGACAACGTATACTGGTGGTCACTGTCAGCAAAACTCTGCACTGTACTCCTGCTATATAATACAGCTACTCCCCAGTCCCCACAATTAGGCAGTGTGAGCACAGATATATGCAGCACACTGAGCACAGATAAGGAGCGTTTTTTTCAGGCAGAGAAAGGATAAAACTGGTGGTCACTGATCAGCACTGTACTCCTCCTATATTAATATAAAGCTGCTCCCCAGTCCCCACAATGATATAAGCAAGCTCAAATATTTGCATCAACTCAACAATGAATAAACGGAGAGGACGCTAGCCACGTCCTCTCCCTAACATTTCCAATGCACGAGTGAAAATGGCGGCGACACGCGGCTGCTTATATAGATTCCGAATCTCGCGAGAATCCGACAGTGGGATGATGACGTTCGGGCGCGCTCGGGTTAACCGAGCCATATGGGAGAATCAGAGTATGGCTCGGACTCGTGTAAAAAGGGAGAAGTTCGGGGGGGTTCGATTTCCGAGAAACCAAACCCGCTCATCACTAAGTAAAACTATGCCACATTTGTAAGCATTAACACAAAACCTGGTGAGCATTTAGCAACCGAACAGCAGTTGGAAAGAAGCTGTTTGACATACGATTTGTATGAGCACGGACACTCCTGAACCGTTTTAATGATGGCAATCTTTCGAAGATCAAACAATTTGGATGACTCTCATCAATGAGTATACACCTACCTTTCCTTAGTACACTTCTAGTCTAAAAATCCTACATACTTGGCAGGGACACCCCAATGATCCTACTAGCAGTTTTGACCACCCATTCAAAAGCTATTCGTTCCACTACAGTGCAGTTTCCAAACCACACTATAATTCCGTACGTTAAAACACTCTCTATAATACTACGGTAAAACCTAACTAAGGTACTTGTGCTCAAACAAACAGCTCTAAGTCTCCTCAAAAAGAAAAGGCGTTGCTGCGCCTTCTTGATCAAAAAAAAAAAACTGTTCAAGGACCAAGTTAGGTCAGTTGAAATGTACATGCCCAAAAATGTAAACGAAGCCACCTCCTCAATCGGCTTTCCGCCCAGGAACACAGGAAATAATGGTCTATTGCAACCCTGTCTAAAATCAACAACCATTTCCTTTGTTTTGGATGTATTTAAAATCAAACAGTTTGCTTTACTCCATTCCTGTAAACGTAAAATTTCGGATCTATAAGATAACTCATCATTTCCACTTATCAAACCAACAACCGCCGTGTCGTCTGCAAATGTCACCACTTTAACTGAATCAAAAATTGAAAAACAATCATACGAAAATAATGAATATAATAACGGGCTTAAAGCACACCCTTGTGGAACCCCCGGGCCTATGCAGACCTCGCCAGACACAGATTTACCTAGCCTGACTACTTGAGGCCTATCTGTCAAAAAGTTTAAAATCCAATTGCACGTGAACCCATTTATGCCTAAGTTAAAAAACTTAGAGACCAAAGAAGCCGGTACAATGGTATTAAACGCAGAACTAAAATCCACAAACAAAATTCTCACACAGGTCCCTTTCTTTTCTAGATGGCTCTGTGCCTGATGTAAAACAGTCAGAGCTGCGTCCTCCGTAGACCTATTCTGCCAATATGCAAATTGGAAAGGATCAAAATTCGCAGGAAAATGGGATGTGATATTTTTTTTAACATCAATCGTTCAAAGCATTTCATAACTAATGATGTTAACGCAATGGGCCGATAGTCATCTAAACATTTAGGCAAACCCTTTTTGGGTATAGGAATAATTTCTGTAAACTTAAAACAGTTTGGTATTTTACATACTTGTAGAGAGATATTAAATATTACCGTAAAAATCCAAGCTAATTCATTGCTACATTTTCTAAGAACTTTACCTTGAATTCCATCTGGACCAGCAGATTTTCCCATACTAACACCTCTGAGACACTTCAGCACATCTTGCTCATCCAAGACTACCGAGGCCTCACCAGGTCTGGTCTCAACCGCTTTAGCAATAATTAAATTATTCCTATCGAATCTAGAATAAAAGACATTTAGGTCTTCCGCCATCGTACTGTTTACTGCACTAGATACCACTTTCCTAGGTTTATAATCAGTGATATCTTGCAGACTCCGCCACATACTCTTGGAGTCATTACACTGCTTAAACCTGTCCTCCATTTTATTTGAGAATTCCATTTTAGCCTTTTCTATCCCTCTCCTCAAGTCAGCTCTAGCAATTGAATAAGCATCCTTATCCCTCAATTTAAAAGCTCTATCCCTAGACTTTAGCAGGGAACGGACTTTGGCGTTTAACCAAGGTTTCTCATTTTCAAAGACTTTAAAACACAGCTTGGTTGTTACACTTTCTACACAGCAGTTTATATAGCCTATCACTGAAATTGCTAATAAATCAATATCAATGGACCCACTCCTTGTGGATTCCTCAATTAACAGCTCCCAGTTAGTAAATGCTAAAGTGTCCTGAAGCCTTTCTACAGCATTTTCTGGCCATACAATGATGGATTTCTTTGCAGGCCTAACCCGCTTAACCAGGGGTATATACTTTGGGATTAGGAATAAAGAAACATGATCTGACTTCCCAATATGCGGGAGGACAGCAGTCTCGTAAGCAAGATCCATATTAGTGTACACTTGGTCGAGAATATTGTCACCTCATGTGGGCACCTGAATATTTTTATAAAATTTAGGTAAGACCGACTGTAAATCAGTCTGATTAAAATCCCCTGCAATAATAAAAGCAGCATCCACGTATTTAGACTGTAAGCCAGTTAACATATCATATAAAGTGTCGAGTGCACAACCTGCATTAACCTGCATTAGCCTGCAGGCAAATGTAATTAGCCATTACCATAATAACGGAATATTCTCGGGGCAAATAATAGGGCCTGCACTTAATCAATAAATATTCTAAGTCCTCAGAGCAATAGGATTCAACAAGAACAGCATTTGAACACCATAACGTATTCACATAAATACAAACCCCTCCACCTCTACATTTCCCCAATGCATTAGTTCTATCAGCTCTAAACAAACTTCTGTCCGTGAGTCCCAAAAAAGGAATCAGGAACAGACTTCGACAACCAAGTCTCAATAAAAATTAAAAGAGAACCATTCCTCAGGCAACGTTTGCTAGCTATTTCTGCTTGAATGTCATCCAGTTTGTTTGTCAAAGAACGCACATTTGCCAGGAGTAAACTGGGCAAAGGAGGCTTCACAGGACAAAGCTGAAGTCTCACTTTTACTCCTGCCCTCTTACCATGCTTCTGCCATCTCTCCCTGCGTGGACACCGCTTCCAGCCTCCCACAAGATTAAGGCCCCATCCTGGATCATCTCGTCCAGGACCATATCCAGCTCTCCTGTAATGGTGGCGATAGGAGTAACGGCCATGGTAATCTCCTCTACCCTGGCCACTTGTGCCCTGCACCGGCGGCCTCGAGCCCAGCTCACTCAGGCTCTCACACTCCATGGAGGCCAGCCCCCCCGGCACAGCAGCAACACCCGGAACCATAGCGCCACCAGCAGCAGCTGCAAGGCCAGAGGAAGCAGCAGCCAGAAGAACTCCCACAGCGCCAGCTCCAGCGTCGTCGCCTCCGACAGCACCAGCGCTCACGGACCGGAGCACACAGCCAGCAGCGTCCGGAGCATCACCTCCCGCAGCTACAGCCCCAGCTCTCACAGTCCGGAGCACAGTCTACAGCACACAGCCGCCTCCCGCAAATGCACCGGATCTGGCATTGCTGAGCCTCTCCGCACCACCTCGGGCCATTGGTGATGCTCATCAGCCTGGAAAAGGTTAAGAACCATCTCTAAAGAGTTTGGACTCCACCAGTCGACAGACAGATTGTGTACAAATGGAGGAAATTCAAGATCATTATTAATCTCCCCAAGAGTGGTCGACCAACAAAGATCACGCTAAGAGCAAGGCGTCTAATAGTTTGCAAGGTCACAAAAGAACCCAAGGTAACCTCTAAGCAACTGAAGACCTTTCTCGCATTAGCTAATGTTAATGTTCATGAGTCCACCATCAGGAGATCACTGAACAACAATGGTGTGCACAGCAGGATTGCAAGGAGAAAGCTGCTGCTCTCCAAAAACAACAATGCTGCCCATCTGCAGTTTGCTACAGAATCCCTTTATGAGCCAGAAGGCTTTTGGAACAATGTTTATAGAGCTTTTTGTTTAAATAAGAATCGTTATGTTTGGCGAAAGTAGAACACTGCATTCCAGCAAAATCCTTATTATTATAAACGAGTGCTCCCCAAAAAGTTTTTTTTGTCTTTTTCTCTCATTTCCAGTTGTATTCCAGCATAAAAAACCTGATTCCATCTGTGAAACACGGTGGTGGTGATATCATGGTTTGGGCCTGTTTTGCTGCATTTGGACCAGGACGACTTGCCATCATTGATTGGACAATTATGAATTATACCAGAAAATTCTAAAGGAAAATGTCAGGACATCTGTCCCTGAGCTGCATCTTAAGAGTGGGTCACGCAGCAAGACAATGACCTAAAGCACACACGTCATTCAACCTAAGAATGGTTAAAGAATAATACATTTAAAGTTTTGGAATGGCTAAGTCAAAGTCTTGACCTTAATCCAATCGAAATTTTGTGGAAGGACCTGAAGTGAATAGTTCATGGGAGGAAACCCACCAACATTTGAACAACAGTTGAAGCTGTTTTGAATGGATGAATGGGGTAAAATTCCGCCAAACCAATGTTCCGGACTAATCAAAAATTACCGGAACATTTACATGCAGTTATTGCTGCACAAGGGGGTCATACCAGATACTGAAAGCAATAGTTCACATACTTTTGCCACTCACAGATATGATATTGGCTAATTTTCCTCAATAAAAAAATGAGCACATCAAATTTTTTGTCTCATTTGTTTAATTTGTTTCTCTTTATCTACTTTTAGGATTTGTGTGAAAATCTGAGGTAGTTTTAGGCCAAATTTCAGCAGAAATATAGAAAATTCTGCAGGGTCACAAACTTTCAAACACCACTTTATACTTGTTTAAAGATGATGCCACATTCAGATGGATCTCCTCCATGGTAGATGTAAGTACAATACTAATGATGGCAGATGCTCTTGCATCATACTTGCTTACTCTCCCTGAACAGCCGTGATCCGATGCACATCCGGCCTCAATCCGATGCACAGACACCCACTTGCCGAGTAAAGTAGATGGACCCGGCAGGCGATGATGCGATTTGTGCTGAATTGCATCTACATAGGTTAGCCCCCTTTTTACAATGCCTGCCATCTCTGCATTGTACAGAGGGAGGCGAGACCGCAGCTAATGCCTCCTCAGCTGCATCACACCCCAACACCACCCACCGCCCCCCATATATCAAGCCACGCCACCAACACCACCCCACTTTGAACAGACCAAAAACCGGAACATTGGCAACTATGTCTGGCATACGGAAGTGTGCAGCGGAGTGATCACATAGATATGTACACGTGAGAATGTGGGTATTGTCACATTTGTGTTCCATTTTCCTTTTATTTGTATTCCATTCTTGTTGGGCTTCCACAGTTGCAGTCACTCAGTAATTATACAAATTAACAGTTTATGACTTTTTCCAAGGAGGACAAAATGGCAGTCACTACAGAGGCTTGTCTAACCATTAGAGAGTGCATTGTCTGGGCCCCATTTTAAATATATTTTGTAAATACTGCTAGTTCAACATGATAATATTAATATTATCATATTAATAACAGGAATGCACTGTAGAACATACACCATAGTCCTGTGCAGTATAATGTAGCATACAGTACGTATAATTCAAGAGCACAGTCTGGGCAATGGGGCCCACTGGGGGGTTTCCCCTGTACCCTAGTGAGCCAGCCCAAACCTGCACAGTGGGGTATATGTTATAGGTTGTAATTTTTGTGAACCATCCTGTTCTCGACAATAGGGCCTGTAGATTTAAATTGGCAATAATTTGAAAGGCAAAACCAACCTAGTTTTGCTTTTAAAATGTTTGCCCCTTTAACTCTACAAGCTTAATTACAGAGATTGTGCTGGTTTACAGAAATCTCTCTCTATTCCATATACCACAATATGTCCAATGGTCAAAATGTTTTGGACACACAGGGGGAAATTTACTAAGATTCGTATTTTCCCGTTTCAGGTCAAAGTTCAATCACGAATGACATCGAAAGTGTAAAACTGCAACTTTTTGAATTTATTACGACTAATTTACTAAGCTGTCGTATTCGGGTTTTTCTTTTGTTCCGATGTCGATGTCATTCGTGGTTTTTTTTCTTTTTTTACGGCAGTGATTAGCAAAACACTGCCGACTTTTTTACAATTAATCTCGGCCGGATCTGTGTGATCCGTGCTGGGGTTCATTTTTTTTGTTTTTTTTAAATTAAACACTGCAAAATATTTTAAAAAAAATTGCGTGGGGTCCCCCCTCCTAAGCATAACCAGCCTTGGGCTCTTTGAGCCGATCCTGGTTGCAGAAATATGGGAAAAAAATTGACAGGGGTTCCCCCATATTTTAGCAACCAGCATCGGGCTCTGCGCCTGGTCCTGGTTCCAAAAATACGGGGGACAAAAAGAGTAGGGGTCCCCCGTATTTTTAAAACCAGCACCGGGCTCCACTAGCTGGACAGATAATGCCACAGCCGGGGGTCACTTTTATATAGTGCCCTGCGGCCGTGGCATCAAAAATCCAACTAGTCACCCCTGGACGGGGTACCCTGGGGGAGTGGGGACCCCTTCAATCAAGGGGTCCCCCCCCCAGCCACCCAAGGGCCAGGGGTGAAGCCCGAGGCTGTCCCCCCCCATCCAATGGGCTGCGGATGGGGGGGCTGATAGCCTTTGTTGTCAAAGAAAAGATATTGTTTTTAGTAGCAGTACTACAAGTCCCAGCAAGCCTCCCCCGCATGCTGGTACTTGGAGAACCACAAGTACCAGCATGCGGCGGAAAAACGGGCCCGCTGGTACCTGTAGTACTACTACTAAAAAAATACCCAAAAAAACACAAGACACACACACCGTGAAAGTATAATTTTATTACATACATACACACATACATACATACTTACCTTATGTTCCCACGCAGGTCGGTCCTCTTCTCCAGTAGAATCCAAGGGGTACCTGTTGAAGAAATTATACTCACGAGATCCAGGGGCCCAGGGTCCTCGGAGAAATCCTTTGTAATCCACGTACTTGAAAAAAATAACAAAACGCTAACCCGAGCCACGCACTAAAAGGGGACCCATGTTTTCACATGGATCCCCTTTTCCCGACTGCCAGAAACCCACTCTGACTTCTGTCTAAGTGGGTTTCCTCAGCCAATCAGGGAGCGCCACGTTGTAGCACTCTCCTGATCAGCTGTGTGCTCCTGTCTTCACTGACAGGCAGCACACGGCAGTGTTACAATGTAGCGCCTATGCGCTACATTGTAACCAATGCTGGGAACTTTCTGCCCTGCGGTTGACCTAAAGTGACGTCACCGCTGAGCAGAAAGTTCCCAGCATTGGTTACAATGTAGCGCATAAGCGCTACATTGTAACAGTGCCGCGTGCTGCCTGTCAGTGAGGACAGGAGCACACAGCTGATCAGGAGAGTGCTACAACGTGGCGCTCCCTGATTGGCTGAGGAAACCCACTTAGACAGAAGTCAGAGTGGGTTTTCTGGCAGTCGGGAAAAGGGGATCCATGTGAAAACATGGGTCCCCTTTTAGTGCGTGGCTCGGGTTAGCGTTTTGTTATTTTTTTCAAGTACGTGGATTACAAAGGATTTCTCCGAGGACCCTGGGCCCCTGGATCTCGTGAGTATAATTTCTTCAACAGGTACCCCTTGGATTCTACTGGAGAAGAGGACCGACCTGCGTGGGAACATAAGGTAAGTATGTATGTATGTGTGTATGTATGTAATAAAACTATACTTTCACGGTGTGTGTGTCTTGTGTTTTTTTGGGTATTTTTTTAGTAGTAGTACTACAGGTACCAGCGGGCCCGTTTTTCCGCCGCATGCTGGTACTTGTGGTTCTCCAAGTACCAGAATGCGGGGGAGGCTTGCTGGGACTTGTAGTACTGCTACTAAAAACAATATCTTTTCTTTGACAACAAAGGCTATCAGCCCCCCCATCCGCAGCCCATTGGATGGGGGGGGACAGCCTCGGGCTTCACCCCTGGCCCT
This sequence comes from Pseudophryne corroboree, assembly GCF_028390025.1. NCBI lineage: Eukaryota > Metazoa > Chordata > Amphibia > Anura > Myobatrachidae > Pseudophryne > Pseudophryne corroboree. Next base: position 374,602,766 of record NC_086451.1, read on the forward strand.
TGGGTGGCTGGGGGGGGGGACCCCTTGATTGAAGGGGTCCCCACTCCCCCAGGGTACCCCGGCCAGGGGTGACTAGTTGGATTTTTGATGCCACGGCCGCAGGGCACTATATAAAAGTGACCCCCGGCTGTGGCATTATCTGTCCAGCTAGTGGAGCCCGGTGCTGGTTTTAAAAATACGGGGGACCCCTACTCTTTTTGTCCCCCGTATTTTTGGAACCAGGACCAGGCGCAGAGCCCGATGCTGGTTGCTAAAATATGGGGGAACCCCTGTCAATTTTTTCCCCATATTTCTGCAACCAGGATCGGCTCAAAGAGCCCGAGGCTGGTTATGCTTAGGAGGGGGGACCCCACGCAATTTTTTTTTTTAATTTTACAGTGTTTAATTAAAAAAAAAAAAAAATTGAACAATAATTGAAAAATAAGCACTTTCCCACCCCTTCCCACTGATATACATGCACGGATCTCATGGATCCGTGCATGCCTATCCAATCACGAATAAAAAAAAGTAGGTCTGTTTTTTTTTAGCACTTTTTTACGAGTTGTAATTTTTCACGGCAGTGTTTGCTTTTTTTTTGCTTTGCACTTCTTAGTAAATGACCGAGATTCATACTTAAACAGCCGCGTTTTGACCGATGGTGTATTCATTCGTGATTTTTTCCTAGGACTTCAAAATATTACGAATGCCCTCATCACTGCCGTGATTATTGCTTAGTAAATTACCGAGATGACACTTTGATGAAAAAACGGCATCTCGGTCAAAATAGGGAGCTTAGTAAATTTACCCCACACTCTCTTCTCTCATGTGTATTGTGGTATGTGCAAGGTCTTCATAACTATGCCATTTACATAATATTCCTTATGTACAAAACTTACCAGTGTAATACACCTTCACGTCTCACATGTGTTTCCTTCTCTTCTAGATGGGCAAACTAGGTTTTCGGGAAGACAATCTTACAAAGTATCGAAAGAGGATAGAAGAGAACAATTTGAATGGTAGAGCCCTTGTCTACAGTGATAATAATGAGATAAGAGCAACCTTGGGTATGGACCTGGGAGATTGGACATTATTCAGTGTATACTTCCTAGGAGTTCTGCCACCGCCTCCTGCTGCCCCCGCACCAACCCAAGTTATTAACAAGCAGGAGGCTCCAAAATCTGGTGCTGAAAACCTCTTAAAAGGAAGCATAATGTCTCTATACCTCTCAAATGAAAATCTCTGACAAGTGAAGGAAATGGTCAATACAAAACTGTAAATTTGATCACCCTTACTGTGGGCTGATGATGCGATCATCTTTAATCTGTGGTGGTTATCATGAGATATACATTTGCAGAATTTAAGAACAAGTAAAAAATAGAGTAAAGAAACTTTATTTGGGACAATTACATTTACATACCTGTTTAATTTAAATATACATCTGTGGGGGAATTATATTAACCAAACCATAGTTTCAGCACTACTGAAGTATGACAGACACTGGCTGCTTTGTATATTGGCAGTTATTTGTTTTCCTAAAGCAGTGTCATTTAAGTGATATACTGCATACCTACTTATTGTGCACATTGAGGATAAATACTGCTGTTATATATATTGGCAGTACAAACCTGTCTAAAAGCATAATATAGATTCCTTTTTACTCCACTGTGGCAAGCGCCTCTGCTTTGTAACTTGACAGCTATATACCAGTCTACAGTATAAGCGTTTTTGAGTTTACACCAGCAGCAGTGGCGCACGCAGGGGGAGTTTCTGAATACCCCAAAACCCACCCTGACATGATTATTTTTCCACATCTCCTGAGCAGTCATTTACAGTAGGTGTGCACTGAGAATCAATACTGCTGTGGTACATATTGGCAATATTTATCTGCCTAAATGCAGTACAGGTTGAGCATCCTTTATCCAAATATTCAGAAATATAGAATTTTTTGAGTGAGAGTGAGATAGTGAAACCTTTATTTTCTGATGTCTCACTATACACAAACTTTGTTTAATACACAAAGTTATTAAAAAGATTGTATTTCAATTACCTTCAGGCTGTGTTTATAAGGTGTATATGAAACATAAGTGAATTGTGTGAATGTACACACACATTGTTTAATGCACAAAGTTGTTAAAAATATTGGCTAAAATTACCTCCAGGAAGTGTGTATAAGGTATATATGAAACATAAAGGCATCCTGTGCTTAGATTTAGGTCCCATCACCATGATATCTCATTATGGTATGCATTTATTCCAAAATACGGAAAAATCCGATATCCAAAATACTTCTAGTCCCAATTTTGGATAAGGGATACTCAACCTGTATATGTATCCCCATAATCCAATAGTGACAGCTGCTACTATGTAGTCTGCCAGTTATATATCTGCCTAAAAGCACTACATATATTCTCATTAATCCCACCAGGGATGAGTGCTGATGACTTGAAATTTGCCAGCTATACAGTATATTTGCCTAAAAGGAGTGTATCTGTTTTACTACATTCACATTTGTTGTTCTTATCATATTATATTTATTCTGCAGGTTTTATGGTCACACCTAGAATTCAATGGGCATCAAAAATCAGATTTTCTGCTCACATACACACAGGCTTTTCGGTATATGGCAATACGTTTTTCAAAATAAATGTACAAATATAGATTTTGGATGTATTTATGTCATCTTTATTGTCCAAATAAATGCAAACCAAAAGAGTTCTAGATGAGATATTTTATTATTGGTTCACAGTGCAGCATTTGTGTAATAAACATATTATTCACATTAATCAAGGAAAGAATATTAACAACCGCAACCATTACATAACTAATTGTTAAGAAATTGTTACATGCTTTACTGGTGTTAACGCATTACAGATTGGTTCCCGGCAGCACACTGTTTGTTTCAAGCTGTAGTCGTATACAAGGCATGGTTTTGTCCATTTAAAAAATTGTCTGAGTTCGGCAGGGGGTGGTCTTCAGTTTGCCGGCCGTTGGGATCCCGGCGCACAGTATACCAGCGCCGGAATCCCAACACACGGCACACCAACACCTTTTCTCCCTCTTGGGGGTCCACAACAGGGCCGGTTCTGGCGCTCTGAGCGCCCCGGGCGGAAATAGGGGGCGTGGCTTCGTACAGGGGGCGTGGTCTTTACGCCCCCTGTACAGACTGATATGATGTGCGGTGCGCGATGACGTCATCGCGCACAGCACAGCAAAGGTCCTCTCCACGAAGGGAAACTAGACGTAGCGTCTAGTTTCCCTTTGTGGAGAGGACCTTTGCTGTGCGGTGCGCGATGACGTCATCGCGCACCGCGCAGTAAAGGACCTCTTCAAGAAGGGAAACTAGACGCGTACGCGTCTAGTTTCCCTTCAAAGCAGCAGCGGACGGCAGCAGGCGTGCAGCGGCAGCGGGGGGCACCCAAAGCAGCAGCGGATCTTGCCCTGGTGCGGCGCCCTCCGGATGGCGCCCTGCGCCCTCCGGATGGCGCCCTGCGCCCTCCGGGAGGCGGCGCCCCGGGCAAAAGTCCTGCTTGCCCGTGGCAAGATCCGCTACTGGTCCACAACCCCCCTGGAGGGCCCCGCAAGGGACTCATTTGGCGCTCGGCCAGCTGTCTGTATGCCGGCGGTCGGGATTACGGCGCCAGTATGCTGGTCACCGGAAGCCCGGCCACCGGCATACCATACTACACCCTTCGACAGGGAACCCGCACCTCCGGCAAACTTGGACTTCATTACAGCTGGCCCATTGTACCAATGAGTTTATATTTGTACGAAACTTTCTGCTTTTGAATACAAATGATACTTATAGTGTCTACCGAGCCACGTGATTTTTTTTTTTACATTTTGAACATATTATTATTATTTTTTTGTTATTGTGTACTATTTGGGTCAGGTATTTGTATTTTTTATATTTCCCTCTTGCATGTTTGTAATTATTTTCAGTAATCAGAGTTTATAATTTTAAGGTATATGGATTAAAATCTGTTTTACAATTTTTAAATAAATCTATGTATATTCATGCCTGCAGAGAGTGCCTCATTGGGAATTTTCTTGTGGTTTGAAAATTTCTTTCATTATAGTTACCCAAGTGAACAAAGCAACAGATTACTCCTCTCCTGCTTTTCTTCCACATTACAGACGCACGGAGTCGGACTGGCCCACAAGTGTACAGGGGAAACCCCTGACAGGCCCCATACACATTATACATATGTGACATTATACTGCACAGGACTATGGTGTATTTTCTAAAGTGCATTGCTGTTATTAATCTGGTCATTGTCATGCATGCACTAGCAGTATTTATAATATATATATTTATAGACCATGCAGATTTTACACTAGCTGTCTGGAGGGATTACAAAGATTTAATGGGATAATCAGGGAGGGCAGAAAGGAGGGATCTATAAAGTATAACTGGTGTGGAGAGGGGGGGGGGGGGGTGAAGGATGGTCAGTATAGGTAAATCAAGAAATACACAATCAACCAAGGACACGGGAATAACTAAACTGAAATGTATGCTTGCAAATGCAAGAAGTAAAATGGGGGAATTAGAAACAATTGCACTGAAAGATCAATACGATATCATAGGCATTACGGAGACATGGTGGGATGATTCTCACGACTGGGCAGCAAATTTTGAAGGATATACTCTTTTCAGGAGAAATAGGACTAACAAAAAAGGAGGAGGTGTATGTCTTTATGTTAAGCCATTTTTAAAACTGTATATAAAGGAGGTTATTTACGAGGGGACTGGAGATAACATGTAGTCATGATGGGTTGAGATTTCCAGTGGGGGGGGGATACAAAAAAGCTATTAATAAGGACATGCTGCAAACTGCCAAATATTAGTGTGACTGAAGGTACATGCGCAGTTGCAAAAATTTGCTCAACTACATCAACATCAGCATTGCATGCAGGTTACATGCGACTAGAAATTATTCCCTATTTCTCACACACACGCACATTTCTCATAAACACTGGCTCAAACTCATATACTCTCACTCACACTCTTTCACACAAACTGACATTGCTCACATACATTCCTTATCTCACACTCTCATAAACTGACTCACACTCCTCCACTTACACTTATTCCGCTTTCACATCGCAATGCCCGGGTCACACCTGGGAATTGGAAACGGCTCCTTTCCAGGTGCGACCTGGCATTGGACCCTTTTATATTGGCTACCCGAACTGGCAATATGTCGGTTCGGGTTGCAGTCGTGAGTGGTGAGTGGAGCTGGCATCAGGTACGGAGGCAAATCATCTCCATGCCAACTCTGCCTATGCTGTGAACAGGTCACGGGTCGCATTGACTTGGCAACACGTTCACACTACACCTGACCCAGGAATAACCTTTGTTTATTTCCAGGTTGAATTACTGGGTCAGACAACCCGGGAATTCGTCAGTGACCCCTTTCACACCGCACAGTGACCGGCCAATATACTGGGTTGATACCGGGTTATTTGTGTGGTGTGAAAGGGGTATTACTGATACACAGTCCCTCTCTTATTCAAACTGTCAAACACTCCCTTTTACATAGACATTACCTCACTCATACACACGGACTCTCTCTTTCATACATATGGTGCATTTTCAATTGAAGTCGGATCCATTCCGACATTCATTTGTCGTAATGGATCTGACCTGGGCTATTCAATGCATTCTCAATTCGACTTTAAAAAAAGTTGAATTGAGATGCGGGAGCTGAGACTATATAGCCACAGCTGTAGCGCTGCTCTCCCCTGTCTGTCCGTGGCTCTCCCCTGTCTCCCCTCCAGCTCTGCCTCTCCCCATCCCCACATTACAGCCACCGCTCATGGCAGCATCCACTCGGCTCCAACAAGTGAGGTTGCGTGTATTGTCTGAAGCGTGGCCAAACCCGGCAGGTTTTACCCTTGTTTCCAAATATGTCAATCTAACTTTAAAAATAGTCAGATTCACAGTGTCGGAATGGCCCAAACCTGTCAGGTTTGGTAGCGGCACTGAGTACTGACCTATCGGATCCTTTCCGTTGGAAAGGATCCGACAGGTATTGAATATACCCCTTAGTGGTTGACTGGTTGGTAGTATATCTCTCTCCACTGTATCAGTCTCCAAGACTTAACATCTGCCTCTTAGAGCTGTATCACTCCAACTCTCTTTGCAATTGTGGACAATAAAGTGGGCATGTGGGTGTAATACCCCACTATGAGCAGTATTATGTCAGACATTGTGCATCACGTTACAGTGCAGGTGTATGTCATTATACAACTGACAGACCACAACTCCCAGCAGCCCTGGCAACTGCTCAGGAGCAGGTCACATGACTAATCAGGTGGAGAGGTCAGTGACAGTTGGGAGAAAGGCAGTTGTTGAGAGCAGAGGTGAGGTAAGTGACCTTGAGAGGAGAGCTATGCTGTCAGTAGTGTGCTGAGGTGACTGAGAAGATGGAGGCAGACCCTCCTCCCGCAATGGACAGTAATATGACTCGTTCCCCATACAAGAGAAGATTGAGGATGTGGTAGTAATAAGAGTGACAGCGGCAGGAGCAGTTCCCAATAGTGACAGGTGGAGCAGAGGTGAACTTGCCAGCCCTCTGTGTGTATTATTAAAGGCAGGAGGCGGACTGGGAGATGTGCCTAGACTCCCCAAATAAGGACAATAATGGGCAGTGTGGAGCATTATCAGCCTATTGGGCATGAAAGCCAGCACAGGTCCTGCACTAACAGCTGTCTACAGCACAGCACTTCCATTACTACTGGACAGGTATCACTGCAAACAGCTGTAGCAATACTCAGTAATTGTGAGTCACCACAGTTCACTACACACTAAGTATACAAAGAATAAAGCAGTTTCTGTACTTGTGAGTAAACTAAGGAACCCTGCTGCAATATTACCTATTACACAGGAACAGTTATATTTGCATTGAGCAGAATTTAAGTAAATGAGTGATTCTACCCTGCAGGATTTAATGTAGGCCTCATCCTGTTCGTGACGCCAAAAATGAATATGTAATATCCAGGTGGGTATTATACTAATATCTAGAGGTAAGTATTCAGGCAGGGTTCTAATGTAGTACCTTATCTCTCTCTTCCTAATCCACAGGTCCTTGTAATCTCCATAGAGAGGCGAGAAGGGAATCTTACACAAAGAAGTTTATTCACTGTTGTACAAACATTGTGCTTCAATAATATTACTAAGTTATTATTGAGATTCAAAAATTCCAACGTGAATTGACAACAGTGAATAAACCTCTTTGTGTAAAATTCCCTTCTCGCCTCTCTATAGAGATTACAAGAATTAGGGAGAGAGAGACAAGGTACTACATTAAAATCCTGCCTGAATACTTACCTCTAGATATTAGTATAAAACACATCTAGATATTACATGGGCAGAGGCGTAACTAAGGGGGAACAAACAGGGCATGTGCCCTGGGCATCATGGCCATGGTGCCAGCATCACACTCCCTCAGCTCCCTGCTGCTTGGCACCCCTGCTCCTGACTTCATTTGAAGGCTCCCCGGCTCCCTGGCTTCAGGAGCCATGACTCCAGTCCTGGATACTTGACTCCCGAGTCCCAGCTCCCTGACTCTTGACTCCCAGCTGAAGGTAAGGGGGGTGGGGGGGAAGGTGACACAACACAGACACACACACACACACTCTCACTCAGGGTGGGATGTACTAAAGGGAAAATGCTGTAAAACCCCCATTTTCAGGTGCAATTCACATCTCTGCGGTAGGCGTTGAGAGGCGGCGATGTATTGTAATACATCCCGCCCTCTCTGTCAGAATGCCAGCACAGGGTGCTCAGGTGCGGTGCAGTCTCCCCGACAGAAACAGCATGGGCTCCCAGCGCATGGGACACACACAGAGACACAGAGTGCGATGGCGTGCTGAATGACGATGCAGGGGGAGGTAATGGTGTGCTGAGTGACGACGCAGACGGAGGTGATGGTGGTGTACTGAGAGATGATGCAGTGTGGGAAATGGTGTGTACAGAGATAACACAGGGGGAGATGATGGTATTTAGAGAGATGATGCAGGGGAATGATGATGTGCAGAGAGACGACATTCACGGAGGTGATGGCCTGCTGAGAGATGACACAGGGGGTAGGTGATGGTGTGCTGAGTGACGACTCAGGGTAGGAGATGATGTGCTGAGAGACAATGCATGGTGGAAGGTGATGGTGTGCTGAGAGACTTCACTGGAGGATGTGATTGTGTGGCTGAGAGATGATGCAGGGATGGTGATGGTGTGACTGAGAGATGTCACAAGAGGGAGATGATGGTGTGGCTGAGAGACTCAGGGGACAGGATGTGAGTATTGTTGAACCGCTGTTGTATGATGTTGACCTTGTTAATATTCCTACACAAACAAGCATCTTCTGGACAATGGGATCTCCTACATGAATAGTGAATAACAACTGAAGACGCCGTCTGCCTTAGAGGATACATTTCTTCAGAGGTTCCACATGGTGAAAAACCATCATACACGTATGGTGCATGTTGAATTCAAAAAAATGCTCCTAGTGTGATGTGATTATGGGCTCATGTTGGCATGCATGCTCATGTTCGCATGTATCATGTTGGCACACCCCATTTTCAGTGACCATGCCCCTTCTGGTATGTGACCACACCCATTTTTTTGCAGCACGTGCACACAGTTTATTTATAGGGCTTTTTATTTTTTCTTCAAACTATCTTTGCGATATCTACCATACCTGTGCTACCCTCAACACTTCAATTTAACCCTCCAATACACCTGTATATATTACATATACTGTACATATAATTCTAACCAAGGGTTAAGGAGAAAAGTGTTCACATTTGGGTGATCTATAGACAACCAGGCAAGGAGTAGGAACTGGATAGGATTGTGGAGTTTTGTCTTCCACATTATGAAAATATACCCCTTCATGTCATGTTTAATGTTTTTCACAGTGCAGGATAAGGCTTTTTGTAACATGCATCAGTAGATGAGATCCTCTGATAACCAGTGCACAATACAGAGTCCATTCCCTTGTGGCCTTGGCTGCAATATAGAGTCCTATACAGACTATATTCATGGTAGCCGTCAGTGTAATATAGAGAGCCCACTTCCCGATGACACTTACTCGTGGATAGCCAATCTGTCATCTCTCCTCTACAGAAATAAATGAGCTGGTGACACTCATTGATGGGATTAGTCCCACCGAAATGTTAATCTGTGAATAATAATGTAGAAATATTGCGCTTCTGACGCCTTCCGACTTGCAGCATAGATCCTGAGGCTGCAGTCTGTAACTGATTGTGGCGTACGAATTGCCCATTTATCTGATGCTGCAGTCAGCCTGGGGCCCTGTTCAATGCACCCCACTGACCACCGGACAACTAAACCACACTCTCTGCACTGCTATTTCCAGAACTGGGGTACATACACAAAATCCAGTACAGTCCCAGTAAATCTGGGATGTAGAGCATCACTACCTAACCCTAGTATCCTAACCTAAACCTCACCCTAAACTTAATCCTAATACCCTAACCTGAAACCTCTCCATATCCCCTACACCTAATACTGTAACTCAAACTGCTAAATCAACCTTAATATCCTATCCCAAATACCCTAACACAATCCCCTAAACTAACCCTAATACCTTAACCCCTAGCCCAAACCACTAAACCAACCCTAATACTTTAACCTAATCGACTAATTTAACCCTAACAACCTAACCCCTAACCCTACTACTCTAAACCGTAACCCTAAAAGGCAGACTGGATGGGCCATGTTGTTCTTATCTTCCATCAAATTCTATGTTTCTATGTTATGTTTCTGTTGCAGGACATCACTTAAATGGCATTAAAAGGAGAGGTAATTGTCACGGGAGACTTAATTTACAAGACGTAAACTGGGGGGGGGGGGAGTCTTTTGCATATTCTCCTAAAAGTTGGGACTTTCTAAATTCCATGCAGGGAGCATCCCTCAAGCAATTGGTGCAATAATAGACTTAATACAAATGGTGACAGAATATCAGATGGAAATGTGGGTGAGTATCTAGGATCCGGTGACCAAGGATCCAGTGACCAAGCAGTGTGGTTTAGTATAAAGACAGGGACCGACTCATGCCACACAAAAACATAGGTGTTAGATAATAGGATGGCTGATTTTGCAGAGATGGGGAGATGTCTAAGCTATTCATTGGCAGAACTGAAGGAACTTGGAAGGAGTGCAGGAGAGGTGAGAAAAACTAAAAAGTGCAATACTAAAGCAATATACCTTTAAATCAAAAGGGTAAGGAAAAGCAGCAAGTAAGCCAGTGTGGTTTACAAAAATAGTATTAACTAGTGTAAAAGCAAAAAAGATGACCTTTACGAAATATAGGCCGACTCAAAATGATGAGGACAAGGTGGTGTATTTTAAACAATAAACAATTAGCCTAATGGTGGGAATGGTTATATAATTAAAATTAATAACCTATCAATGATATGATTGTATTATTGATAGATTCAAATGCGGCAAACCTGGAAACCCGTCTGCACAAGTTTCAGTTATGGAAACAATCAAGATATGAATAGGGTCGCACTTATAAACCAGCTGGATTGATTATTTGTCACAGTATATGCCAGTGGTTTCATAATAAAATTGTTTGTTAAATTTATTAAAAATACATACATATAAATCACAATAAAAAAAAAATATAAAAAAAAAATAAGAAATTTAGCATCAGACAGGCAGCACTAATAGATATATCTAAATGTAAATAAGACCGTTGACTGAGTACTTAATCCACAAAGTGGATTTCTGAATGGTAACACTCACAAACGATCCCCTGGTAAATGCTGATCATTGCCGCGTGATGGTATGCCGTTCTATATTGGGGTTCACACACCTGGCAGCATTGTTTTTCTATTAATGACAGGTGTGTAAAACCCAATATAGAAGTAGAAAAGGGTTCTTTGAGCAAAGGAGTGCTACCTATTGAAAAAGTCACAGGAAGTGACGAAACGCGTTAAGGACTCCTAGTACAACCAGAGAGTACTGGGGATATACTTTCCAATTGACCAGATCACAAAAAGTCTCAGCTGCTTGCCCCCTGTGTCTAAACTACGGCTGCCGCCATCAGCAGTAAGCACGTCCAGCAGCATCATCTGAGGGCGCTCAGTAAGGACTCCTTCCTCTCACCTTAAAATGGGTACCATATTGCAGGGATAGAGAGAGGAGCGGTATTTGTTACAGCATACCATCATGCAGCTATGATCAGCATTTACCAGGGAATAGGTTTTGAGTGGTACCATTCAAAAATAAATTTTGTGGATTAAGTACTCAGTCAGTGGTCTTATTTATGATTTCATACATTAGACCCCAATCTCCAGCCAGTCTACATTATTAGGCTGAACCAAGTTTTAATCATTTGTATTTATTTGTTTGGACTGCAACATCTATAAATACGTTAATTTCCCATGGAAAGGGTTTCCAGAGCCCAGGGCAAGATGAAGAGTAGCACCCCCTTCCCTCCCCAAAAAAGCTCTACAGTAAAGTATGAGTGCGCGCTGAAGGCGTGTGCCAAAAATGAGTGTGGCCATGCACCAGAATGGGCGTGGTCACATACCAGAAGGGTGGTGACCACTGAAAATGGGGTGTGCCAACATGACTATCACCTATCCGCTGTGTCGCCTCTCAGCACACTATCACCTACCCCCTGTGTCGCCTCTCAGCACACTATCACATAACCCTTGTGTCAACTCCCAGCACACCTTCATTAAATTTTTGCCCATTACGGCAGTAGAGTCCCCTATTTACACAGGATGCAGGCAGAGTCCCCTTTTTACACAGTACGCAGGCAGAGTCCCCTTTTTACACAGTACACACAGTGCCAGATACACATTACCCCACAGTGCCAGATACACATCGCCCCACAGTTCCAGATACACATTACCCCACAGTGCTAGATACACATTGCCCCACAGTGTCAGATATTCATTACCCCACAGTGCCAGATACACAATGCCCCACAGTTCCAGATACACATTACCCCACAGTGCTAGATACACATTGCCCCACAGTGTCAGATACTCATTACCCCACAGTGCCAGATACACAATGTCCCACAGTGCCACTGCCAGATACACAATGCCCCACAGTGCCACTGCCAGATACACATTGCCCCACAGTGCCAGATACCCAATGCCCCAAAGTGCCACTGCCAGATACACTTTGCCCCACGGTGCCACTGCCAGATACACATTGCCCCACAGTGCCACTGCCAGATACACAATACCCCACAGTGCCACTGCCAGATACACATTGCCCACAGTGTCACTACCAGATACACATTGCCCACAGTGCCATTACCAGATACACATTGCCCCACAGTGCCACTGCCAGATACACAATGCCCCACAGTGCCACTGCCAGATACACATTGCCCACAGTGCCACTGCCAGATACACATTGCCCCACAGTGCCACTGCCAGACCCCCCTCCCTCCTGGGGGACTTGCCGGGAGCAGAGGAACAGTAATGGGGGTGAGTGGGCATGATGCCCTGGCCGCCGCCGCTGCCCCCCTATGCTGGGCCTGCCAAGGCACCCAGGGCACATGCCCTGCTAGAATCCCCTTAGTTACGCCTCTGGTCCTACGGAGGAATAAAGATTTATGCATAACTTGAACTGCAAAGTTAGTAGCTAGTTTATCTTTCACTGCTACATTTAGATATATCTATTAGTGTTGCCTGTCTAATGCTAAATATCTTTTTTTCTTAAACATTGTTCTTTTTATTGTGATTTATATGTATGCATTCTTAATAAATTGAACAAACAATTATATTCTCTAACCACTGGCATATACTGTGTCAAATAATCAATCCAACTGGTTTATAAGCGCGACCAGTGGTGGATCCGGGGGGGGGGGCCCTCGGGCCCGTGTCCCCCTGTCATTTGTGGCCTCTCCCCCCCCCCACGGCGTCGGCGCAGCACAGGGAGATGACGGGCGCCCGCTGAGATTGTGTTACCAGCGGGCGCCCGTCTCCCTGCACAGCGGTAGCCGGAGGCAGGAGCTCAGTACTGAGCTCCGGCTTCCGGAGCTGTCACTGTGCCGTGCGCTATGGGAGGGACGTCAGTCATGACGTCTCTCTCATAGTACTGAGGAGAGGACGCCAGCCAGGAGGAGGACTGCAGCAGCGCGGGAACGGGGCTCGGTAAGTATTATGTTTTTTTCTTCCTTAATGCAGCGGGGGCATCTCCTGGGGGAAAACTATGGGGGGACATTACTACTGGGGGGGCATCAACAAGGGGCATTACTACTGGGGGGGAGCATTACTACTGGGGGCATTATAACTGGGGGCATCACTACTGGGGGGGCAGCTACTGGGGGCAATATTACTGGGGGGCACCTACAGGGGGCATTACTATTGGGGGGTCATCTATTGGGGGCACGTAATGGGTGACATTTTTACGGGGGGACATCTACTGGGGGCATTATTACTGAGGGGCATCTACTTGGGGCATTACTACTGGGGGAGTCATCTATTGGGGGCAGCTACTGGGGGCATTATTACTGGGGGGTATCTACTGAGGGCATTACTACTGGGGGGTCATCTATTGGGGGCAAAGTCCTAGGGGGCATTACTGCTGAGGGCAAACTACTGGAGGACATTATTACTGGGGGACATCTACTGGGGGCAAACTGCTGGGGGACATTATAACTGGGGGGCATCTACTGGGGGCAAACTACTGGGGGACATTATTAATGGGGGGCACCTACTGGGGCAAACTGCTTGGGTACATTATTACTGGGGGCATCTACTGGGGGCAAACTACTGGGGGACATTATTACTGGGGGCAAACTGCTGGGGGACATTATTACTGGGTGGCATCTACTGGGGGCAAACTACTGGGGGACATTATTACTGGGGGCCAACTACAAAGGTACTAACTACTGGGGGCATACTACAGGAGGGCATTACTACTGGCGGCTTAACTACAGGGGCATTACTACTTGGGGGCTAAACTACAGGGGCATTACTACTTGGGGGCTTAACTACAGGGGCATTACTACTTGGGGGCTAAACTACAGGGGCATTACTACTTGGGGGCTAAACTACAGGGGCATTACTACTTGGGGGCTAAACTACAGGGGGGCCAAACTACTGGGGGCATAACTACAGGGGCCAAACTACTGGGGGCATTACTAATGGAGACTAAACTATAAGGGGGGCATAACTACAGGGGCTAAACTACAATGGGGCAAACTACAGGGGGGCATTACTACTGATGGCCAAACTAGTGGGGACATTACCACTGGGAGGCTAAACTAAAGGGGGGAGGTAAACTACTGGGGTCATAACTGCAGGGGCATTACCACTGGGGGCATAATGACTGGGGCATTACTACAGGCAACATTACTACTGGGGGCAATACGGGCATTGCATAAGGGGCACCACTACTATGGGGTCTATATAAGGGGCACTACCAGTACAGAGGACATTGCATAATGAGGGCTACAACTGTGGGCATTGGGCATTGTATAAGAAGCGCCACCTCACATGCACCGAAGCCGCACGCAAATGTACTTGCCCCTTCCATGGTGCCCCCCATATCATTTTCTTCTGGATCCGCCCCTGAGCGCGACCCTATTCATATCATGAAAGTGGTGTATTATGTCAGACAGAAGGAGGCGAAGAAGGTGATCAGATGTGCAGAGGCAACAAACTGAAGAGAAAACGGTCCAGTCAGTAGGTAAAAGTCCAGTATATAAGTGAAAAGAGAAAAGCAAACAGAGGAACAAGAGGATTTTGGTACTTACCGATAAATCCATTTCTCTGAATCCACTCGGGGACACTGGGGATTTGAGACAGCTGGGGTGTGAAGGATGCAGAGCGGAGGTAGCACAATATCACAAAAAAATTATGCACAGCTGGTTCCTCCCCCTTCACGCCCCCTAATCCCTCCTGTTTGAAAAATTGACGGAGAGAAGAGGGAAAATGAAAGATCAAAGCCATATGGGAAGGAACGAACCGTACAAACAAGTCAAACAGCAATTGAGAATTCTGAACATAATTAATAATACTGTTTGAGCTCATTTTAACCAAAACACGCAGACTGACAGCACCGAGGCGGGCGTCCAGTGTTCCCGAGTGGATTCAGAGAAATGGATTTATCGGTAAGTATCAAAATACTCTTTTCTCTTTCATCCACTTGGGTACACTGGAGATTTGAGACAGCTGGGGACGTCCCAAAGATACTCCCAAGGGCGGGAGTGCTCTCCGAAGACTAAAGAACCAAACACCCAAACCTTGCATCTCCAGCTGTAAATGTATCCAACCTGTAGAATCGAGAGCTGATGACCACATTGCAGCACTGCAAAGTTGGGTAGTGGAGGCTCCTCTAGCCACAACCCATGAAGCACCCACTGATCTGGTGGTATGAGCACATATCCGAAATGGAACACTCTTACCGCTAGAGATATCTGCTTGTTTGATGGTTAGCCTTATCCATCTAGCCAAGGTTTGTTTTAAAGCTAGCCAACCCCTGCTGGGCCTATCATACAAAACAAACAAGTGTCAAATTTCCTAATAGAAGCTGTAGCCTGTACATAAACTCTAAAGGCTCTCACTACATCCAAGGATAAGTCTCCCTGTGCCAATTCCTGGACGGAGGGTAGCACAAGGGGTTGGTTTATGTGGAAACCCGAAACTACATTAGGGAAAAAATTCCGCTTTTGTAGAGAGCTCTGCTCTGTCCTCATGAAAAACTAGGAAAGGACATTCACACGGCAGAGCCCCTAACTCTACAGCCATCCTTGCTGATGCCAAGGCTAGTAATAGGACTACTTATTCGGACATGTATTTCAGATCTGCCTTCTTCAAAGGCTCAAAAACCGTTGATTCCAAAAAAAATCCTAGCACCAAAGTTAGATCCCACTAAGCTGTGGGAGGCTGAAAAAGTGGTTGTATCCTCAACACACCCTGCAAAAATATTTGGACCTCAAGCAAGGCCATCAGACGTTGCTGGAAAAGAATGGAGAGGGCTGATACTTGTACCTTCATGGATCCCAATCTCAAACCTCCATCCAAACCATGGGGGTCATTCCGAGTTGTTCGCTCTGTAAATTTCATAGCATCACATCGATTTTCCGCTTAGTGCGCATGCGCAATGTTCGCACTGCAACTGCGCCAAGTAAATTTGCTAAGAAGTTTGGATTTTTACTCACGGCTTTTTCTTCGTTCAGGTGTTCGTAATGTGATTGACAGGAAATGGGTGTTACTGGGCAGAAACAGGCCGTTTTATGGGCGCGTGGGAAAAAAACGCTACAGTTTCTGGGAAAAACGCGGGAGTGGCTGGAGAAATGGAGGAGTGTCTGGGCAAACGCTGGGAGTGTTTGTGACGTCAAACCAGGAACGACAAGCACTGAACTGATCGCAGATGCCGAGTAAGTCTGAAGCTACTCAGAAACTGCTAAGAGAGGTGTAATCGCAATTTTGAGAATCTTTCATTCGCAATTTTAAGAAGCTAAGATTCACTCCCAGTAGGCGTAGGCTTAGCGTGTGCAAAGCTGCTAAAAGCAGCTTGCGAGCTAACAACTCGGAATGACCCCCCATATTGGCGAAACCTCAAAAATATAATTAGGCGGAACTGAGACTGACACTAGTCCATGTACTTCTTTGCTATTCTATAGTAGTGTGCTGCAGTGACTGTTTTCCTTGCAGCTAACATGGTGAAAATAGGCAATTTCGGAATACTTCTATTAATAAGTATCCTGGTTTCAAAAAACCACGCCGTCAAACGTAGATGGTTAAGGACTGGGTGAAGGAATGGACCTTGTGACAACAGGTACTCCCTCTATAGCAGCTTCCAAGGATCCTCCGCAAGGAGTCCCCTCAGATCCGAGCACCAACCTCTGCGAGGGCACTCTGGTACCATGAAAATCACCCACGCTCTTTCCTGTTTCGCCTCTTTTTTAACACTCTCGGTAACAGGGAAGATGTGCAAAAGATCGTATTTTCAGAGAATCGCCAGCGCTTCCACCGCCTCTGCTGCTGGAATCCGTATTCTGGCCACATATCTTGGCAATGGATGGTAGTTCCAAGAGGCTATTAGGTCTATCCACCGTAGAGCCCCCTCTCATACTACTGCACTGAATACCCATGGGTGAAGACACCACTCACCTGGATGCATATCTTGACAACTGAGGTAGTCTGCTTCCCCACTTTCCATTCCTGGAATGAAGACTACCGTCAAGAATATGTTGCACTCTTCTGTCCAAAACATAATCTCTGTGGCCTTTCTTAAAGCCCCGCGGCTTCTTGTTCCTTCCTGATGGTTTACGTATGCTGTCGCAGTCACATTGTCCGAGTGCACTCTCATGAGTTGAGCCCATACAAGGTCTTCTGCCAAACTAAGTGCATTGTAAATAGCTCTCAGCTCCAGTAACTTTATTGGGAGACTGCTCTCTTGTTGCGACCATCTTCCCTGAAACTGATGGCTGTCCAGTACTGCTCCCCATCCTCTGAGACTGGTGTCTGTTGGCAAAATATTTTAGTCCCAGATTCCAAACCTCCTTTCCGTCGTTAGGTTCCTGTGGACAGATGACCAAATTAACGAGGTCCTGGCCTGGGGCTCCAAGTGAATCCTTCGGTACATGCCTGTCCCCTGAGTAATCAGAGTTAGCTGAAAGGGTCTGGAATGTAGAGTGCCATATTGGATAACTTCGAAGGCTGCTACCATCTTTCCTAGAAGGCATACACAAAGATGCAGAGAGACCATCTGGTTTTGTAGAACCTGACATACCATTTCCTAGATGTCTCGAATCTCATCTTCTGGGAGAAACACCTTCAGTTGTCTCGTATCAAAAAGTGAGGCCCAGGAATTGAATCCTCTGTGTTGGTTGCAAATTGGATTTCTTAAAATCTATGAACCAGCCGTGTCTAATCAGAAACTGGTGAGTGATCTGAGCATCCCGGATTAACTGGTCCTGAGAGAGAGACTAGATAAGAAGGTCATCCAGATACGATATTATTGTTACCCCTAACAATCTCAATTTCACCACCCTGACTGCCATGATCTTTGTGAAGACTCTCGGGGCTGATGCAAGGCCGAACTGTAGAGCTCTGAACTGGTAATGAGTCTTGCCTCCGGCAAAACGTAAATAGGCTTGGTGCGGGATTCAAATTGGGACATGGAGTTACGCATCCTTTATGTCCATCGACATCATGAACTCCCTTGGTTCCAGTCCCGCAATAACTGACTGTATTGATTCGATCTTGAATCTGAAAGTTATCAGGAATTGAATAAATCCTTTAATTTGAGAACTGGCCTCACAGGCCCATCTGTTTTTGGAACTACAAACAGATTTGAATAAAATCCCGTTCCTTCTTGAGAAGTCGGGAAAGGCAGAATCACTTCCCTCTGAAGTAACTTTTGAATAGCCGTTCTAATGCCTTCGCTTTCTGAGGGCACCGAGGAAGGCTTGTGGTAAAGAACTCACTGTGAGGTTGGTTCAAAAATTCTATTTTGTAACCCTGGGAAATAGTATTGTAGGTCCAGATTTGTGGTGAGATTTCGGCCCAGGTGTCCTGAAACCTTTCCAACCATGCACCCATCATAGAAGACCCAAGGTGAGCTGGGAGACCGTCATGCCACGGTGTTGTCAGCAGGATTTAGGGTCCTGTTTTTGGGCTGTGGACTGAGAACGGGCTCTGCCTCTGTTTCCACGAGCTTGTCCACCAACCTCTACCTCAGGTATGAAAGGAATGGTTAGTAAAGGAATTAAGCCTCGGACCAGAATAACTTGTTCTTACTGGTTGGGTGGTTCTAGGAGAAACATGGATTTACCCATCATGGCCAGTGAAATCCACTAGTCCAATTCTGGACCAACAATGCGTTCCCTACAAGGGGGATCACTTCCACTGACATTCTCTGAGTCAGACATCCGTCTGCTTGCTATTGCTGTATCCTGCTAGCATCTTTTGTGTCTTGACAAATGTAAGTGGCCAACTTCCAGATATGTACCGCTAGTCTAATTATAATTTCCTGAGTATTGTCTTCCATATCATAGTAACATAGTTATTGAGGTTGAATAGAGGCAAATTGCCCATCGTGTTCAACCTGTTTTAAGTTGTGATGAATCTACATACCCGCTGAATAATGTTTTATGACTAGTTAGCTACTATAACTCATGTCATCCCTGGATTAACCACGTTTATATTTTAAGTATTATAACCTTGGATAGCTTTTTCATTTAGAAATGTATCCATTCCTTTTTTAAATCCATTTACAGAGTCTGCCATTACCTCCTTCCCTGGCAGGGAATTCCTCATCCTGATTGCCCTAACAGTGAAGAACCCTTTCCCCCGTTGCGTTCAGAACTTTCTCTCCTCCAGTCGCAGCGAGTGCCCACGTGTCCTAAACTGTGTTCTTTTAATAAATAATTCCTCTGATAACTTTTTGTGATGTCCCTTTACATATTTGAAGATATTAATAATATCTCCTCTTAGGCGCCTCTTTTCTAGTGTATATATATTCAACCTAGAAAGTCTTTCCTTATAGTCCAGTCCT
This sequence comes from Pseudophryne corroboree, assembly GCF_028390025.1. NCBI lineage: Eukaryota > Metazoa > Chordata > Amphibia > Anura > Myobatrachidae > Pseudophryne > Pseudophryne corroboree. Next base: position 374,622,252 of record NC_086451.1, read on the forward strand.
TCGAGGCCTTTAATCAATTTAGTAGCTCGCCTTTGAACACTTTCGAGTTCATTTATGTATTTTTTGTACAATGGTGCCCAAAACTGAACACAATATTTCATGTGCGGACGTACCAATGCCTTATACAGCGGCATGATTACATCCGAGTCCCTTGTCTCAATTCCCCTTTTTATGCACGCTAGCACCTTACTTGCCTTCTTTACTGCGTTTTGACATTGTGTATGGTCATTAAGCCTATTATCAATGAATACCCCCAAATCTTTTTCCAACTCTGTTTCCCCTATGCGTTCCCCATTTAATATGTAGGATGCAAATTTGTTTTTAGTCTTAAAATGCATAACCTTGCATTTGTCTGTATTGAACCTCATTTTCCATTTAGACGCCCAGAGTTCAAGTTTAGATAGATCATTCTGCAAGGACTCCACATCCAATTCTGAATTAATTACCTTACACAGTTTAGTATCATCTGCAAAGATTGACACTGTGCTTTCCTGGCCTATTTCTAGGTAATTGATAAATATGTTGAACAGTAGTGGTCCGAGTACAGACCCTTGTGGTATTCCGCTGACTACTGGGAAGCAGGTTGAGGCCTTCCCGTTGACCACTACTCGCTGTACCCTGCTATCCAACCAGCTGTTTATCCATGTGCAAATAGTTTTTCCTAGGCCAAGCGCCTTTAATTTGATCATCAGTCTCCTGTGAGTAACTGTATACAAGGCTTTTGCAAAATCTAGGAAGACCACATCCACTGCTTTTCCTTGATCAAGATTATTGTTCCCTTCCTCGTAGAAGCTAATTAAGTTAGTCTGACATGACCTGTCCCTCACAAACCCATGCTGGTTCTTGCTAATTTACCTAGCGGACTGTAGATACTCCTGTATGCCATCCCTTCCAATATTTTCCCCACTATAGATGTTAAACTAACTGGTCTGTAGTTTCCCGGAAGATTTTTGGAACCCTTTTTAAATATTGGCACTACCTCAGCTATACGCCAATCCTTCGGTACCATGCCTAATCTAATTGATCTATTGAAAATCAAGTATAGGGGTCGTGCTAGTTGTGAACTAAGCTCCATAAGAACCCTTGGGTGAAGTCCATCAGGACCAGGTGATTTATTAATCTTAATTTTGCTTAGTCTCTCCTGGACTACTTTTTCGCTTAAACAAATATCTTACCATGAATCATTACTGTCACAATTGTTATGCTCTACTCCCACCATCAGTTCTTCACTGGTGAATACTGATGAAAAGAATTTGTTCAGTATTTCCGCTTTTATTTCATCATCATTTATCAATTCTCCTAATTGGTATGGTTTAAGTGATGGTTTAACATAAAGACATACACCCTCTCCTCTTTTGTTACACCTGTCCCTCCTGAAAAGAGAATACCCCTCCAAGTTAGCAACCCAGTCAGGAGAGTCGTCCCACCATGTTTCCGTAATACCTATAATGTCATACTCAGCCTTTGATGCTAACATTTCCAATTTCCCCATTTTACCTGCTAGACTATCCTTCTCGCTCCCTCTCCAACCCCACTGTACTTAGTATTGCCCACCTTACTTTTCTCTTTGGTCAACCCAATGTTCCCGTCTAAATTCACCGCCCTGACATAATTTTTTTCCCCTTAAGTCCCGTACAACGGCCCTCATTCCGAGTTGTTCGCTCGGTCTTTTTCATCGCATCGCAGTGAAATTCCGCTTAGTACGCATGCGCAATGTTCGCACTGCGACTGCGCCAAGTTATTTTGCTATGAAGATAGTATTTTTACTCACGGCTTTTTCTTCGCTCTGGCGATCGTAGTGTGATTGACAGGAAATGGGTGTTACTGGGCGGAAACACGGCGTTTTATGGGCGTGTGGCTGAAAACGCTACAGTTTCCGGAAAAAACGCAGGAGTGGCCGGAGAAACGGGGGAGTGGTTGGCCGAACGCTGGGTGTGTTTGTGACATCAAACCAGGAACGACAGGCACTGAACTGATCGCACAGGCAGAGTAAGTGTGGAGCTACTCTAAAACTGCTAAGTAGTTTGTGATCGCAATATTGCGAATACATCGGTCGCAATTTTAAGAAGCTAAGATACACTCCCAGTAGGCGGCGGCTTAGCGTGTGTAACTCTGCTAAATTCGCCTTGCGACCGATCAACTCGGAATGAGGGCCAACATTTTCTATAGGCTGTAATGATGACACATAATTGTTATTATTTAATGCTTTAGCAATACCTTTCTTAACACCCTTATTAGAACCCATGTAAATACCCTTACCGGCTGCACTTTCCCTCCCCCCTTCTCCACCCCCCTTTTATCTCACTACCACCATCCTTACTATAGCTTGAACTGTTCTTCTGCCTCAGCGACAATAGCTTTATTGACCCATGCACCTATAATGGTAGGTCTCTATGATGCACCTGCAGGCACGAAAATGGATTTAAGAACCGTATCCAACTTACAATCTGATACATTCTTAAGCGTGGTCACATTCGGTGTAGGTAAGATTGTCTTTTATGACAATCTAGCCAAAGAAGCATCCACAATTGGTGGTACTTCCCACTTAGACATCACTCCCTTAGACAAAGGGAATTTAACTGTAAGTTTTTCAGGCAATTTTAAGCATCTATCTGGCTGCTTCCATGTCTGATCGTGTCAGAGAAATCTGAAACATCGCCGCTGTCGGCTTCTGTGATTCAAACAGATCAAATATTTCAGGCTCCTTAACTTTCTTAATTGAAATTAAGTACATGTCTTAAAGCCTCAATAAGGGATTCCAACCCTTTTACCCCTGAATTAAAATAAAAAAAACCCAACCAACCGTTTACCACACATCACCAACTGTTGAGACAAGTTGATCCGTGTCAGGGTTGATATGTGTGATGCTCCTTCCTCTGCAGGACCTGTCAGCAGCGTCCCTTGGAAGACAATATATATATATCATTTATCACATATGAGGAATAACAGAAGATTCTCTAACAGTATGCTCCATCCTTCTTACTGCCGCTGTTAGCATAAGTCAGCGCTAGATAAAGGCTTTTGCTCATCCTGCAGATTGCTTCAACTGCCATTCTTGATAATATAATAATAATAATAATAATAATAGAAATGGCTGCTGCTATGACTAGTTACCAGGGGAGGGAGATTGCAATTATAATGATGATGATAATAATAATAATAATAATAATAATAATAATATTAATAATAATAATAATGGCTTCTGTTCTGACTATTCACCAGGGGAAGGAGTGTTAATTCCGCCTCCCCTCTTTGTGCACGCTCTACCAGCACGCCCAATCTGGTCACAAGATGGCCGCAACTAATTATTTTTATTCGCCTCACTGCAACCTGCAGTGAGGAAGGACCGCACCGCTTGTAAGCAGCGTATGCTCCTCTCTGGGAAAGCCACTACTGATTTCCTCCATCAAATACATCTGCCCGCTAACATCTCCGGCTTCCTTGTTAGCAGTGATGCCCGCAGTACAGCCACCTCTGCGCCCCTGCCGCCCGGCTTCCTCCTGCACTTGTCTGCCCTCTTGAGATGCGCTGTGACCTGCCATTCTGCTCCGGAGCTGCACACTGCCTGCACCTGATAGCTCAGCATGGGACAAACTATATTCAATAGCAGCGCCATCACAGCCATGACGTACTCGCTGCTAGAAGAGAATCTTCTGTCAGAGATGCTGATCCCTTCCACCGTGATCTTAGTCTCTGTTGTACTTCTAAAGCATGCCCCAGTTTTGCCTGCACCCTCCTTTCTGTTAGTTAGGATTGGGCTACAGATAATAAAAATTATAAGAAATTTTTCGTGGAGCAAGAGCTCCTGCTGTGCTTCCTCCTAGCACAATTTTTCAAACTGGAGGGATTAGGGGACGTGAAGGGGGAGGAGCCAGCTGTGTCAAATTTTTGTTGTTATATTGTGCTACCTCCGGTCTGCATTCTTCACATCCCAGCTGTCTCAAATCTCCAGTGTCCCTTAGTGGATGAAAGAGAAAAAGGAGAGTTATGGTAGATTTACCATGGTTAACGCTCTTTCTGCGATGTACACTGGGTTCCATAGGGAATACATCAGGGTTTAGAGTGGGATCTTGGATCCAGAGGCACTATCAGGCAAAGCTTTTACTGTCCCAGGATGCATTGGGGCCTCCTCTTTAACCCCACCTCCAGGCACTGAGAGCTCAGTTTTGTTCACCATTCCAATGCAGGAGCTGGTAAAAGAGGAGGCAGATGTTAGTCACATAGAACCACAATCCCACAACAGGATAGGGTACCAGCGGCTAATGCCCTACATCCCAAAGAAGCTAGGTGCGCCAGGGTGGGCACCCTGTGGAACCCAGTGTACCTTGCAGAAATAGAGTTAACCATGGTAAGTCTACCATAAATCTCCTTTTCTGCAGCGGTGTACACTGTATTCCAAAGGTAATACATTGGGGATGTCCTAAAGCAGTTCATCAAGGGAGGGGACATGCCTTAGCGGGTAAGAGAACTCAGTGTCAAAAGGAAGTATCCTGGGAGGCGGAAATATCAAAGGCATAGAACCTAATGAACATGTTCACTGAGGACCACGTAGACGTAGACGCCTTGCACAACTGTTCTGGGGATGCGCCACGGCGGGCCGCCCAAGAAGGTCCAACAGACCGAGAAGAATGAGCTTTAACTGCAGCAGGAGCTGGGTGTACAGCCAGGATCAGTACGTAATCCCGCTGGACGGGATCCCGGCGGTCGAAATACGACACCGGAATCCCGACCACACAATCCCGACAGGGGTGGCGAGCGGAACGCAGCCCCTTGCGGGTTCGCTTCGCTCACCATGCTGCGGGCACTGTGCCTCGCCACGCTGCAGGCACGGTGCCTCGCCACGCTGCGGGCACGGTGCCTCGCTACGCTCGGCACACTATTATATTCTCCCTCTGTGGGTGTCGTGGACACCCACGGAGGGAGAATATGTCAGGATTGTGGCAGTTGGGATTCCGGCGTCGGTATTTCGACCGCCGGGATCCCGTCAAGCGGGATGTTGACCGCATCCCGTGCAGCCTGCGCATAGGCTTGTGCAATCACCATTCTAATCCACCTGGCCAAGGTTTGCTTATTCGCAGGCCAGCAACGTTTGTGAAATCCAAAGAAAACAAAAAGGGAATCTGACCTCCTGATAGAGGTAGTCCTCTCCACAGAGATACGGAGAGCCCGTACCACATCCAAAGAACGTTCGCTGGGAGACAAATCTGAAGAGACAAAGGCTGGAACCACAATCTCTAGGTTAAGGTGAAAAGATGACACCACCTTAGGCAAATAATCTGGGCGAGTTCATAGAACTTCCCAGTCCCAGTGGAATATGTGAAAGGGTGGATGACAGAACAAAGCGTCTAAGTCCGACACCCGTCTTGCAGAGGCAATAACCAGCAAGAACAGGACCTTGGCTGTGAGCCATTTAAGGTCCACCATTCAAGAGGTTCAAATGGAGACTCATGCAGAGCATTCAGCATCAGACAAATCCCATGGAGCCCCAGGAGGGACATAGGGAAGATGACTCCGAAGAATGCCCTGAATGAACATCAAGTGTAGAGGCAATTTTTCTCTGAAATCAAACCGACAAGGAAGATATATGAACCTTGAGGGAGGCAAGACGAAGACATAAGTCCAGGCCTCTTTGCAGGAGAGCCAGTATTCTGGAATTTCTGAATCTATGGACATCGTAATTGTTCTCAGCACACCAGGTGAAGTAAGAATTCCAAACCCTGTAATAAATCCGGGCAGAGGCCGGTTTGTGGGCTTTCAACATCTTTTGAATAACCAACTCTGAAAATCCTTTGGCTCTCAGGACTGATGCTTCAAGAGCCATGCTGTCAAAGCCAGTCTGGCCAGGTCTGGGTAGACACAAGGGTCCTGTACGAGGAGGTCTGGTCGTTGAGGAAGTTGAATAGATAGACCGTCGATGGACGGTGTAGGTCTGAGAACTCAAATGCCTTCTGGGCCACGCTGGAGCAACTAGAAGCAGCATTGCTCCTTCCTGTTTGTACTTCCATAGAACTCTGGGCATGAGCAACACTGGAGGGAACATGTAAAGCAGTTGAAAGTTCCATGAAATCGCCACTGCGTCCACGATCCCTTGTCCTTGATCTGAAGACCGGAACCTTGTGATTGTGTCGAGACACCATTAGGTCTACGTACGGTAGACCCCACCTGTCCACTAGGAGTTGAAAGACTTCTGGATGAAGATTCCACTCTCCAACATGTACGCCCTGATGACTGAGGAAGTCCGCTTCCCAGTTCAGGACACCCGGAATGAACACTGCCGATATACTTGGCAGATGGCATTCTGCCCAACAAAGGATTTTTGACACTTCCTTAATAGCCATGCGGCTTTGAGTGCCGCCTTGATGGTTTATGTATGCCACTGTTGTGGCGTTGTCTGACCGTACCTGAACCGGTTTGTTTTGTACCAGAGGCAGGGAAAGTGATTCTTCCTTGGTCCACCAACCTTGAAAAGAGTGTTGTTCCAACACCGCTCCCCATCCCCTAAGACTGGCATCCATCATCAGGAGGACCCAGTTGGGGATCCAGAAGGGACAGCCTCTACTTAATTGCTGATCCTGGAGCCACCAGGTCAGTGACAAATGAACCTCCAGAGTCAACAAGATCCTTTGGGATCTGATCCGATGAGACAGGCCATCCCAATTGGCAAGAATTAATCGTTGCAGAGGGAGGGAATGAAATTGTGCGTACCACACCATGTCAAACATTGACACCATCAGGCCAAGTACTTGCAGCACCAAGTGAATCGACACTCTGGGGTGACGGATGAAGTGTCTTATCCTGTCCTGGATTTTTTTAGGACCTTGTCTGGAGACAGGAACAGTCTCTGACTGTGTGTGTCCAGAAGCGTCCTTCTTCCAGTTGATAAGCCGTCTGTGGGCTTGTAAGCAACTCCCCGTCAATTGTAAATGATTGAGTAGATCATTGTGGGAACTCGTCAGAATCAGCAGCTCGTTCCAGTAAGGCAGGATTCTAACTCCCTGGCGATGGAGGTGCACCGTCATCATGGCCATAACCTTGGTGAAGATCTGAGGAGCCATGGCTAATCCGATCAGCAGAGCCTGGAATTGGTAGTTACTGTCGCCAATAGCAAACCACAGGAACTCCTGATGCGATATGGCAATAGGAATATGCAGATAAGCATCCTGTATATCCAGGGATACCATGTAATCTCCAGGTTCCATTGCCAGCACAATAGAGCGCAATGTTTCCATACGAAACTTGGCAACCCTCACAAACTTGTTCAGTGACTTGAGGAAGAGAGTAGGGCGAAAAGACCCATTGGGTTTCTGCACAAGAAACAGGGTCGAATAATAGCCTCTGGGACTGAGGTACCGGCACAACCACTCCTGTACTCAGGAGAGAACCTACCACCATTTGCAGAGCCTGCACCTTCAATGGATCTGAAGAGAGTACTGTAGTGCAGAACTGGTGAGGGGGATGTCTCTTGAAGGAGACAGCGTACCCGTGAGAGACAACTTCCAGTACCCAAGCATCTGTGGTGGTCTTTAACCAGACCCTGGGTGAACTGCAGAAGTTGGCCTCCCACCCTGGTGTACCCCAGGGGGAGGCCCGCCCTGTCATGCAGCAGTCTTGTCTTGTTTTGAAGCAACCTGACGGGATGCCCAGGCCTTGGGCTTGGTGGTCTCAAAGTCGAAAAATATCATGATTCACAATGCCTTGTACTAACCCCAATGCATATGCCCACTGCTCGTGCACCCACTCCCCCGTGCGTACGCATCCCCTCAGGTTGCGTAGGGGACGCTCCGACGTCTCCTGTGCATGGAGATGTGTATTTACGGCTGAGTTTGTAAGCGTCCAGCGATCGACTCGATCGCAACATATTTAACCTTTATAGTGTATATTTGTAGATAATATTTCCCTTAACAATGTCAGCAAGAATGTTTAGTGTAAATGGTTCGTGGACAGAGGGATTCCTTTTTGCATGATACGAAGGGTCGGATAAAGGTTGAACGGTGGTGTTTAGTATCAAACTGAAGAGTATTTTAATAGTAACATTTCAGTGTTGGTTAGGAAGAGATTGTTCGCTCCTGCATATAGTTATGTACAAAAGTAGTTTATAGACATTTACTGTATTTTCAGTTTATTACACATGCGGCGGTAATCCTGAGGATACCTCCCACCTGAGCAGTTGGAAGTAGACACAGCCCACCTGTTCGAATCCACCTATGACCTTTTGTCATAATGCAGAGACACATTCTTGTGTCCAATGAACAATGAGATTGTAGGGACCATTGTATTGTCACTGTATGTTGTGTATATAAAGGCCACTGTTCCCTGACCGGCCAGTACTCTCTCTCATCAACGATTATCTACTTGATAACGGAGGTCTGGATCCGGGTTGCGCATGCGAGTATTCTCACGTATGGTATGTTCTCTGTAGCCATTTTGTTACCCTTTGTGTATGCCATTCATTCTCACTCTATGGTGGTCATTCCGAGTTGTTCGCTCGGTAATTTTCTTCGCATCGCAGCGATTTTCCGCTTATTGCGCATGCGCAATGTTCGCACTGCGACTGCGCCAAGTAAATTTGCTATGCAGTTAGGAATTTTACTCACGGCATTACAAGGTTTTTTCTGCGTTCTGGTGATCGGAGTGTGATTGACATGAAGTGGGTGTTTCTGGGCGGAAACTGGTCGTTTTATGGGCGTGTGTGAAAAAACGCTACCGCTTCTGGGAAAAACGCGGGAGTGGCTTGAGAAACGGAGGAGTGTCTGGCCGAATGCTGGGTGTGTTTGTGACGTCAAACCAGGAACGACAAGCACTGAACTGATCGCACTGGCAGAGTAAGTCTCGAGCTACTCAGAAACTGCACAGAGATGTCTTTTCGCAATATTGCAAATCTTTCATTCGCAATTTTAAGATGCTAAGATTCACTCCCAGTATGCGGCGGCTTAGCGTGTGCAATGTTGCTAAAAGCAGCTTGCGAGCGAACAACTTAGAATGAGGGCCAATGTGCTTGTATTTGCGATCGCTTTGCTAATGTTTATATCTTATTTCTTGTTATTCTGTTTAGATATTAATGTTAGGTCTGTAGTGTATAAGCTGTAATTGTTTTCCCCTTTTTCATACTAAAAGTATCTTCTATGAAGGTGTTGGAACCTTACCAGGTCATGTGTATATCATAATTTATTACTAAGGGTATCTGAGCGTCTCAATCACTCAAACAGCTTTCATATTATCAAGGTCAATAAGCGTTACATTGTAGTAGTATTACAGTGCTAAGATTTACAGTATAAGCATACCCTTACAGTGTATTGTTAATAAGGTTTATTGTGCATCATCTGGTGAGCGTCTGTGCTGCTCGTGTCCCACTCTCACGGCACAGCGTCCGCTACGCCATTAGCGTAGCATTACGGTACTCGGGCCGCCCATAGCGTGCTCGATACTAAGTATAAGCCCGTGAGCGTACGTGCCGCTAGTGTGTCGCGATTACGGCTTAGCGTCTGCTACGCTAAGTGCGTACCATTACGGTACCACGTGCCCCAATTGCGTACTTAGTCTATAATAAGTATATAGCTTATGTTCAAAGGTAAATATTAAACTTTATCAATTGGGGGCTCTGCTGGTTCTCCTCATATCCGCAACCCAGCGGAACCAGGCAGACTTTATCCATCAGCAAAGGGCGGGAAGGTAGTATCCCCTGTAGCCGTGTTTGTGGTTGGGGATACGGTAGTGCTGATTAGATAAGCGTCTGTTCCGCTTGGTCTGAAGGGATGCTGGAGGGATCCGAGGAAAGTAAGAACATACAGCTATTGTTTTAAATCTGTTAAAATTTCTGTTTGGCGCCAATTGCGCACGCAACACACATACGCAACACACATACGCAACACACACGCACAGCCACTCTCTTGTTGCCATTTGAATTGATTGCTATACACGTGCTGAGGAAATTTGGTGCTATTTAGTTGATATTATAAAGTAATACTTAAGGGAGTAATTGTAAAAACAAGCACGCAGCACAGAAGATACTGTGTGGTGTTCGGTAAGCGATTATAGTTGAACATCGTTTACATTTATAGAAGCGTGTTATTTGTGTTACTGTGAGCGTATCCGGCCTTTTGTATACGTGTCTCGGGCAACATGCAAGATTACGTACGCAAACGCAAAGGCCTACACACGTGGCGTATATTACGCAGCGTGCGTACGGATACGCCCACTAAATTCAAATCACACAATAGCATTGTTTTAGTGTGGGCGGTATAGTAGTCACATGATAATAGCACAAGTTTGTTCAGTTTCCAAAAAGTTTAGTTTAAAAAGAACCTTTTTCTATTGCAAAACTCGGGGATTGAACTGTTTGCCTGAATGAAAGTAATGTCTGTACAGAAAAATCAGTGTGCATATGAGTGAACAGGAGTGAGTTTACAAATAAAGGTATTCTTTTTTTGTGAACCCAGAAATCGGGATCCAATAGGAGACCACACCAGGTGAGTGGACACTTGGTGGCGTGGGATTGGCTTGCTCACATTAACATTGTATAAGGTAAAGGAGCAATTAGTTAGAAAGCTCAGCCCCGGGGGTTGGCGTATTACCCATATAGGATAACGCTCCGGCTGAATGTTTCGCAGCCTATACAACCGATTCCGTTGGTCGTTCAGCGGATAAGTAATAGTTACTTATACGCAGTGCGACTGTACCGCATGTAATTGTGTGCATTAGTTAGTTGCCTTGATACCCATTACGCAATTTGCGTACGCTTTGCGGGATCAAAAACGCTATTTGTACACTTTAACGTGATTTGCGTAGGTTTTTGTTATTTTAAGGGAGTTTCACTGTTCACTCAGGAAATCTCCAACAACTGATATTTACTGGGAGGGGTAGCATACTCCCATACGCTCTCAGTAAATAGAGGTTACAAAAAGATCCCGAGATTGGGTACGACCAGTGGTGGGCACACTGCTGGAATTTGTATCGGCCAATAGGGGCGTGAGTGGGTGAAGGCACTTATTGGACTTTCACCGTCGCCTTGCTTCTGAGTGGTTGGTTTTTGTAAGGATTCACTGAAAGGCAATACCTGCAAAGAATGGGGACCAGTTGCTCAAGTAAGGGACGATTAACAAGGGTTCACGTTGGTATTTGTTGGCCCAAAGGGTCAGCACGGTATATAATGTGTGAGAAATATGGATCACACACACAGGTATTATGCAAAGAATGGGAACGAATGACTGAGGATGATGGTGAACAGTTCCCCAGGGTGGGCAGTTTGAATCCTGAGGTATTGCAAAATCTAAGAAAAAGGATATGTCTAATAAAATCTGCAAAACAGAGGATTAGGCATTATGATTGTTTACAGTTATGGCAACAGGAGAGTGAGATACAACAGGAATTAGCTCAAAGAGCTAATCCAAACCCTGGCAGAAATCTGATAGCAACGGCACCACCACCGTATATAGTAGGGGAAAAAGTGGCTGCAGAGAATGGCATACGGGTATACGAAAAGAGTGCACTTAACAAATGTATTAGTGATAAGAGTAAAATGGATGTTAATGTTAATGCTAATATTGATGCTAATGCTATCCCGTGCAAGTTGTATCCAATCTTAAACTTCCCTCAGGAATGCGACCAGGAATATGAGCCCACTACGATATCAGCTCTCTCTCTAGCAGCCACCATACACGATACTCCAGTGGGCACCAGTGAGAGCGGTAGCGAAGGCCCATAGTGCAGGGACAGGTGAGGTTGTGTCCACAGGTAAGTACGGTACTGTACAATATGCTGAAACTGTTACACCACACATTGTAGAATCAACCCAGAGTGATGTAATTGATCTTAATCCTGTCAGGGTGATAGCGGTCCCCAATGGGAAGACCGACACACATGGAGTCACTCCCATCAGGAACATTGCAATGCACTGTCCCTGGTCCTGGGCAGAATTAAGAACAATTATGTCTGAATTCCCAGATCCCAGAAAGGATCTAGCCGCATGTCAAAGGTTCATTAAAGACCTAGGTAACTCCACTGAACCCAACAACAAAGATTGGCGGACACTACTGCGGACATGTCTGCCCTCTAATATTGACCCAGTGAAATTCATTACTGATTGTAGGTTAGATGCAGAGGTAGCTCTCACTGACGAGTACAATCAGGAAAATGTTAAACAGATCAATCTGCAGTTAGGAGTATATTTCCCAACCATTGTCAAATGGAACAAAATTTTCTCCATTAGACAAATGGAAGGGGAAGCTGCTTCTGATTATTTCCACCGGGCACTGGAGGAAATGGCTAGATATACTGGGATCTTGGACATTGAGGCAAATGTACATCATAGGGAGGTAGCGGTGTCCGTATTGATGGACGGTTTAAAGGAAGTGTTAAGGACTAGGGTACAAACCATTCAACCTAACTGGAGAGGTATGTCGGTGGCTGCCTTAAGAGAGACTGCTGTCGGGCATGACCGGAACATCGCAAGACGCAGGGAGACACAGGGTGATAAGCTGATGGCCATAAGTATCCAAGCACTTACAACAAGGCCGCCTCAGTCTAAAACCCAGACCCCTGCTGGTAAGCCACATATGGTAAAATGTTACAATTGTAGCAGGGAAGGACATTTTGCACGAAACTGCACCTATGGAAACTCACACAATGTATATCGACCCCCTAGACCAGAGCACGACACACAGTATGGCACACGCAGATGAGATCAGGGACCGTAGAGGAGGAGTGATGAGCCACATGCAGGGAAAACTAGGAGGTACCCACCAAGAAGAGACTGGCAGATCTCTGAAAATTCCCAGTTACCTCCCTCACATATTGTAGCTACCAATGCGCTGTGGGAAGGCCTCAATCTACAATAGGGGTCAGGCCACACCTGTAGTCTGCATCCAGTGAAATTAATTGCGAGCCTTGGAAGTGAACCCGAGGTCACAATTGATGTAGCTGGTAGATCTCTACCTTTCCTTGTAGATACGGGGGCGGCCAAGTCAGTGTTAAATTCAACAGTGGGTATGAAGACCACTGGTAAGACAATTCCAGCCATGGGAGTAACAGGAGTAGTACAACACTACCCGTTAAGCAAACCAGCAGAAATTACGATAGGGCCTTTACAGACTAAGCATTCCTTTCTGCTGGCTGCATCGGCTCCGACTAATTTACTTGGGAGAGATTTACTGTGCAAGATGGGATGTGTCATATATTGTACTCCTGAAGGTGTTTTCTTAGATATACCCGAGAATCACGCTCAGGAAGTGCAGGATGTGTTAGACACCCCACAAAGGTTAATGTCACACACTGCTGTTACCGACAAGTGTCCATCCAAGGTATATTAGATGATCTCCCAGATACCAGTGTCACTTTGGACCAAGGATGGACAAGACACTGGATTAATGGCAAATGTAGCTCCTGTAGTGGTACAAGTAAAAGATGGTAGGATAGCTCCAAAAATCCCACAGTACCCTCTGAAGCCAGAGGTGGAGTTAGGAGTATACCCGGTCATAGAACGCTTGCTGCAACAGGGCATCCTAGTTAGGACATCCAGCACTGCCAATAGTCCCATCTTCCCTGTGAAAAAGAGTGGGGGGAGGGGTTATAGGTTAGTGCAGGATCTAAGGGGGATAAACAAAATAGTTGAGAGCCAATTCCCCGTAGTGCCAAATCCAGCTGTTATCCTGATGCAAATCCATCCCACTGCGAAATTTTTCACTGTAATTGACCTCTGCTCTGCCTTCTTCTCGGTCCCTCTGCACCCTGACAGCCAATACTTGTTCGCATTCACATACAGAGGAGTACAATACACCTGGTCTCGCTTACCACAAGGTTTCATTGACAGTCAAAGTATTTTCTCACAGGCTTTGCATGACTGTTTACAATCCTTTCAACCTGAGAGCGGATCAATATTAATACAGTACGTAGATGATCTACTGCTGTGTTCGGATTCACTCGAATCGTCCTTGAGAGACACAAAACAGCTTCTGTTTCATCTTTCTGATACGGGACACAAGGTTTCAAAGGATAAGTTGCAATTATGCCAAACCAAGGTAAAATATTTGGGACATTGTTTGACACAAGGACTGAGACACCTCACCGCTGATAGAATTCAGGCGATTCGCGACATGACTCTGCCACAGATCCAGCAACAGATTCGCACTTTCCTAGGAATGTGTGGGTACTGTCGTAACTGGATCCCAGGATTTTCCACACTAGCCCTACCTTTGCAAGAGATGGTCTCATCAAAAAAAACAGATCGGATTTCGCACAAAGATGAGTCCGAACTGTCATTTGAGAGACTCAAACAGTGCCTATCACAGGTACCAGCATTAGGTATGCCAGACTATGGGAAACCCTTTGAACTATACGGTACAGAAAGTGCTGGGTGTCCGGCAGGTGTTTTAACCCAGAGACATGGTGATGCCAGCAGGTCGGTAGCCTACTATAGCGCTCAGCTAGATACCGTAGCGCGATCTCTCCCCACATGCTTGCGAAGTGTTGCAGCGATAGCTTTGCTAGTGAGTAAAAGTGAAGATGTAGTGTTGGGACACAACCTGACAATCCATACACCTCATGCAGTGTCAGCCTTACTAAATTATGCCCAAACCAGACACGTCTCATCTGCACGGTTTACAAGGTGGGAATTAGCACTAATGGCCCCTGTAAACATCACCATAAGGAGATGCAGCGCACTAAATCCTGCAACATACCTACCAGGTGTGCCTAGACAGGCACAAAGGGTGGATGATGAGAGTGATGGTGAAGGAGGATTTAGTACAGACACTGACACACATGATTGTATGGAATATTTGACCCAAAATTTCACGGCAAGGCCTGACATCAGTGACAACCCACTAGAAGGTGTAGATTTTACCTTTCACACTGACGGTAGTTGCCACAGACAGACGGACTCGGGAGACTTGTGTACTGGATACGCAGTCGTAGATGACAAAGGTACCATAGAAGCGGAACCCCTGGGCCCACCTCACTCAGCACAAGTTGCCGAGCTGGTTGCCCTAACCAGAGCGTGTGAATTGGCTAAGGGTAAGTCAGCCAATATCTACAGGATTCTAGGTACGCCTTTGGAGTAGTTCATGATTTCGGGGCCCTATGGCGCCTTAGAAATTTCATGACGGCAGCTGGCACACCCGTGGCGCATGCAACCCACATCAAAAGACTTCTAGCAGCGATACAGGAACCTGACAGAGTTGCTGTTATCAAGTGCAAAGCCCACACGTACAACCAAGACCCAGTGTCACTCGGTAACAGCCGGGCAGACAAAGCTGCTAAATCAGCAGCCAGTACCCCCATGCAGAAAGACACCACACAACTGATGGTATTTAATACTGTAAATACACAGAAATTGTGTGAAATGCAAAATTTGTGTTCACCACAGGAGAAGGCAGTTTGGAGGTCAAAAGGATATGGCCAGGAGTCCTCAGGACTCTGGACAGATGGACAGGGTAAGCCAGTGGCACCCAGAGCATACCTTCCAAGTCTAGCGGAAGCGGCACATGGGCTGACTCATCTAGGCAAAGAAGGAATGTGTAAGTTGGTAAGAGCCTACTGGTGCGCACCAGGATTTTCTTCCCATGCGGGTAAAAGAGCGATGACATGTCTCACCTGCTTGAGGAAAAATGTCGGAAAGGCAATACCAACAGAGCCATCCCATATCCCTCCTACAGATGGTCCTTTCCAGGTAATACAGATTGATTTCATACAATTGTCACCCTGTAGAAATTTTAAGTATGTAATGGTTTGTATTGATGTATTTTCAAATTGGGTAGAAGCATTCCCCGCTGCCACAAATACCGCTGTGTTTACTGCAAAGAAAATTGTGCAGGAATTTGTGTGCTTGTACGGTATCCCTAGGATAATTGAAAGCGATAGGGGTACCCATTTTACAGGTGAAGTCTTTCAGGTAATGTGTAAATTAATGGGAATTAATAGTAAGCTGCATACTCCGTACCGCCCCCAGGCGAGTGCGAAAGTGGAAAGAGTAAACAGCACTATTAAGAACAAGTTGAGCAAAGTGATGGCTGAAACAGGATTGTTGTGGCCGGAAGCTTTGCCACTTGTATTGTACAGCATCAGAACCACTCCCAGGTCCCCTCTTAACCTGTCACCCTTTGAGATTCTGTTTGGTCGACAACCCCATGTAATGATTGACCCCTAGGATGATTTGAAATGTAACAGTGAAGTCACTGTAAAGTATTTGGTTACGATGAGCAAGCAGTTGAGGAATCAGAATAGCAATCTAAAGCTGGTGGTTCCTGATCTGCCGGACAGCAATTGTCATGACATTGAACCTGGGAATTATGTAATGATTCGAAACTTTCTACGCTCAGGTTGCCTTATTGACAGATGGGAAGGACCATATCAAGTCTTACTGACCAGCACGACGGCGTTAAAGGTTGCCGAGAGAGAGACTTGGGTCCATTCGTCTCACTGTAAGAAGGTCGCTGACCCAGAGATGTCCTGTGACAAAGAACAGACGGTAGAGGAAATTGTATCACTAGAGTGTCTGTTCCAGGAAGGTTGAGACGGCACTGAAAACAATAAGATCGGAGGCGGTTGCCGAGCCAGATTTCTTTCTCCCTTTTATTATTTTCTCCACTTCCCATCTCCCTCCTTTTCTCCTTCCCCCTTCTCATTCTTCTCCTTTCCCTCCTGTAAGATGGACTTACCCCAAGAGACTGTGTTCCGGATTTTCCTGTTGACCCTGTTGTTGACCAGAGCAGTCTGTTTCGGTGAGAGTACCAGAGAGGTCAAGGAAGGATCTGGAATGGGTTCTGATGACAAGGACGGACTCGTAGAAATCCAAGAGCAACACAATCACCGAGCAAAGGCGAGTATCAGAAAACGATCTGGTAGCCATGACATTAATAGGCATTGTGAATGATTGTTAGCTGAAGAGAACTGCATCTGTAGGAATTGTAAAAATATAGTTGAGGACGGTTGCATCAAGAAATGTCAGTCCAGTTTTAATATCAACATGGACCGGCATCCATTGAGTGACTATCACTCATTAGTGGGTAAAGTGTTAAATCAGACAGACTGCTGGGTGTGCTCACAAGTACCTCAAGGTCATAGTAAGTCAGGACTAGTACCATTCCCTTTAACGATAGGTGAGGTACTTGAATTAAGGGGTGGGAGGCCGGTGGACAAGAGATTTAATATTTCTAGTCCTCCTAGTTTGAAGCTCCACCAATACCATGTGGATAGGTCCTTAATATGTTTTAACATTTTCCAATCCCCGAAAGCCGGGAAATTGGGAAGTGTCATGAAATAATCAAACCATGACATTTTCACACAGAGCCGACAGAATGCCCATAGACTCAGAACTTATACGCCAAATAGCCGACAGTGGAAAATATTTCCAGTATATGTACACTCTAGGAAGTAGGACCATGCGAGTTGGAGAAGTATCACCAGGATACTGTGCACATATCATACAGCCTGATACGTGTACTAGCAAATGAGAGAGTTAGGGATAGGACTTTTTACATGGAAGGTTTGTAATATGGTTATGTCATATTCTGTGCCATATGTTCTCCCCGATGACGCATATTTCATATGCTGGAGAAAGGCGTATAAGTGGCTTGCCCCAAACTCAGAGGGATTGTGTTACGTTGGAAAAGTATTGCCTGAAGTAATGACCATTACCCATAACAAAATGAAAGACATTCACCGCAGTGCCCAAGCTCCTTACACTCACACTCATTACGAGCACATCATTAAAAGACACCTTGTAGATAGGACAGAGCATACGGCCTCTGATTTGATTCACGAATCCACCGGGATTCAATTCCTTCTCGTGGTAGATATCACCCGTACCGCAAGAGGAGTTATACATTTTTGGTATATTAATGCGCTAGCGAACCATACAGCTACCTCATTGCACCTCTTTTACTTCTTTGCATGATGTGCTGTTGGGGCCTAGTTTTTTAAGTGCCATACTGTCTGCCACTGCATTGCCACTCCTAGATGGGCCAGGTGTTTTTGCTGCATACTTGTGTCGCTTAGCTTAGTCATACAGCCACCTCTGTGCAACCTTTTGACCTAAAAATATTGTGCGACTGGAAATAAGTGAAAATGAATGTTATTGAGGTTAATAATACCGTAAGATTAAAATTACCCCCAAATTATGTGATTTTAGCTTTTTATGTTTTTAAAAAAAGCATCCAGATCCAAAACCAAAACCAAAACACAGAATAGCCATACCTTGTAATTCTCAGTCCAAGATAGATAATTGTCTGTGATTATAATGGTGTCTTGATTGTTGAATAGGACATTCCAAACAATGAGCTTTATTGTTGTGCTGTTACGTTAAAACACCCTTGCTCCAGATTTATTGGATAAAGCTGCCCAAGGAGTTATCAAGCACTGTGGTTGGCATTAAATATGGTAAATCAAATATAGTGATAATGACTACAGCATCATAGGCATTTTTATAAAGGGTTCAGTGTGTGCGGTGCCCGACACTAATATGATGATAAGTGGTTCAATACATTTTTTGTATCCCATGGGTTCCTGTTGTAGTAATTGTAGTGCTGAGGATGTTTTAAAGCACTTACAGCCTACAAGTCACTGATGGAAATAAAGGTGGAAAGCTGTAGCACTCTGTACATAAGAGATAGTCACAGGTCTAGAGTCCTTCCATGGTCCTGGGTTATGCAGGAGGTTCAGCAGTATAAGTCCTAACATGTCATCAGCATGTTGTCCCTTATTGGAGGCAATAGGAGCTGTGAGCTGCCAGCTCTACATAACATGTCAGGGATGGGACATCACTCAGAAATATATGTATGGGGCCGATTCAGATCTAATCGCTAGGCTGCATTTTCGCACAGCCTGTGATCAGATCTGACCTGCGCATGCGTATGCACCGCAATGCGCAGGTGCGAGGGACCGCAGCAAGGGGGATTACCCATCAGCGACGGGATGGTGTGAAATTTCCGAACATGAGCGATCGCAAGGAGATTGACAGGAAGAGGGCGTTTGTGGATGGCAACTGACTGTTTTCAAGGAGTGTCCAGGAAAACGCAGGAGGGACCAGGCACATGGAGGGAGGTGTTCTGATGTCAGCTCCGGCCCTGATCATTGCAGCGGCTGAGTAAGTCCTGGGATGAATAGAAACTGCACAAAACTTATGTTTGTGCAGTTCTGCTACAAATGCGATCACACACCTGCACACACTCCATACCCTGCCCCTGTAGGCAGCGACAACCTGGTCACAGGGATGCAAAAAAAGGCACCCTAGCGATCAGATCTGAATTACCCCTTCTGTGTGGGGATATAGGTGACCAAACACTGTCAGTCGAAGTGCCCGCTTTGCCCGTTTCTGTCTATAATCAAGTGTTGTTCCAGAACAATACTAATTAATAAAAATAAATTGCAGCATCCAGCTTTTTTGCTGAATATATTGTAGTTCTTTTAAATAAATACTACAAAATGACTTTGTGACATCTATAATCATGGTAATACTGTTTTTTTTTGCAAAAGTTTTAGTTACTGACCTTGATTCAGTAATTCTTTAGTGCAAATGCAACCTTAGTTTTGTAGTATAGGCTAAACACTTTTGACAGTTAATTTCTTTGAGAAGGTCAATGTTCTGAACTGTAACGTTCTACATTGGCTACATATTAAACTAAATAGAGTTATTATCAATTGTTGTTATAAGTCAATTTGTACCAAACATACAATAGACGATAAATAGTACTCATAATTAATGACAGTTATTATGCCTACGAACAATATCCTTATAACCCCCTGTATTAAACACTGCTGTTATTGTGTAGGATAAGGAAAAAATACAAGGGGGAGGGGTGTTTGGATAGGGAGTGGAGGCAGTGAGTAAGGGGGGAATTTAGCAAAGCATACAGAAAGATAAAGTGGAGAGTCATAAAGTACCATGCCCACATTCCAAAAGAGGCACAGTGTCATCTTCCTGGTGTCAGATCTTGTGTGGTTTGGATTCAATAAAATTACCACCCATGGTGATTCAGGTGCCATTTCACATAGGATACTGGACAGTTAGGGTGTGGCATTCTGAGCTGCAGCACTGTCAGTGAAGGGCTTTGGGGTGCAAGCACTGCTGTGGCTGTGTCAGAGGGCTATGGGGACCTGAGGTGCGAGCACCACTGTGGCACTATTGCTGTTGTTGTTCTAACTAAAGGGCTGTGGGCTGCAGCACTAAAACGATATCAGTGTAGTGCAGTGGGGACATGGGGTGCAAACACTACTATGGAACTACTGCTGTGGCCAGAGTCTAGAAGCAGCGTCAAATGTAAAACAGGCAATTCAGTGCAGAAAAAACACTAAGGCTGAAGAACAAACAGTGTTCAGAAATATCACAAATCCCTGAGAAGAGTCTAAGTCTATGTCTATGTAAGAGTCACAAATGCTATGTGCGAGTCTGAAATTTCTGATACTGTACTAATAAAGAAGCCTGCTTCCACCACTTCTGCACCTTCTGCAAATGTGGGGATGGGCAGTACAAGTAAAGATGGTGATGATGACATAATAGAAATTGAGGATGCTAGTGTGGAAGTGCAACAGGATGAGGAGGATATTTGTGTACTAGCTGATGCTAATGAAGATATTGAGGATGAGGATGTCATTTGTGTAATTCAGTCACCACTGGCAGCAGTTTTTGACAGTAATAAAAAGAAAATCATTGTCATACAGGGGCTTGAAACCAAAAAAAGCCACCTACTTAATTTTACCCAAATCATCCTGACAACATTTGTGAAGGCGTCATTTGTAAGGCCAAAGTTAATAGAGGTAGGGATGTTAACCATCTAAGCACCTCCTTCATTTTACATCATTTGCAGAAAGTTCATGAAATAAATCTGTCAAAACTAATAATTTGCAAAATAATGAAAAGAATTCCAGTAACAGCAATCAGCAGTTCGAACCAGTACATGCAATCTCCATTACCAATACCCTCATCCTTTACTCCCTTTATGAATGATCAGAGGTAGTCCTTCCAAAAAAATTGGTTTGTGGGGGCCCAAACAAACAAAGCACTTCAGCCACAAAAGTGTCAGTCCCTGTCCTTGAAGTGCTTGCTTTGGTAAAGTGTGCATGTCCTTTTTAATATACATCATAAGGGTGGGAGGGCCCAAGAACAACTCCATCTTGACCACTTATCTTTTCATAATAGGCTGTATTTTGGAACGGGGGCATTGGGAATGGTCTTTTTTTTGCAAATACATTTTTATTAGTATTGGCTATAATACATTACTAGGTTGCAACTCATTTTTGAATAGAAATAGCTTCTTTATGTATGTGCTGCTGTTCTGTTGCTCAGTTTAGCCAGCCAGCCTTTGGACAATATTGGTGTACAATATTGTAAGGAGAGATGTGCAGCGGACACTTTACAAGTTTTGTGGTTTGGTTTTGGATCTGTATCCCCGCTCGTGTTTTGGATCTGGATTGGATTTGCCAAAGCCAGCCTTTCAGGTTCTGGTTTTGGTTATAGATCTGGATGATTTTAAAACAACAACAGCAACAACATAAAAACAGCTAAAATCACAGAATTTGGGGGTAATTTTGATCCTACATTATTATTAACCTAAATATCATTCATATCCACTCATTTCCAGTCTATTCTGAACACCTCACAATATTGTTTTTAGGCCAAAAGGTTGCACCGAGGTCGCTGGATGACAAGTGGGCGGCACAAACACCTGGCCCATCTAGGAGTGGCACTGCAGTGGCAGACAGGATGGCTGTTTTAAAAACTAGGTCCCAAAGAGCACATAATGCAAAGAAAAAATAGAGGTGCAAGATGGAATTGGCTTGGGCCCTCTCACCCATCTATATGTTGTTTAAACAGGACATGCACAGTTTAATAAACCCATCATTTCAGTGACAGGTAGTCCCACTGGAATTAGCTCACCAAGTTCTCTGAATCATAGCTAGCTACAAACATACCACCTCCATATCTGATGACTTTTCACATTATGAGAAGAGGCAAGAAGAAGAGGACAGTGTCAAGAATGTGATTAAAAATTAGAGAGGCACACGCAATCAGGAACAACACACAGTCTTACACCTCCACTCCTATATTGGTGTGCAACAGAAAGGACTTCAATCAAGCAAATATATAATATTAATTACCACATTACTGGACAAACTGTAAAACTAGGGGCCAAAGCCTCCAAATTTGTACCCCCTTCTTCATGTTCATGGAGTAAGATAATCTCGGATTTAATGCTGGGATGCAAATAAACTGGTGTATATCACAGGATCAAGATTGGATATTTTTCTCTCCACGGATTCTGTTGACTTATTTTGTGAAAATCTCATGGGTTTTTTTGTCGTTTTTTTTATTGTATTTTTATTTAAATATTTTGTGGCAGATGCCTTATTTTTGTTTTTCACAGCTCCCAGTTACACAAATGTGAGCATACCTGTGTGTCTTGTTTATTTTTTTCATATTTTATTTTTAAATAAATTAGCCCCTTAAATGTTTGAGCAGCCCCTCCTGAGACCCTGCAGCAGCCCCGGATGAAGTAAATTAAGTTGGGTGGGTTCTGTAAAGTACTAAGCACGACTGTGCAGAGATTTTTCTTTTGTTATTGAGCCCCTGCCCTAATGGAGCTTACCACTCTACAGTTGATACTCATTTAATACTATAAGTAGGACTGAGGGAGGAAGCAATGCTAATCTCTGTGCCCACAGCATGCCTCAGCCTGGCAAGACAGACATTTTCCTGGCAGTAAGCCATCATGAGTCTCCATACTGGGCCTTATTCAGTAACTGTTTGTGCCTCACAGTACAGTAGCTCCTGGCCCATCTAGTGCTGCAGTGCAATGGAAAGCGGATACAATGCAAGATCACTGAAACTCTGTTCTTCTGACACCATAAGGTCTTGCAATAACCCCATGCAGCCCTTAAGAAAAGAAGATACCTGTACAACAAATGTGCATCTTGTAAATAAATAATCCCAAAATGTGGAACATCAATAATAAATCAAAATTAAGGTTGACTAATTGGAGCCATTCATTTGAGTGAGTCCCTAACATTAAATAATTGAGAAGAACCTCTCTCTAATGCTCCAGCAGAAATTATCACTTTTACCTCTCCGGCAGTTGCAATGGATTATGATTCTATCTCTTCTGAGTCGCATTCTCTTAATCAAAAGAGCAATTTCCATTTTCACCTTTGAGGCTATGTTTTCATAAATCTGTTTTTGATGTTGAAGCTTATTTCATATCTGCTCTAGGCTTTCATTTAAACCTAGGATCAAGTACAGCATCAGCCCTGGAATTATACAGCAGCACCCCTGGATTTGTACAGTATAGGCAGCACCCCTGGAGAATTATACAGCACAGCAGACAAGCAACAGCACCCCTGGATTTAAACTGCAGTGGGGCAGCACCTCTGGACTGATTAAAGCAGGCAGGTAGCACCCCATACACCCCAGATAGGGCAGCACCCCTGGAATGAAGTGGCAAAGAAAAGGTATGCAAGATGAAATTGTCCTTGGGCCCTTCCACCCTTATTTTGCATAAACAGGACATGCACACTGTAACATAAACAATCAGTTCAGCAACAGGGTCTGCCACACGACTGTGGCTGAAATGATTGGTTTGTTTGGGCCCCCACCAAAAAAGCAATTATTCTCTCCTTGCACAAACTGGCTCTACAGTGGCAAGATGTCATTCTCATCCTCAGATCCTCCCCATTCAGTGATTACATCCTCATCCTCACAAAGAAATAATATTCAAACAAAAGACATCATTTACTTGTCAGTGGACTGCTTACATTATTACCCAAAGTTTCTGAACTTGACAATGACTTATGATGAATGCGATGCAGGTGATGTATAAGGGAGGATGTTCCTAGTTGGTTAACTTCCTTACTGCTACTTATTATGGATTGACAAAAGCAACAGCTGTCTTGACACCTGTTGTCTGGATTTGTGGAGTAATAATTCCACACCAAAGAGGTGGCTTTTTTGGTATTTTGCCCAGGCATGACAATGGGCTATCTCATCCCATGGACAACTGTCTCCACAAACAAACCACATCACCATCAGAATCCTCATCATCAACTTTCTTTGCAGCGCCAGCTACACCCATATCCTCCTCATCCTGGTGTACTTCTACAGTGACATCCTCAATCTCAATATCAGCAACTGAACTGGCGGTGCTCCTCCCAGCACTTGAAGGGGGCATGCAAATGGTGGTAGGAACCTCCTCTTCCCATACAGTGCTGTGAAGTTCAGGCCTAGACATCACAACCACGGACAGTGCCAGCACCCTTGTATTTTCAAAACACCCCTGTAATTTTACAGCATACAAGACAGGGCCAGTGTACATTTATTTTCACTGCACCCCTGTATTTTACAGCATATAGGACAGTGTACTTTTATTTTAACAACAGAACCCCTGAATTTATATAGCATACAGGACCAGTGTACTTTTATTTTTACAACAGCACTCCTAAATTTTTACAGCATATAGGGCCAGTGTAATATTATTTTAACAGCAGCAGCACTGTATTTTAACAGCATACAGGACTAGTGTGCTTTTATTTTAACAACTGCACCCCTGAATTTTTACAGCATACAGGTCCAGTGTGCTTTTATTTTAACAGCAGCACCACTAAATTTTGGAATAAGAGAAGATACATATTTTTAGAGTAGGGACGTGTGGTGGGCACTTTTCGGGTTTTGGTTTTGGATCTGGATCGCCGCTTGTGTTTTGGATCTGGTTTGGTTTAGCGAAAACCACCTTTTCAAGGTTTGGTTTTGGATCTGGATGATTTTTGGAAAAAAACATAAAAACAGGTAAAATCACAGAATTTGGTGGTAATTTTTATCCTACGGTATTATTAACCTCAATAACATTCATTTCCACTCATTTCCAGTCTATTCTTAACACCTCACAATATTGTTTTTAGGCCAAAAGGTTACACCGATGTAGCTGGATGACTAAGCTAAGTGACACAAGTGGGCGGCACAAACACCTGGCCCATCTAGGAGTGGCACTGCACTGTCAGACAAAATGACACTTTCAAAAACCAGGCTCCAAAGAGCAGATAATGCAAAGAAAAAAATGTTTCAAGATGGAATTGTCCTTGGGCCCTCCCACCCACCCATGTTGTATAAACAAGACATGCAAACCAATCATTTCAGCGACAGGGTCTGCCACACGACCGTGGCTGAAATGATTAGTTTGTTTGGGCCCCTACCAAAAAAGAAGCAATTAATCTCTCCTTTCACAAACTGGCTCTACAGTGGCAAGATGTCATCCTCATCCTCAGATTCCCCCCTTCAGTGTTTAAATCCTCATCCTCACAGAGAAATAGTATTCAAAACCACAAATTTCAAAATATTCAAAACCACATCATTTAAGTGTCAGTGGACTGCTTACGCTATTACCAAGTTTCTGAACTTGACACTGACTTATGATCAATGTGCTGCAGGTGGCGTATAAGGGAGTATGTTACAAGGTGGTTAATATCCTTACACCTATTATTGATTGAAAAAGGCAACAGGTGGCTTGACACCTTTTGTCCGTTTTTGTGGAGAAATAATTCCACACCAAAGAGGTGGCTTTTTTTGGTATTTTGCCCAGGCATGACAATGGGCTTTGTCATCCCATGGACAACAACTGTCTCCCTGGTGCTGTATTCAAATAAACCACATCACCATCAGAATCCTCATTGTCAACATCCTCTGCAGTGCCAGCTACACCAATATCCTCCTCATCCTGGTGTATTTCTACAGTGACATCCTCAATCTCAATATCAGCAAATGGAGTGGCAGTGCTCCTTCCAACTCTTGCAGGGGTCATGCAAATGGTTGTAGGAGCCTCATCTTCTCATACAGTGTTGTGAAGGTCAGGCCTAGACATCGCAATGGCAGACAGTGCCAGCACCCTTGTATTTTCACAAAACGCCTGCAATATTCCATCATACAAGACAGGGCCAGTGTACATTGATTTTCACTGCACCCTAGAATAATTACAGAATGCAAGATAGGGCCAGTGTATACTCATTTTCAATGCACCCTAGAATAATTAAAGCATACAAGATAGGGCTAGTGTACATTGATTATAACTGCACTTCTGGATTTTTACATCATAAAGGGCCAGTATAATGTTATTTGAACAGCAACACCCCTATATTTTACAGCATAGAGGGCCAGTGTAATGTTATTTGAACAGCAACACCCCTATATTGTACAGCAGTGTGATTTTAACTTTTAACAACTGCACCCATGACTTTTTACAACATACAGGGCCAGC
The DNA here is from genome assembly GCF_028390025.1 of Pseudophryne corroboree. Taxonomy (NCBI): domain Eukaryota; kingdom Metazoa; phylum Chordata; class Amphibia; order Anura; family Myobatrachidae; genus Pseudophryne; species Pseudophryne corroboree. The sequence goes on from NC_086451.1 coordinate 374,648,477, forward strand.
AGCACCCTTATATTTTAGAGCATACAGCAAGTGTGCTTTAAATTTTAACAACTGCACTCCTGAATTGTTACAGCATACAGGGACAACCCTATCTTTTACAGCATACAGCAGTGTGCTTTAAAATTTTAAGAACTGCCCCCCCCCCAGAATTTTTATAGCATGCACGGCCAGTGTAATGCTATTTGAACAACACCCCTATTTTTCTTATAGCAAACAGCAGTGTGCTTTTAATTTTTAACAACTGCACCTCTGAATTTTTGCAACATACAGGGCCAGCAGCACCCCTATATTTTAAAGCATACAGGGGCAGTGTGCTTTTACATTTTTTCAACTGCACCCCTGAATTTTTATAGCATACAGGGCCAGTGTAATGTTATTTGATCAGCAACACCCCTATATTTTACAGCATATAGCAGTGTGCTTTAAATTTAACAACTGCACCCCTGAATTTTTATAGCAGACATAGCCAGTGTAATGTTATTTGAACAGCAACACTCCTACATTTTACAGCATACAGCCGTGTGCTTTTAAATTTTAACAACTGCACCCCTGAATTTTTATAGCAGACATAGCCAGTGTAATGTTATTTGAATAGCAACACTCCTACATTTTAGAGCATACAGCAGTGTGCTTTTAAATTTTAACAACTGCACCCCTGAATTGTTACAGCATACAGGGCCACTGTAATGTTATTTGAACAGCAACACCCCTATCTTTTACAGCATACAGCAGTGTGCTTTTAATTTTTAACAACTGCACCTTTGAAATTTTACAACATACAGGGCCAGCAGCACCCCTATATTTTACAGCATACAGGAGCAGTGTGCTTTTAAAATTTAACAACTGCACCCCTGGATTTTTAGAGCATACAGGGCCAGTGTAATGTTATTTAAACAGCAACATCCCTATATTTTACAGTATACAGCAGTGTGATTTTAATTTTTAATAACTGCACCCCTGAATTTTTACAACATACAGGGTCAGCAGCACCCCAATATTTTACAGCATAGAGGAGCAGTGTGCTTTGAATTTTTAACAACTACACCCCTAAATTTTTACAACATACAGGGCCAGCAGCACCTCTATATTTTCCAGCATACAGGAGGACAGTGCCCCTGCACCCTGTACAACACAGTGACAGCCAGGACAACAACACCCATGTACAGCTGCAGCACATGAAACACGAGTGACAACCAGTGACAGCCAGGACAGCACTCCTAACACAGCACAGGTACACCACAGTGACTGCAGCAGCACCCCTACCGAGCACACACTAACCCCAACCAACGCCAACACCCACAGAGATAGACAGAGATCTGTCTCCATCACATTCCAAGTCTGGAGTAAAAATGGTGGTGACGCGCAGCTGTATTTATGGGATACAAATCCCACGAGAACCCGACAGTGGGATGATTATGTTTTGCCTCACTCTGGTTTCTGAGTCTGGCGGGAAGTCCAAAGCCGGGCTTGGAACCAGGCTCGGGGCATGAAGTTTGGGGGGGGGGGGTGTCCGGTTGTCAAGGAACTGAACCCACTCATTTCCAGTTTAGAGGTTTATAAATTACATCTAGTAGTTGTGAGTGTCCACTGATAATAGGGCTTAGGATCAGACCAAGCATACCTTACAAGAGCCAGGCACATCTCCGGGACCATTTTTCCATTTACGCCATTCAGAAACAACCTGCTCCCAATTATTTCTGACTCTGTATCCATAGTGGTAAGCAGTGGCATATCTGCAATGAGTTCAGTGTATGTGATGTGGGCCACTCTGGACCCAGGGACCCATTTGCACCAAACACCCTGCACCCATTTTTTCAGTACTTACTTTACCTCCCTGGAGTCTTACATCAGCGGAAGCAGTGCAGCACAAATTACCGGGAAAATGGCAGTTCCAAAGTATACTAACTAATGCACTGCCCGGCAGCTGACTAGAAAGAATGGGACCCAGGCAAACGTTGCACACGGGCCCCCTCTTAATTCACCCCTGATGGTAGATAATCAAGCATTGCTAGATATGTAACTATCTCCTTCAACTTAGCTCCTCTATGTAAAATGAGATTTAAAATAAGGAGTCATATGTAATATTGCTGATACTTAAATTAATTTCAGATAGCTCGATCTGCAAAAACATTCGAATTGTACTCTCTCTTTGGTCAGCCCTGATAAGTTCATTTTATCCAGTAGCACCAAGATGTCTGGTTACCATTTATATGCAAATCTGGGATCTAAAATCCTGAAATTGGAATTGACGAGCTGGGAAATAATAGCACTTACATAATGGGTGAATTGTTTTAGTTCACACTATAATAGCTTTGTAAGTTTTACTTGTCATCATTTATATTATACAATATGTGACATACAGTATTTGGTTGTAAGGTCACATAAAATTATAATTTGCGAAAGTCGCTTTTCTGTGCAATAGAAAATATAATAGGTGTATATAAAATAATAAATAAATAATTCTAAAAAATTTAACAGACTTTTCTTTTTAATTATAATTTATCTTTTTGTTACAAATTACTTTATTTACTTAAATAAAAGCTAAAAAAAGATTGTTCTACATACATTAATTTACTTCATCTTGTTATTTTAAACTCACAAAAGCATTTTTTAATATAAGTTTAAATCATAATTTATACTTGCTCCTCATTTCTATTTTCAAAAGCACGTCCTTTTGAGAGGCTATAACCATGGTAAAAAAATGTATATGAAGGGAAAGATTTAACAATGAGTGGTATTCTTGTTATCGCTGATTACGCTTGCTTACTTGTGCACCAGCCAATAAGCTGCTGTCATGTGTTTTAAAAATGACAGCTAGGAGCTGACTGGCTAGAGAACCATTCAGCGGTGCAAGTATGGTGGAACGGGGCTGTATGGTGTACTATTAAGAAATTAGTAGCCTGTACTCCGTACCCCCATACTACATTACTGCTGGTAAGACTCAGTTCCATTTTCATGTCTGACATGAAAATGGAACAACAACTGCAGGGCACACAGTGGAGGAATCAGCAGGGAGTGACATCTAGGTCTGACTGAGTACAGTACTGTGTACCCCCTCCTGTCCCAGGGTGGTTGCCTCTTCAGGTCACTATCCAGTGGTGCAAGTTTGGCTGTATGGGCCGGTAATATGTACCATTAAGAAATTGGCAGCTGGTACGCCGTACTGCTTGACCACCTTGCAGCCACTGTTTATATTGCACCATCGAGCACTGTGCTTGGTGGGTGTGTGGATTCCAGCTCAGCCTCTGGCCAGGGCTGCTGGGAGTGCAGCATCACAGCAGGAAGGAAGAGCCTGCTGCTTCCTCTTGCAGTACCTTCCTGGCTTCTCTGTCTGCCGGCGCCTGGAGGTGAAATACTCAGAGTGAAGGAGTGTGCACAGGCTGAGAGACAGAGTGAAGGAGGGGCAGCTATACAGGATGAGAGACACAGAGTGAAGGACAGGTGATGCAGGCTGAAAAACACTGAGTGAAGGAGGGGGTAGATAATGAGAGACACAGAATTAAAGGAGGCAGGCTCAGAGATGCAGAGGGAAGATGATGATGTTGCTGAGAGTAGCAGGAGGGTGATGATGGTGTAGTTGAGAGATGCAAGGGGGAGATGATGGTTTGGATGGGAGACAGCGGGGAGAAGATGATGGTGTGGCTGAGAAATGCAGAGGGTAGAAGGTGACACTGGTGGCATGAATCTGGTTGAATCTCTGCTCTGTTGTATTACAATGACTTTGGTTATATACCTAGACAAACAGGCATCTTCCGGACCATGTGATTTCCTACATGAATAGTGAATACTGACTAAAGACACTGTCTGTCTAGAAACAATACATTTTTGCAGAGGTTCCCCATTGTGAGAAACCACCATACAGGTAAGGTGCATATTGAATGGAAATTAATGTTCTCAGAGTGACGAGAAATGGGATCATGTCATGTGGACACGCCCCATTTCTATTAGCCACATCCGTTATAGCACAGTATGTGGCCATGTCCATTTTGTTGCAGCACAGTACCACTAAGAAATGTTTTCTACTTGCACCACTGGAACCATTTAACATTGTAATAAGAGATACTAAGAATATCATTCGTTGTTAAATCTGCCCTGAATTTTGGAATATAACTGACTAAAGGAACAGGCCACGGGAGCGATGTCTGAAAGAACATCTCTCAGAGAGATGAACAATAGCTACAGTATTTGCTCCTTTATGTAAGTCCAGATGTAGTAACTTTACCATGACACCTATTGCACCTCATTTGTCTTGCTGTAGTGCATTGCAGCACTTCATAGTAACTATTGCATTGTATTGCTGAGGTTTCTATTCATAAACTGTTTCTTATCATTTTAATACACGAGGGGGGAAATTTATTAAACCTTCCAAAGAGGGCAAGTGTAGGTGTTGAGCATAGACACCAATCAGATTCTGTACTATCTGTACAAGATAAATGAAAGCTGATTGATTGCTATTGGTAACACTTCTACTTTTCCTCTATACAAGTTTGACAAATCCCAGATGCCCTAGCAGTTCATTCCTCTGAAAGGCAATGTACTGTACCTCACAACAGGGGCTAGTTGGAAACCTTAACCACAGGATGTGACGCTTTGTGTTTTCATCTTGAATCTGGATCCCCGCTCGTGTTTTGGATCTGGATTGGTTTTGCCAAAACCAACCTTTCGGGTTTTGATTTTGGATCGAGATGATTTAAAAAAAAACCCATAAAAACAGCTAAAATCACAGAATTTGGGGGTAATTTTGATCCTACGGTATTAATAACCTCAATAACATTAATTTTTACTTATTTCCAGTCTAATCTGAATACCTCACACCTCACAATATTGTTTATAAGGCCAAAAAGTTGCACCAAGGTCGCTGGATGACTAAGCTAAGCGACACAAGTGTGCGGCATAAACACCTGGCCCATCTAGGAGTGGCACTGCAGTGGAAGACAGGATGGCAGTTTTAAAAACTACTCCCCAAAGAGCAAATACTGCAATGAAAAAAAAAAGGTGCAAGATGGAATTGTCCTTGGGCCCTCTCACCCTTATTTTGTATAAACAGGACATGCACACTTTAACAAACCAATAATTTCAGCAACAGGGTCTGCCACACAACTGTGGCTGAAATTATTGCTTTGTTTGGGCCCCCACCAAAAGAGAAGCAATTAATCCCCCACCAAAAAAGAAGCAATTAATCTCTCCTTGCACAAACTGGCTCTACAAAGGCAAGATGTCGTCCTCATCCTCATCTTCTGATTCCTCACCCCTTTCAATGTGTACATCCTCTTCCTCACAGAGTATTAATTCACCCCCACTGAAATCCACCATCACAGGTCCCTGTGTACTTTTTGGAGGCAATTGCTAGTAAAGGTCTTCCTGGAGGAAATTATAATTAATTTTGATTAACATCATCTTCACCACATTTTCTGGAAGTAACCTCCTACGCCGATTGCTGACAAGGTTACCGGCTGCACTAAACACTCTTTCGGAGTACACACTGGAGGGGGGTGGGGGCAACTTAGGTAAATAAAGCCAGTTTGTGAAAGGGCCTTCAAATTGCCTCTTTATCCTGCCAGTATACATACTGACTGTCTGACATGCTTACCTGGATGCTGTCACCGATATAATCCTCCACCATTCTTTCAATGGTGACCGCATCAAATGCAGTGACAGTAGACATGTCAGTAATTGTTGGCAGGTCCTTCAGTCCAGACCAGATGTCAACACTTGCTCCTGATTGCCCTGCATCACAGCCAGCAGGGGGGGCTAGGAAATTTTACCCTTTTCCACGCAGCCCCAGTTGCAGGAAAAAATTAAGGAGGGGCTGTTGACAGGTCATGTTCCACTTGAGTTGACAATTTTCTCACCAGCAGGTCTTTGCACCTATGCAGACTTGTGTCTGCCAGGAAAGAGAGATACTATGTAGGCTTTAAACCCAGGATCAAGCATTGTGGCCAAAATGTAGTGCTCTGATTTCAACAGATTGACCACCCTTGAATCCTGGCAAAGCAAATAAAGGGCTCCATCCACAAGTCCCACATACTTTGTAGAATCGCTCCATCTTAACTCCTTCTTCAACTTCTCCAGCTGCTTCTGCAAAAGCCTGATGAGGGGAATGACCTGACTCAAGCTGACATTGTCTGAACTGACTTAATGTGTGGCAAGTTCAAAGGGTTGGAGAACCTTGCTCAACATGGAAATCATTCTCCACTGTGCTTTAATCAGGTTCTTTTCCCTCTTCTCTGCCTATATCATAGGTGGATGTACAAGCTTGAATGGTATTTTGCTGCTCCTCCCTCCTCTGAAGCATATAGAGTGTTTAATTCCACCTCGTTACCATCTCTTACTTCAGGTGATTGCAGGGCAGGTTCAGGAGTGTTTGCTGGTGCTCCAGTCTTTGGCATGCAGTCACTGAATGTAGAAAGTGGCCCGCAATTTTTTGGGCCACCAACAGCATCTCCTCATGCCCCTGTCATTTTTCAAAAAATTCTGCACACCTACAGTATATTTTTACAGCATTCATTTTTACAGCAAACAGGGCCAGTGTAATGTTATTTTAACAGCAGCACCCCTATATTTTACAGCATACAGGAGGACAGATACAACTATGTACAGCTGCAGCACCTGTAACAGCACATGAAACACCAGTGACAGCCAGGACAGCACCCCTGACACAGCACATGTACACCACAGTAACTTCATTAGCACCCCTACAGAGCAGACACTAACACCCCCCCCTCCCCCCATGCCACCACCCACAGAGAGACAGAGGTCCAAGTCTGGAGTGAATATGGCGGTGATGCACGTCTGTTTATATGGAATCCAAAACCGCAGAGAATCTGACAGTGGGATTATGATATTTTGCCTTGAGTCTGGCAGGAAGTCCTGAGCCGGACTCGGATCCGGGCTCGGTATGGGATGTTCGGGGTTCTCTGTGAACCGATCCCGCTCATTTCAAATTATAATGAATGGTTCTAGGTTTTATGTTATTTAAAGCTTCCCAGGAAAGTAATGCTTATTGTGACATTAAGTACAACAAAAGTTCATTGTTATATAGTAAAGTTATTGAAATTCAATCTGGAAATAAAAATGGTATGCTGTATGTTAGTTTTAATATAATCCATGCACAATGCAGACAGAAATGTTGTTGTTAACCTGAGCTTTTCCGATAGGAATTCTGCCCTTGTACTGGCAAATACTGTAAGCCCCAGTAGAAAATGCAAGTGACATACTTTAATATTCAGACATAATTAATGTGTCAGGATAATGATGCTGTTGTATGATTGTGATTTATATTTTTCTACAATCTTTATATGTGTTAGGTTCCTGGTGCTCAGAACAAGGGAGATGTTGCATAGTGAGTCCAGAGCACCAGAACGTGACGCTAAAATAAGGTGTGGTGTGGAAATAGCCCCTAGCATCCTACCTCCATTGTTTCACCCGTGTGGTCAGTTCACGCACGAGTGACTATGGTTTCTTGGGCCCACGGCAGCCGCATTTGAAGGGCGGATTAGGTCTGCCCAACTCCGATGCCCCAGGTCTTAGAGTGAGACAAGGCGTGAACCGAGACAGGAAAATAACAAGGGGACCTCTAACTAAAGCAAACAGAAGGCTAGGGGCTACTAACAACCCTAAAACTAAATATATGTGCGGTACGCCGCCAAAGGAAAAGAACAACAAAGGAAATGCTGTCCACACGCCGACACAATACTGTTGTGTACCGGCGGTGACAGCATAAGCAGAACCCTCTGCAAAACACCAGTAACAAATATAACCAAAGAATACTGCGGCCTAGGCCGATGGACACGGCAAACCCGCTACTCACGGAACCGGTACAAATACTGGCAAACGGACAGGAACCCCCAATGTAGCCGACACCGACTCTCAGAACCGAAGGACAGGCAGAACCCCAAACGACAGACCGGTGGACACCAAGAAGCCAGATACTCGACCAGGCACAGACAAAGCCACAGGACTTCTGGACAGAAACGCTTCACGGCAGGACACGGGATCAAACACTGGAACCAACACTGGAACCAACACAGGAACCGACACAGGAACCGACACTGGAAGCAGCTAGACAGACACTGCTAGACAGGAGCTCAGGAACTGGCAGGGACTAGCTCAGAACTCAAGAACTCTGGAACTATCACCAGCGTCTGTGTATTGCACTGAGCCAGAATTTAACAGAGAGTCCTAATTAATAATGTCGTGCAGATGCCCTGCTGCACAACTGAGAGGTGCAATTAACAGACAGGTGAGGCTGAAAACATGGGAACAAGCTGCAATTACACAGACTCACCACCGGCAGCAAACAAGAGTCTTCTTAAACTAGAGCAACGGGAAATCTTGGCCTACAAGACAACTATAAACATAAAATAGGAATGAACCACTACCTGTGGTTCATAACAGTACCCTCTCCTTAAGGGTGGGCTCCGAACACCCCATGACACCCACGGGGAACAGAAGCAGAAGTATAACATAAAATACATAACCAAAATGCAAAACAGGAATGAGCCACTGCCGTGGCTCATAACAGTACCCTCCCCTTGAGGAGGGGTCAACAGGCACCAAAATTCAGACTTTCCAAAACAAGGGATACAAAAAAAAACCTGACACACTGGTCTAACAGGCAAGAAAACAGAAACAAGCTGTGGCAACAGCTTGTAACATTGCCCCCTCCTTGACGGTGGCCACTGGACACAAGACAAGGAGAAAAAAAAATCTTTTTATATATCAAGGCAAGAGTCAATAATTATCTCTTTTTCTTCTTCTTATTTTTACAAAGTTCTTGAGGTCCGACCAAGGTAATTCCCCAAACATTGTCTGAACTGATGGTACCTCCCAGCAAGGCTGGGTTCAAATCAGAGATTGGTTTCTTAACCTTGGGAGCTGAACTTTCAGGCAAAGTACTACTATTAGAAGAAGACAGAAAAGCACATCCTGCAGTCAAAACAATGAGCTAAGACTCTTGTGCCGAGTTTACAGTATACGGTGAACTCTCAGCAGATAAGACAGGTGACCTAGAGGAACCTGAACCAATTTCTTTGGAACCATATCTCTTAATAACTGCATCACTGAATGCTGGGGGATCCTGAAGAATGGGATCTTCAGTCTTCATTAAATTGGATGCCCACTCAAAAGGCTCCCCTCTAAAGGAATATATCAGATCGAGCACAAGGTTCTCTGAAGTGATGCCCAGAAATGGTCTAGACGACATAATGATGTAATAGTGTTTGTAAAGTGCCAGAAATTGGACTAAGTCCCCATCAAAGATTATAGATGTTGAGATATCAACAGAGTCAGGATTTGCTTCCTTCCCATCTGACTGACTAGAGTGCTTTGCTTCTGAACCCCACCTGGGGCAGTGACTTTCTGAACCCCACCTGGGGCAGTGGCCCTCGGAACCCCACCTGGGGCAGTGTCCCTCAGAACCCCACCTGGGGTAGTGACCTTCTGAACCCCACCCGTGGCAGGGACCTTCTGAACCCCACCTGGGGCAGTGACCTTCTGAACCCCACCCGGGGCAGTGACCTTCGGGAACCCCGCTTGGGACAGCACCTCGGATTCTTTTACTGGGACCTGGCCATCGGCCTCCCTCTCAGAGTTGATAATTATCGACACTTCTCCCGGAATAATGACCTCTGGGAATTTTGCTGAAGCTATAACCTTCAGAACCTCCACTAACACTATGCCTCTTGAGTCCTTTCCTGGGGAAGCGACTTTTAGACCCTTCTCTGGGGCTGTGTCTCTTGAGACCCCACTTGGGGATATTACTTCAAAGATCCCTTCTGGGGTTTTGCTTCTCGAGTTTCCTTCTAGGTTTCAGACACCTTCTCTGGAGTTGCGCTTTTCAAGTCCCTACCTGGGGTAACAGCTTCTGAGACCCCTTCTGGTATTGACACCTGAGCTATAATTTTCGATGTCCCTCTATGACCCAGGGCATCGGGTACCGCTCCAGGACTCTGGGCATCGGGTACCGCTCCAGGACTCTGGGCATCGGGTACCGCTCCAGGACTCTGGGCATCGGGCACCGCTCCAGGACTCTGGGCATCGGGCACAGCTCCAGGACCCTGGGCATTGGGCACCACTCCAGGACCCTGGGCATCGGGCACCACTCCAGGACCCTGGGCATTGGGCACCACTCCAGGACCCTGGGCATCGGGCACCACTCCAGGGCATCGGGCACCACTCCAGGACACCAGGCATCAGGCACCACTCCAGGACCCTGGGCATCGGGCACCAATCCAGGACCCAGAGCATCGGGCACCACTCCAGGACCCCGGGCATCGGGCACCGCCCCCGGGGTTTGCAACTCTGATTCAACAGGAAAATCAAGAGAGGAGAGAAACATTCTCCTATGGTTCCTGAGTCTATAATGGGGCTCCCTAGCCCAAGGACCCCAATTATAGGACAGAGTGCTTTTTAGTGTGGGTTGTGTGACAAGTACCTCTGCCACAGTAGAGACAGGAGTAGGTCTTGTATCCTGACTCAACTTGGCCAGAGGGCAGGACTTGTCGCCACACTTTGGCTTGTGCAATTCACAGGTCTGCAGATAATGGCCTAAACCCCCACAATATATGCATAAATCTAAGTTTCTGCGACGCAGACGCTCCTCTTCTGAGAGCCTGGGCTGCAGAAAACTTTTAAACTTTTTCTCTCCAACTGAACCTGAGGATTCTCTTGTCACCATATTGTGAGCAAGAGTCTCTTTAGAGGTAGATGAACTCTCAATGACTTCTGGCAAGATAAGCAAAATTTTAGTCAGACGGTTTTGCAGTTGCTTTAAGGATTGCTGCAAAACTTCCAATCGCTCAGGTTTCAAAGCACTGAAAGCAGAGTTCAGGGCTGAGAGAGATACCTGCAGGGCTTGCATAGTTGGCATAGGAGGATTTTAAACTAGACAAGACAAGATAAGACTAGACTAGACTAGACTAGACAAGACAAGACTCGACTGGATTTTTTTTTCAAACTAGACAACACTGGATTCTGCACACCGGACTGCATTCTGCACACCGGACTGGATTCTGCACACTGAATTCTAGACAGGACTGGATTCTAAACACCGGACTGGATTCCGCACACTGAATTCTAGACAGGACTGGATTCTGCACACCGGACTGGATTCTGCACACTGAATTCTAGACAGGACTGGATTCTAAACACTGGACTAGATTCTGCACACTGAATTCTAGACAGGACTGGATTCTAAACACCGGACTGGATTCTAAACACTGAATTCTAGATAAGACTGGATTCTAAACACCTTTCAGACCACTTCCTGACGAAGTCTCTGTGATGAAACTGGTTGGGGCGTGGTTTGGCTGACACGTCTTCTACCTGGGGTGAGCTTCTCCTGCCTGTCCTGTGGTCCGAGTCCCAGCGTGCGTTCGGAGGTCAGCGGAAGCCAGCTGAGAGCAGCATGGTGTGCAGGTCCCTGCGTTTGCAGTGGCATAAACGGATAGAATTTGCACCCATGGGTTCAGTTTAAAATCATGTGGTAACAAGCCCACAGTGCATTTTATTTCAGTACGAATTTCAGCTCACCATTGTCTATATATTTTAAAAAGAAACTTATTAAAACTGTTTAATGCATGATAGAGTGCTCCTTTCATTTATCTTTTTGCACTGATATACTGTATGTATATTGATAATGTTGGTATTATCTTAGACCGCAAAACTATACCCCTTTGTACACTATTACTGTTGAGCCGCTATGGCCGCTAGACGACGTGCACGTGCTACGCACTTTGTACGCTATTTCCGTACAGAGTCCTGCAAATGGTACGCACTTGGCGTACGCACGCTGGGCTGAGTGTACGGAGTACACACAGCGAGCGCACACACAATTGATAACCTTTAAACCTTGTTAATGGTACAATGTAATGATATGCTTATACTTTAAACCTTTGGCAGCAAAAATACTGCAATGACGTTATACCTTTAAACCTTAAGTAGCGCTGGCAATACAAAGTATCCGCAGTGCATACACCTTAACAATGCTTATACACCTTAAACAGGTTAAACTAATTTAAAAGCCCAGGCAGGAAAGAGAAAACACAACACCGTTTGTAGTTGAAACCACAGGGTTCTAAGGCCTCCGTGGATTGATTCCAAAAAGGTAAAAACAGTACACTTTATACACTACAGGCTAACAAGTAAATCTAAACAGAATAATGGCTACAGAGAATGTACGTACGTGAGAATGTTCGCGAGTGCAACCTGGATCCAGTCCTCCGCTTGTCAAGTAGATAGCGTTCAGAGTCTGAGAGCTGGCCAGGCCACGACAGTCTTTTTATACACAACATGCATACACAATACAATGGTCACTGTAACCTCATTGTCCATTGGACACAGGGATGCGTCTCTACATTACAGAAGAGGTCATAGGTGGATTTGAATAGGTAGGCGATATCTTTCCCCAACTGCTCTTGTGGGTGGTATCCTCTGGATTCCCGCCGCATACTTAATTTACAGTAAATACAGTTAATGTTCATAATCTACCTTTGCACATAACTATACGCAGGAGCAAACAATCTTTCTCTAACCAACACCGGAATGTTACCCTCAAAATACCCCACAGCTGGACACTAGACATCACATTCCAACCTTTATCTGACCCTTTCTATCATGCAAAGAGGAATCTCTCTGTCCAGGAACTGTTCAAACAAATAGTACTCGCTGACTTGGTCTAGGGGAACTATATCTACAATATACGCTATTTGGGTTAAATATGCTATGTTCTAATAACACGCTACACGCTCACAAACTCTGCCGTAAATACCCATATCATACGCATGATCACCGGAGCGATCTTACGCAACTTGCGGATATGTACACACACGGCGGACTGAGTGCACGAGCAGTGGGCATGTGCATGGGGTTAGTACAAGGCATATGTATTATGATATTTTTCGACTTTGACAGTCCACCCTTTGGCAGTCAACAATAACTGCCACTATCTAAACATTAAACAGAAAACTATACAATACAATACCTAAAAATGATTGTGTGGTGGTAGGAGAGGAGTAGGCAGGAAATGTATGACCTAGTGGGATAGTAAAAGCATGTATGTATAAACTTCATGTCTGAGGGGCATGTATCATCGTGCTGTACATGTTCTAGATAAGCTTCGAGGTATTGCGAAGTATACATTAAATCCTTCTTATCCCATATTAAGGGTCTGTAAGTGGGCCAACAAACACTACCGAGCTCTTTTCGGCTTCTTGTTCCAACAAATGGGGTGCACATTTAGTTAATGATACATGGAGGGGGAAAAACATGTGAATGCTAATATGTGGATATATATATATCACCTGTCGACTATGTGTGTCAATACCTGAAGGTTGTAGAGATGAAGGTAAGAAACATATCACAAATACATTCTCATAATAATGTGTGCAATCGTCCTTGGGTGTTGATTGAAGTCCGGATAGGTGTATCATTGCTGTGGGTGGTAATCAAAGTCTTACAAGTGTCCATAAAAAGTCTTAAAAAGTCTTTAGAGTGTCTATCAAAGTCTTTAGAATGTCCATCAAAGTCTGTAGAATGTCCATCAAAGTTCTCTTCCGAATGTATTTTTGCTTGGGGGAAAAACAAAGGAGAAACGGGTGAAAGAAATGGACCGTGGAATCACGTCTTATCACAACATTGTCTCAATTGATGGGTCATAAATTAAATCAGTTTGTGTAACAATGCCCCCGCTCCTCAAACTCATCACTTTGGTACTGCTCTTGCACTGCATTAAAAATTGAACACATCTAAATATCAAACCAATCATTACGACGACTCCCAGGATACAAAGGAGAAACTTTCCTACACTCACGATAACATTTTGAGCCCATTCTCCCAAACCAGAGAACCAATTTCGTGGGTTCAACCATGATACCCAGCCGGTCAGTTCATTACTCACAGCAGTAAGAGTAAGGTTGTGTCTCCTTCGGAACTCTCATTTCAACTGCAAGATATCGTCCATCTTTTGGTCTATGACCTCGGTTGGGTCATCAGTGCTGTTTGTGATATATGTACAACACTTCACACCATACTGAGTTGCTAGGGTGACACAATACCCACCTGTCTCCGCTGTGATGTAATTGAGAACCATCCTGTGTTGGATCAGTTCCATTTTGTAAGCTTGCAACTCCCTCCCAGTATACCTGAAGGTGTCATCGTACATCTCGGTGATATTATCTATCAGGTTCGCTAGCGCATTAATATATCTAAAATTTATAATTCCTCTGGCGGTACGGGTGATATCTAACGCGAGTAGGAATTGAATCCCGGTGGATTCGTGGATCAAATCAGAGGCTGCGTGCTCTGTCCTATCTATAAGGTGTCTCTTAACGATGTGTTCATAATGAGTGTGAGTGTAAGGAGCTTGAGCATTGCGGTGAACGTCTTTCATCTTATTATGGGTAATGGTCATTACTTCTGGCAACACTCTTCCAATGTAACACAATCCCCCTGAGTTTGGGGCAAGCCACTTATACGCCTTCCTCCCGCATATGAAATATGCATCATCGGGGAGAACATATGAGACATTACCATATTGCAAACCTTCCACGTGAAAAATCCTATCCCTAACTCTCTCATCTGTTCAGTACACGTATCAGGCTGTATGATATGCGCACAGTACCCTGGAGATACTTCTCCAACCCGCATGGTCCTACTTCCTAGAGTATACCTGTACCGAAAATACCTACCACCATCGGCTATTTGGCGTATAAGTTCAGGGTCTACAGGCATTCTGTCAGCTCTGTGTGAAAATGCCTTGGTTTGGTTATTCCATGTTACTTCCCAATTTCCCGGCTTTCGGGGATTGGAAATGTTGAAACATACTAAGGACCTATCCACATGATATTGGTGGAGCTTCAAACTAGGAGGCCTAGAAATATTAAATTTCTTGTCCACCGGTCTCCCACCCCTTAACTCAAGTACCTAATTTATTGTTAAAGGATACGGTACTAGTCCTGACTTGCTCTGACCTTGAGGTACCTGTGAGCACACCCAGCATTCCGTTTGGTTTAAAACCTTGCCCACTAATGAGTGATAGTCACTCAATGGATGACGGTCCATGTTAATATTAAGGCTGGACTGACATCTCTGGATGCACCCATCCTCAACTATGTTTTCACAATTTCTACAGATACAATTCTCTTCAGCCAATAACCCTTCACAGTGTCTCCTAGTCTCGTGACTACCAGATCATTTTCTGATACTCGCCTTTGCTCGGTGAATGTGTTGCTCTTGGAATTCTACAAATCCGTCCTTGCCATCAGAACCCATTCCAGATCCCTTCTCAACCTCTCTGGTACTCTCACCGAAACAGACTGCTCTGGTCAACAACAGGGTTAACAGGAAAACTCGGAATTCAGTCTCTTAGGGTAAGTCCATCTTGCTAAGGGAAGTGAAAAAGGAGCAAAGAAGGGGGGAAGGAGGGTAATGGGAGATGGAAAAAATAATAAAAAGGAAAAAGAAATTTGGTGCGACAACCGCCTCTGGTCTTGTAGTTCTCTGTGCTCAGGTGCCGTGACAACAGTCCTGCCTCTCAACCTTCCCGGAACAAGCACTCCAGTGATACAATTTCCTCCACACTCTGCTCTTTGTCACAGGCTTTCTCTGGGTCAGCGACCTTCTTACAGTGGGACGAGTGGACCCAAGTCTCTCTCTCGGCAACCTTCAATGCTGTTGTGCTGGTTAGTAAGACTTGGTACGGTCCTTCCCACCGGTCAATATGGCAACCTGAGCGTAGAAAATTTTGTATCATTACATAATCCCCAGGTTCAATGTCATGACAATTGCTGTCTGGCAGGTTAGGAATCACCAGCTTTAGATTGCTGTTTTGATTCCTCAACTGCTTGCTTATCTTATCCAAATACTTTACAGTTACTTCGTTATTGCATTTCAAATCATCCTGGGGGTCAATCATTACATGGGGTTGTCGACCAATAAGAATCTCAAAGGGTGATAGGTTAAGGGGGGACCTGTGAGTGGTTCTGATGCTGTACAATACAAGTGGCAAAGCTTCTGGCCACAACAATCCAGTTTCAGCCATCACTTTGCTCAACTTGTTCTTAATAGTGCTGAGTAATCTTTCCACTTTCGCACTCGCCTGTGGGCGGTACGGAGTATGCAGCTTACTATTAATTCCCATTAGTTTGCACATAACCTGAAAGACTTCACCTGTAAAATGGGTACCCCTATCACTTTCAATTATCCTAGGGATACCATATCTGCACACAAATTCCTGCACGATCTTCTTTGCAGTAAATGTAGCAGTATTTGTGGCAGCGGAGAACGCTTCTACCCAATTTGAAAACACGTCAATACAAACCAACACATACTTTAAATTTCTGCAGGGTGGCAACTGTATGAAATCAATTTGTATTACCTGAAAAGGGCCGTCTGTTGGCGGGATATGGGATGGTTCTGTTGGTATTGACTTTCCAATATTCTTCCTCAAGCAGGTAAGACATGTCATTGCCCTTTTACCCGCATGAGAAGAGAATCCTGGCACACACCAGTATGCTCTTACCAACTTACACATACCCTCTTTGCCCAGATGAGTCAGACCATGTGCCACCTCAGCTAAACTTGGAAGGTATGCTCTGGGGGCCACTGGCTTACACTGTCCATCTGTCCAGAGTCCTGAGGACTCCTGGCCATACCCTTTTGACCTCCAGACTGCCTTTTCCTGTGGAGAACACAAATTTTGCATTTCACTTCGTTTTTGTGGGTTGACGGTATTGAATACCATCAGTTGTGTGATGTCTGTCTGTATGGGGGTGCTGGCTGCTGATTTAGCAGCTTCTTCTGCTCGGCTGTTACAGAGTGACACTGGGTCTTGGCTGTACGTGTGGGCTTTGCACTTGATAACAGCCTCTCTGTCAGGTTCCTGTATCGCTGCTAGAAGTCTTTTGATGTGGGTCGCATGCGCCACGGGTGTGCCAGCTGCCGTCATGAAATTTCTGAGGCGCCATAGGGCCCCGAAATCATGCACTACTCCAAAGGCATACCTAGAATCTGTGTAGATATTGGCTGACTTACCCTTAGCCAATTCACATGCAGTGGTTAGGGCGACCAGCTCAACAAATTGTGCTGAGTGAGGTGGGCCCAGGGGTTCCGCTTCTATGGTACCTTTGTCATCTATGACTGCGTATCCAGTACACAAGTCTCCCGAGTCCGTCTGTCTGTGGCAACTACCGTCAGTGTGAAAAGTAAAATCTACGCTTTCCAGTGGGTTGTCACTGATGTCGGGCCTTGCAGTGAAATTTTGGTTCAAATATTCCATAAATTCATGTGTGTCAGTGTCTGTACTAAATCCTCCTTCACCATCACTCTCATCCCCCCACCCTTTGTGCCTGTCCAGGAATACCTGGGAGATACGTTGCAGGATTTAGTGCGCTGCATCTCCTTATGGTGATGTTTACAGGGGCCATTAGGGCTAATTCCCACCTTGTAAACCAAGCTGATGAGACGTGTTTGGTTTGGGCAGAATTCAGTAAGGCTGACACTGCATGAGGTGTATGGATGGTCAGGTTGTGTCCTAACACTACGTCTTCGCTCTTACTCACTAGCAAAGCTATCACTGCAACACTTCGCAAGCATGTGGGGAGAGATCGTGCTACGGTGTCTAATTGTGCACTGTAGTAAGCTACCGGACTGCTGGCATCACCATGTCTCTGGGTTAAAACACCTGCCGCACACCCAGCACTCTCCGTACCGTATAATTCAAAGGGCTTCCCATAATCTGGCATACCTAATGCTGGTGCCTGTGATAGGCACTGTTTGAGTCTCTCAAATGCCAGCTCAGACTCATCTGTGTGCGAAATCCGATCTGGTTTGTTTGATGAGACCATCTCTTACAAAGGTAAAGCCAGTATGGAGAACCCTGGGATCCAGTTTCGGCAGTACCCACACATTCCTAGGAAGGTGCGGATCTGTTGCTGGGTTTGTGGCAGAGTCATGTCACGAATCGCCTGTATTCTATCAGCGGTGAGGTGTCTCAGTCCTTGTGTTAAGCAATGTCCCAAATATTTTACCTTGGTCTGGCACAACTGTAACTTATCCTTTGAAACCTTGTGTCCCGTATTAGAAAGGTGAAACAGAAGCTGTTTCGTGTCTTTCAAGGGCGATTCGAGTGAATCAGGACACAGCAGTAAGTCATCTACATACTGTATTAATACTGATCCGCTCTCAGGTTGAAAGGATTGAAAATACTTGGGCTGTCAATGAAACCTTGGGGTAAGCGAGTCCAGGTGTACTGTACTCCTCTGTATGTAAATGCAAACAAATATTGACTGTCAGGGTGCAGAGGACCGAAAAGAAAGCGGAACAGAGGTCAATGACAGTGAAAAACTTTGCAGTAGGAGGAATTTGCATGAGGATGACAGCTGGATTTGGCACTACGGGGAATTGGCTCTCAACTATTTTGTTTATCCCCCTTAGATCCTGCACTAGCCTGTAACCCCTCCCCCCACTCATTTTCACAGGGAAGATGGTACTATTGGCAGTGCTGGACGTCCTAACTAGAATGCCCTGTTGTAGCAAGCGCTCTATGACTGGGTACACTCCTAATTCCACCTCTGGCTTCAGAGGATACTGTGGGATTTTTGGAGCTATCCTACCATCTTTTACTTGTACCGCTACTGCAGCTATATTTGCCATTAATCCAGTGTCTTGTCCATCTTTGGTCCAGAGAGACTCCGATATCTGGGAGATCATTTCCTCTACCTTGGATGGACACCTGTCTATAACAGCAGAGTGTGACATTAACCTTTGTGGGGTGTCTAACATTTCCTGCACTTCCTGAACATGATTCTCGGGTATATCTAAGAAGACACCCTCAGGAGTACAATATATGACACACCTCATCTTGCACAATAAGTCTCTCCCAAGTAGATTAGTCGGAGCCGATGCAGCTAGCAAAAAGGAGTGATTGGTCTGCAAAGGCCCTATCGTACTCTCTGCTGGTTTACTTAAAGGATAGTGTTGCACTACTCCTGTTACCCCCATTGCTGAAATTGTTTTACCCGTGGTCTTCATACCTACCATTGAATTTAACAATGACCTGGCTGCCCCTGTATCTACAAGGAAAGATGGTGATCTACCAGCTACATCAACTGTAACCTCGGGTTCATTTCCAAGGCTAGCAATCAACTTCACAGGCTGCAAACTACAGGTGTGGCCTGACCCCTATTGTAAGTTGTGACCCTCCCGCAGCGTGCTGGCAGCTACAATATGTGAGGGGGGCAGCTTAGAATTTTCTAGAGGTCTGCCAGTCCTTCCTTGGTGGGTTCATCCTGGTTTACCCTGCATGTGGCTCATAACTCCTCCTATACGGTCCCTGATCCCAATTACGTGTGTCATACTGTGAGTCATGTTCTGGTCCAGGGGGTCGATATACCTTATGTGGGTCTCTAAAATTACAGTTTCGTGCGTAATGTCCTTCCCTCTGACATTTAAAACATTTTACCACATACGACTTACCATCAGGGGTCTGGGGTTTAGGCTGATGTGGCTTCGTTGTCA
This sequence comes from Pseudophryne corroboree, assembly GCF_028390025.1. Classification (NCBI taxonomy): domain Eukaryota; kingdom Metazoa; phylum Chordata; class Amphibia; order Anura; family Myobatrachidae; genus Pseudophryne; species Pseudophryne corroboree. The sequence goes on from NC_086451.1 coordinate 374,667,992, forward strand.
GGGCTTTTATACTTACTGTCATCAGCTTATCCCCATGTGACTCCCTGTGTCTAATGATGTTCCGATCATGCTCAATAGCGGACTCTCTTAATGCAGCCACCGAGATACCTCTCCAGCTAGGTTGAGTGGTCTGTACCCTTGTTCTCAACGTTTCTTTTAAACCGTCCATTAATACGGACACCGCTACCTCCCTATGATACACACTTTCCTTAATGTCCGCGATCCCAGTGTATCTAGTCATTTCCTGCAGTGCTCAATGGAAATAGTCAGAAGAATGTTCACCTTCTTTTTGTCTAATGGAGAAGATTTTATTCCATTTGACAACAGTTGGGAAATATACTCCTAACTGCAGATTGAGCGGTTTTACGTTCTCCTGATTGTATTCATCAGTGAGAGCTACCTCTGCATCTAATTTACAGTCAGCAATTAATTTCTCAGGGTCAATATTAGAGGGCAAACATGCCCGTAGCACTGTCCGCCAATCTTTGTTATTGGGTTTGGTGGCGTTACCTAGTTCTCTAATAAACCTCTGACATGCGGCTAGATCTTTCCTGGGATCGGGAAATTCAGACATAATTGTCCTCAATTCTGTCCGGGACCAGGGGCAATGCATAGCAATGTTCCAGACGGGAGTGATTTCCAAAGCGTCAGTCCTCCCATTGGGGACTGCGATCACCCTGACAGGATTAAGTTCAATTAAATCATTCTGGGTTGACTCTACAACGTGAGGTGCAATTGTCTCTGCATAATGTACTGTACTGTACTTACCTGTGGACACGACCTCACTTGTCCCTCCGCTAGGGGCCTTTGCTACTGCTCTTACTGGTTGGGCCGTGCCCACTTGTGTATCTTATATGGTGGCTTCTAGAGAGAGTGCCGATATCGTGGTGGGCTCATCTTCTTAGTCACAGTTCTGAGGGAAGTTTAAGATGGGATACAACTTGCACGGGTTAGTATTAATACATTTATTAAGTGCACTCTTATCATATATTAGTACGCCATTCTCTGTAGCCACTTTCTCTCCTGTAATGTACGGTGGTGGTGGTGCGGTTGCTATCAGTTTCCTGCCAGGGTTGGGACCAGCTACTTGAGCTAATCCCATCTGCATATCACCCTCCTGTTGCCATAAATGTAAACAATCATAATGTCTAATCCTTTGTTTTCTGGGTTTTATTAGACATATCCTTCTCCTTAAATTTTGCAAAACCTCAGGACTAAAACTGCCTACCTTAGGGAACGGTTCCCTATCTTCCGCAGTCATACGTTCCCATTCATTGCATAAGACCTCTGCGTGTGATCCATATTTCTTTTTCATCCACTAGGGGTCACTGGAGTACTCTTGGGATATGGACGGCTTCCACAGGAAGTAGGCACTGAATAAATTAATTTTGGAACTATACCTCCCCTCCATATCCCTGAGTACCTCAGTGTTTTTTCTGTGCTCGACACAGTTAGTAGGCTTGTGGCTTTGCTGCCACAGAGGTCCACATTTCATTGGATTTTTTTCTAAGTTTTTCTTTTTTCAACGATTTACCACATCCCTTCCCCCCTTCCAATAGGCGTGGGTCCGGGATAGTGAAGGCTGCTTTAGCAGCTGTGGGCGTCGGACCTCTCTAAAAAGAGCTCCCTCACTACCACCTGCAGGACTAAAACCTGCAGTAAAGGCTGGACGGAACTTACAGAGAAGCCCCGTCATAGCCCTCACCACAGGGTCCAGGTATGTTGAACGGGGCGGTCAGCTCACGCTGCCGCCCCACTGTGATATTGTCTGTGTGTGTGTGTGTGTGTGGCCCAGGCCCTCGATGCCGCTTCGGGCTCCCTCTCCACCATAGCCCGGCTCCGTATAGAGAGAACGGTATACGGAGCATGGGGGGACACACAAATGAGAGTCAAAAGGCAGGTTTCTTAGCCTAGTGAGTAACTTTGCTGCCACAGTGATGTTCCCTGCACACAGAAATGTCAGGGTCACTGGATAAAATCTCATGATTCAACTCTTATTGATAAGGGAATACAGCAGCGCTGCATATGTATTACAAAAGGCTATGAAGTCTTTGTTAAAACAAGATTAACCATGTTTCCTGTTGTATTTCCAGAATTTCCTGTGTTACATCTCTCCTCCATTGAAGGCGCAGGGGTGTTAAGGGGAATTTGGGAGCAGGCATATGGCTGGCGTGCACTGCACTTGGCCAGATATATATTTATAGAGACACCTTAGTGCTATTTACTGAGTCGTGCAAGTTGTCTGTCTTTGTTTTTGTTTTGAGTATTGTCTGTCTGCATGAGTAAGACACCAGCAATTACTAATAAGCAGTTTCCCTGCCATGTCTAAAACATGGATATACATAATTATTTATATCATAACTGTTTATAATGATATTATCCTAAAGACTGCAAATCTGAATCAGGGTTGTGGCAGCCAAATACTGGCTTTGTTCATTTGTTGTAAAGTAAGATATGTTATAACAATTGGTCAGCACATGGTGCTTATAAAACAGTATCTGTGGAGCCGTGTGAGTTCACTCACCTGCAGCAGCTTTGGCTTAATTCACTTGGCCACACCACACTGGATACGCCCAATCTCATCTGATTTTGGAAGCTAAGCAGTGTTGGGCCTGATTAGCCACCTGGGAGTACAAGGTGCTGTAGGTATTTTTATTCTACAGCCACACCACACTGGATACGCCCAAACTCATCTGAGCTTGGAAGCTAAGCAGGGTTGCATACTGTTTTGCCATCTGGGGGAAACTGGTGATCCAACTAGATTGCATACTAATACATGCTGGTTTAAACTGTTAAAAAATAGCTCAGTTTGGCCTTACACTATCAATATAAACCTACCATAGGTTTTACAGTCAGGATAGCTCTCCAGAGCGCGCTCCCGGCGCCGGCCACTAGAAGGGCCCATTAACTAAGCTGTGGTCAAGCAGCAGTCATCTCAGGTTTTAAGCCTGTGCGAGGTCACATTTAGTTTCAGACTTGTAAAAATGTGTTATACCTGTGTATCAGGGAGACTCTGTAGCCTACTGGTTAGGCTTCCCGCCAGCAGTGTAGATGCTGCTTGCAGGGTCATTGGTTCGAATCCTGGGTTCAACTACTGTCTATACACCAGATAGTGTTAACAGTCTCAGTACATAATTGGCCATGGGTTTCCTCAGTGAGTACATTGGAAATGCTTCCATATGGCTTAGCATACATGTGTTTGTGGATGATGGTTGTATCCTCAATTGGATGTTGCACTGTGTTTGATATTATTATAAAAAAATGTATGTGTGTGTGTGTATATATGTGTGTGTATATATATGTATATATGTGTGTGTATATATATATATATATATATATATATAATATGCTGACATTAAAAGTCTATTTTGCAGTAAGCAAGAATAATTGGTCAGCACTCAGTGCTTATTAACACTATCTGTTGAGCACTGCAAAACATGGCCACACCGCAGCAGCTTTGCTTATTGTTTTTACAGGTGGCTCTGTAGCCAAGTGGTTAGGCTTTCCAGCCACAGTGAACATTGTGTTTGCATGGACACTGGTTCAGATCCTGGTTTAACAGGTGTTTAAAAAAAAAAAAAAAAAAATCCATGGTAGGACAATTTTTTCTTTTAATGTTACTTCCTGGTTCTTTCTCGGAAGTTGCTGCCCTACAACACTTAGACTCTGGAGGAGCGGGGTGTTGTTAGGAGTTTAATTTATTAATTGTTTTTGTACAGCATGACTCTACAGGAAGATTCACTATTGCTGGTAACCACATGCACGGTAATGCAGGTTTATACACACGTTACTTCCGTGGTGTACTTACTGGTTGGAGTACATGATCTCTTGCACTTACATGTGCAGCAGAGTACTGCAATGGAAGCATGCTGGGCCCATAACCCAGAGGTAGGCAGATTGAAACTATCCTCTGCTATATGCATTTATGCATAATCAAACAAGCAGCTTCGCTGCAAAGTCGGTCACACAGTGTGTCGGACAAATACGAATCTGGGCCAGTGGCGCAATGTATAACGCATCTGACTATGCATAACAAGATTGTAGGTTCGTCTCCTACCTGGCTCGTTTAAGTTGCCGTGATCGTATAGTGGTTAGTACTCTGCGTAAAGACTGCACAGACAGTTTCAGTTACATTGTTGCGGTCGATTTGCCGCCAGCCCTCATAGCACCAGGCCAGTATGTCAGGTTCTCAGCGAAGGCTGAACAATTTCCAATCAGAGACAATTGCATTTATTGGGTGTTTTACTACATATCGGAGTATACCCTACACAGCAGTAGGGCTGTTGCTTCGCCCTGCTTTGGTAAGGGTTTGAGGTAACAAGGCTGTAGTGGCAGGGCATTCCAGTTCAGGTTTGCCCTAAATAAAGACCACCTTACACTTCTTGCTGCCTACAGCTTCTTTGGACGTTGGCAGTTGGTTCTTGCGTTTTCAGCTTCGCTAGTAGCGCATAACGTCCACTTTGGCTACGTTCCTAACAGGCGGAGTCGGATTCCAAACGAGATAGATCGCAGACCAAGTGGGGAGGAAAATCTGATTTCCTACCATTGTCTACGCGAATTCCTGAATGATTCCGTCTCAACGACTTCAATTCCTAGGTATGATTCTCAATACGGTAAATCAAAGAATTTACATACCCGAGCAGAAAGTACAGGTCATTCGTCATCTGGTACAATTAGTGCTCAAGCCACGCACAGTCTCTGTTCACTTGTGCATTCGCCTATTAGACAATGGTGGCGGCTTTCGAAGTGCTTCAGTTCGGAGGACTTCACTCACGTCCTTTTCAATTGGATGTGTTCGCACAGTGGTCGGGCTCGCATCTGCAGATTTACTGCAGAAGTGAGGTTGTCTCCAAGGGCCAGAGAGTCTCTACTCTGGTGGCTCAAAGTACAGAATCTAACCGCAGGAAACGGTTCGTTGCCTGGAATTGGATAATTCTCACGGCGGACGCAAGTCTCAGAGGTTGGGGAGCTGTAGTTCAAAATTATCAGCTCCAGGGTCTCTGGGCGGATCACGAAAGATTGCTGTCTATAAATGTCCTGGAACTCCGGGCAATTTACAATGCGCTACTATAAGCAGTGCACAGGCTGCAGGCTCAGGCTGTTCAGATGCAGTCAGACAATGCGACAGCAGTCGCATACATCAACAAACAAGGAGGAACGAAAAACCGTATGGCAATGCGGGAGGTACAGATGTGTCCACGTGCATCTTTGCTGTGTCCCGTCATGTATGGCATGGTTTTGCATGCTATATACTCAGAGATTTAGTCATGTCTTGTGGTTTTTTTCTTAATTTGCTGCCTTAATATGTTACTTTATACATATTCTTTTATGGCAAACAATAATTTTAAAATTCATCCACTCACTTCTCATGAAAAACAGTTTAGCTGTGTTTTGCATGTTGTGCCAAATTTGTAAAAAAAAAAAAAAAAAGCAAAGATGTAAGCAGTCACATCTGTAGCTTGAATCCTCTATTGGGCCGAGTATCACCAAATGATATTGTCGGCAGTAGTCATTCCGGGAGTGGACAACTGGGAGGCGGATTATCCCAGCCGTCTGAATTTTCATCCAGGAGAATGGGCATTAAATCCAGAAGTATTTCACATGCTGGTCCAGAAGTGGAGTTACCCGCAGGTGGACCTGATGGCATCTCGCCACAATCATCAAACGCCCTAGGTCGTGTCCAGAACGAGAGATCCAAAGGCAGTGGCGGTGGATGCTCTCACAATCGCGTGGCCATACAGTCTCGCGTATCTATTTCCACCGTTTCCGCTGCTCCCTCTGTGGCTAAAACGGATCAAAGGAGAGTCCGTCACAGTTATACTAGTGGCGCCTCTTTGGCCTCGGAGAGCTTGGTTCTCGGATCTCCGCGGTCTACTCGCAGTCGGTCTTTGGCCGCTCCCACTACGTACTGACCTGTTACAGCAGGGTCCGTTCCTTTTACCCGATTTAGCGCGGCCGCGTTTGACGGGGTGGCTGTTGAGACAGCCCTCTCGAGAAGAGAGGGCATTCCAGAATCAGGTATTCCAACCATGTTACGAGCTAGGAAGCCGGTTACGGCAGCTCATTATTACAGAATTTGGCGTGCCTAGGTTAGATAGAGGTCTGAGTTTATCCACACTAAAAGTGCGGATATCGGCGTTGTCCATTTATTTTCATAGTAGATTGGCCCTATTGCCGTCGGTTCACACCTTTTATGCAGGGTGTCCTCAGAGTTCAGCCTCCATTCACTCTACCTACTGCGCCATAAGACTTGAATCTGGTTTTTAGATTTGTTAGTCTTTTTATTATGAACCCCTTACAACAAGTGGATATTAAATTTCTCACTTGGGAAAATAATGTTTCTTTTAGCCTTAGCGTTAGCAAGGCGTGTTTCAGATTGGGTGCTTTGTCGTGCAAACCACCGTATTTAGTGTTTCATGATGACAGAGCGGAATTCCGAGCGAATTCTGCTTTTCTACCAAAGGTTGTGTCATCTTTTCACATCAATCAACCAATAGTAGTTCCTATGTTAACAGGAGACTCTGGTAGGTTGGATGTGGTACGCGCATTACGCATTTATGTATCCCGAACGTCGACCGTTCGTAAGATGGATACGTTGTTTGCTCTCTATGATGCTGCCAAGATGGGTTGGCCAGCTTCTAGGCAGACCTTATCCAGTTGGATTAAAGTGACCATACGTCAGACTAACCTTCATGCTAGGTTACAGCCGCCTGCATCGATAACAGCTCATTCCACACGTGCTGTGGGAACATCATGGTCAGCGAGTCGTGGAGCTTCTACGACACAGCTTTGCCGGGCGGCTACATGGTCTTCGGTGCACACGTTTGTGCGCCTCTACAAGTTTGATACGTTTGCGGCATCAGCATCTAGCTTTGGCCGCCTAGTGTTACAGGTGCCAAACAGCTCTCCCGCCCGCGGGGGAAACTTTGGTACGTCCCAAGAGTACTCCAGTGACCCCTAGTGGATGAAAAAGAAAATAGGATTTTGGTACTTACCAGGTAAATCCTTTTCTTTGAATCCATAGGGGGCACTGGACGCCCACCCAGAGCAGTTTACCTGGTTTGGGGTAGGTTCAGTAGATCTTATGGTAACACACTTTCACCGACTGGTTCAGATTAACAAGTTATGGTGTCAACTGTTTAGTTCTCAGTAATGTTGGGTCAACTTTATTGTTGTCCGTTATGTTATATGTAATGCTCCATTGTCAACCTCTCTATCGCTCCTGTTCGGCTCAGTAAAAAACACTGAGGTACTCAGGGATATGGAGGGGAGGTATAGTTCCAAAATTAATTTATTCAGTGCCTACTTCCTGTGGAAGCCGTCCATATCCCAAGAGTACTCCAGTGCCCCCTATGGATTCAAAGAAAAGGATTTACCTGGTAAGTACCAAAATCCTATTTTCTCACACATTATGTACCTCGCCGACCCTTTGGGCCGCGGAATATCAACCTGAATCCTGGTTGATCGTCCCTTACTTGAGCAACTGGCCGCCATTCTTTGCAGGTATTGCTTTCTCAGCTAATTCCTACAAAAACCAAATTACTAAGAGGTAAAGCGACGGTGAAAGTTCTCTGAGCGCTCTCACCCACTCACGCCCACGTTGGCCAATACACCTACACACTGTCCTCAGCGCTGGTCGTACTCAACCTAGGGCCCTGCGTAAAATCTATTTACTGAGAGTGTGTGGGAGTGACTTACCCGTCCCAGTAAATATCAGTCGTTGGAGATTTCCTGACTGACCAGCGAAACTCCCTTAAAATAAAAAAAACTGTTACACAAATCACGTTGCGTGTACAATCAGCGTCTATGATCCCGCGATTTTACGCAAATGGCGTAATGGGTATCAAGTTGAACTAACTATTGCACACACTAACGCGCAGTACAATCGCACGGCATATAAGTAACTATTACTTATCCGCTATACGACCAATGGAATCGTTTTTCAGGCTGCGAAACCTCAGCCGGAGCGTATCTGAACGGGCCTAAATGGGTACTACGCAAACCCCCGGGGCTGCGCTCTCACCGCTGACCTTTCTCAGGCCACGGTATTCAGAGCATCGCTTGACTTAGTCAGCGGATTTCTGACTTCGCTGACCTCTTGGTCTGCTGTTATACTAATTGATCCTTTATACCTTAATCAATGTTAACGTGAGAAAGCCACTCCCACGCCACCAAGTGTCCACTCACCTGATGTGGTCTCCTATGGGATCCCGAATTCTGGGTTCACAAAACCTTTATTTGCACACTCACGCTCGTTCACTCATATACACTTTGATTTTTCTGTACAGAAAATTAACTTTCATTCAGATAAAACAGTCTAGTCCCAGAGGTGTCACAGTAAGAGAAGGTTCTTTTAAACGAAATATTGGAAACTGAACATATTTGTGCTATTATCGCGTGGCTACCGTATCGCCTAAACTGAAACAATACTAACGTGTGATTTGTATTTAGTGGGCGTATCTGTACGCACGTTGCGAAAACACGCCACGTGTGTAGGCCTTTACGTTGTGTACGCAGTCCCGAACGTTGTCCGAGACACGTGTACAAAGGCTGTACGTCCGCAGTACTACAAATCCCACACTTCTATAAATGCAAGCGATATTTAACTATAATCACTTACTTAACACACATACAGTTTCCACTGTATCAACCTTTACAACTAGGCCAGGCTGTGTGTGCGTTTTACACTTACTCCCTTAAATATTAACTCTATATGTTAACTAAATAGCAACAAATTTTCCAGTACAGGTCAAAATAAACCTAGTAATTATGGCAATGGTGTGAGCAGATATGCAATGTACAAAATACAGGTGTGTGCGAGTGATGTGTGCGCAATTGGCGCCAAAACAGAAATTTACAGATTTTTAAAAAGAAAAATAGCTTTTGCGTTCTTACCTTACCTTCAAACCATGCAGGGCAGACGCTTATCTAATCAGCACTTGTGTATCCCCGACCAAGAAAAGGTTTACAGGGGATACCTCTCCGCCCTTTGCTGATAAAGTCTGCGAAAACTCTGCTAGGCTGCGGGTATGAGAAAGAACCGGGCGAGCCCTCAATTGATAATGTCGGTATTATCTTAGACCACAAAGCTATACCGCTTTGTACACTATTACCGTTGAGCCGCTATGGCCGCTAGACCACGTGCACGTGCTACGCACTTTGTACGCTATTTGCATACAGAGTCCTGCACGTGGTACGCACTTGGCGTACGCACACTGCGCTGAGTGTACGGAGTACACACAGCGAGCGCACACACAATTTATAACCTTTAAACCTTGTTAATGGTACAATGTAATGATATGCTTATACTTTAAACCTTTAACAGCAAAAATACTGCAATGACGTTATACCTTTAAACCTTAAGTAGCGCTGGCGATACAAAGTATCCGCAGTGCATACACCTTAGTAATGCTTATACACCTTAAACAGGTTAAACTACTTTAAAAGCCCAGGCAGGAAAGAGAAAACACAACACCATTTGTAGTTGAAACCACAGGGTTCTAAGGCCTCCGTGGACTGATTCCAAAAAGGTAAAAACTTTATACACTACAGGCTAACAAGTAAATCTAAACAGAATAATGGCTACAGAGAATGTACGTACGTGAGAATGTTCGCAAGCGCAACCTGGATCCAGTCCTCCGCTCCTCAAGTAGATAGCGTTCAGAGTCTGAGAGCTGGCCAGGCCACAACGGTCTTTTTATACACAACATGCATACACAATACAATGGTCACTGTAACCTCATTGTCCATTGGACACAGGGATGCATCTCTACATTACAGAAGAGGTCATTAATGGATTTGAATAGGTAGGCGATGTCTTTCCCCAACTGCTCTTGTGGGTGCTATCCTCTGGATTCCCGCTGCATACTTAATTTACAGTAAATACAGTTAATGTTCATAATCTACCTTTGCACATAACTATACGCAGGAGCAAACAATCTTTCTCTAACCAACACCGGAATGTTACCCTCAAAATACCCCACAGCTGGACACTAGACATCACATTCCAACCTTTATCTGACCCTTCCTATCATGCAAAGAGGAATCTCTCTGTCCAGGAACTGTTCAAACTAATAATACTCGCTGACATGGTCTAGGGGAACTATATCTACAATATACGCTATTTGGGTTAAATATGCTATGTTCTAATAACACGCTACTCGCTCACAAACTCTGCCGTAAATACCCATATCATGCGCATGATCGCCGGAGCGATCTTACGCAACTTGCGGATATGTGCACACACGGCGGACTGAGTGCACGAGCAGCGGGCATGTGCATGGGGTTAGTACAAGGCATATGTATTATGATATTTTTTGACTTTGACAATATATATATATATATATAAATATATATATATATATATTAGAAATGAGCGGGTTCGGTTCATTGAGATCCGTACCCCCCCCCCCCCCCCCCCGAACTTTATGTGGTTTACACAGGTCCGAGGCAGCCTTGGTTCTTCCCACCTTACACGCAAAACCCGAACGGGGGGGAAACGCCATTATCCCGCTGTTGGATTCTCGCGAGATTTGGATTCCATATAAAGAGCTGCGCATAGCCGCCATTTTCACTCATGCATTGTAGATTGAGCGGAGAGGACGTGGCTACGTTCTCTGCCTGAAAAGCTCAATATCTGTGCTCAGTGTGCTGCATTGTGGTGTCCACCAGTATATTATAGTAGTACAGTACGCCATTGCTGTATCTTACAGCTCCGTGTCAGAATCAGTTCTAGTATCCTGATCAGTGCTCAATATCTGCTGCATTGTTGTGTGACCAGTATATAGTAGTACAGTGCAGCATTTTTGTGACCACCAGTATATAGTAGTACAGTACAGTATAGTAGGCCATTGCTATATCTTGCAGCTCTGTGACTTCTAGTATCCATATCTGTGCCCCATTGTTGTGAGCAGTATATAGTAGTACAGTGCAGCATTTTGGTGACCACCAGTATATAGTAGTACAGTACAGTAGGCCATTGCTATTGATATAATAATATTACTGGCATATAATTCCACACATTAAAAAATGGAGAACAAAAATGTGGAGGGTAAAATAGGGAAAGATCAAGATCCACTACCACCTAGCGCTGGAGCTGCTGCCACTAGTCATGGCAGAGACGATTCAATGCCATCAACGTCGTCTGCCAAGGCCGATGCCCAATGTCATAGTAGAGAGCATGTAAACTCCAAAAAACTAAAGTTCAGTAAAATGACACAAAAATCTAAATTAAAAGTGTCTGAGGAGAAGCGTAAACTTGCCAATATGCCATTTAGAACACGGAGTGGCAAGTAACGGCTGAGGCCCTGTCCTATGTTCATGGCTAGTGGTTCAGCTTCACATGAGGATGGAAGCACTCATCCTCCCGCTACAAAAATGAAAAGAGTTAAGCTGGCAAAAGCACAGCAAAGAACTGTGCGTTCTTCTAAATCACAAATCCCCAAGGAGAGTCCAATTGTGTCGGTTGCGATGCCTGACCTTCCCAACAATGGACGGGAAGAGGTGGCTCCTTCCACCATTTGCACTCCCCCTGCAAGTGCTGGAAGGAGCACCCACAGTACAGTTCCTGATATTCAAATTGAAGATGTCACTGTTGAAGTACACCAGGATGAGGATATGGGTGTTGTTGGCGCTGAGGAGGAAATTGACAAGGAGGATTCTGATGGTGAGGTGGTTTGTTTAAGTCAGGCACACGGGGAGACACCTGTTTTCCGTGGGATGAATAAGGCAATTGACATGCCTGGTAAAAATCCCCCCAAAAAATCACCTCTTCGGTGTGGAATTATTTCAACAGAAATGCGGACAACATGTGTCAAGCCGTGTGTTGCCTTTGTCAAGCTTTAATAAGTAGGGGTAAAGACGTTAACCACCTAGGAACATTCTCCCTTATACGTCACCTGGAGCACATTCATCAGAAGTCATTGACACGTTCAAAAACTTTGGGTGACAGCGAAAGCAGTCCACTGACAACTAAATCCCTTCTTCCTCTTAGGAAAAACAGATTTGAGGACTGCGCTTGTTTGCTTCACTTGATAGATAAAAGCTGCTAGGGAGAAGAGAGAGGATCTCCACTAACCTCTCCGTAACAATAGACAAGAAAAGAAAAGAATATCTCCCAACGCTTAGGTTTATCAAGTGAGTTATAATGTATTTCCCACTAAAATTGTCAGAATATATAAATGAATCCAATAACAGCAGTGGCGTAACTACTGCCCCCGCAGCCCTCGCGGTGGCTTGGGGGCGAGGGGCTGCGGGGGCGCCACTGATTACAGCAGACTGACATGCGGACGAGCGCCCGCATGTCAGTCTGCTTTCTCCTTCCCGCCGCCGCTTGTTGGAGGGACACGGACGGCACAGCGTGTGCCTCTCCTGTGTCCCCTCCTGCATCATCTCCGGCGGCCGCGGGTCTAATAGGGGGAAGTGCCGTCCGTGAGCTCTAATTGGCTCACGGACGGCACTTCCCCCTATTAGACCCGCGGCCGCCGGAGATGATGCAGCAGGAGGGACACAGGAGAGGCGATCTGTGCCCTCCGTGTCCCTCCAATAAGCGGCGACGGCGGCACTGGGGGGAATATCTGGCACTGGGGGGGGGATGTCTGGCACTGGGGGGGGGATGTCTGGCACTGGGGCATATATGGCACTGGGGGGGAGATGTCTGGCACTAGGGGGGATATCTGGCACTGGGGCATATATGGCACTGGGGGGGGGGTGTCTGGCACTGGGGGGGATATCTGGCACTGGGGGGGATGTCTGGCACTGGGGCATATATGGCACTGGGGGGGGATGTCTGGCACTGGGGCATATATGGCACTGGGGGGGGATGTCTGGCACTGGGGCATATATGGCACTGGGGGGGAGATGTCTGGCACTAGGGGGGATATCTGGCACTGGGGGGGGGGATGTCTGGCACTGGGGCATATATGGCACTGGGGGGGGATGTCTGGCACTGGGGGGGGGATGTCTGGCACTAGGGGGGATATCTGGCACTGGGGGAATATCTGGCACTGGGGGCATATGTGGCACTGGGGGGGAATATATGGCACTGGCGGCATATCTGGCACGGGGGAATATCTGGCACTGGGGGCATATGTGGCACTGGGGGGGAATATCTGGCACTGGGGGCATATGTGGCACTGGGGGGGGGGTATATGTGTACCTGGCACATGGGGGGGCTATATTTGGCACCGGGGGCATGTGAGTACCTGGCACCGTGGGGGAATATCTGGCACTGGGGTCATATGTGGCACTGGGAGCACAGCCCTAGCAACAAGGACTACCTCCTAGCAACGAGCATGACACCCAGTGCATGAAACACCTGACAACGAGCATGACACCCAGTGCATGAAACACCTGGCAACGAGCATGACACCCAGTGCATGAAACCCCTGACAACGAGAAGGTAATTGAAAAGTAATTAGAAGCCTTACTGTAGGACTTAATGTGTAATGGGCATTACGGTGTGTGGCATAATGTATCACGGACATTGCGGTGTGTGTCATAATGTGTCACAGGCATTACGGTGTATGGTATACTATATCGCGGGCATTGTGATATGTGGTATAATGTCTCAGGGTCATTGCAGTGTGTGGCATAATGTATCACGGACATTGCGGTGTGTGTCATAATGTGTCAGGCATTACGGTGTGTGGTATACTATATCACGGGCATTGTGGTATGTGGTATAATGTCTCAGGGTCATTGCAGTGTGGCATAATACATAACGGGCATTGCGGTGTGTGGCATAGGGTATAATGGGCAGGGCATTGCGGTATGTGTCACAGGCATTACGGTGTATTCTATACTATATCACGGGCATTGTGGTATAATGTCTCAAGGTCATTGCGGTGTGTGTCATAATGTGTCACAGGCATGGTATGTGCTATAATGTATCAGGGGCATTGCAGTGTATAGCATAATGTATAACGGGCATTGCGATTCCTGTCATAATGTGTCGGGGGCATTACGGTGTGTGGCATAATGTGTCGGGGGCATTACGGTGTGTGGCATAATGTGTCACAGGCATTACGGTGTGTGGCATAATGTGTCGGGGGCATTATGGTGTGTGGCATAATGTGTCATGTGCATTATTGTGTGTGGAATAATGTCTAAGGGCCATTGCAGTATGTGGCATAATGTATACTGGGCATTACTATAAGGAGGAAAAATGACAAATAATGTAAGGGGCATGAATCAGGATTATTTTTCTTTCCTGTGGTGGCTAACGTCTGGGCGTGCAGGTTGCAAAACTGGGGTATAAGGTAGTCTTTTCCTGCAATACCACGCCCCTTTATGAGAAACCACGCCCATTCCAACAAAACCACGCCCCTTTATGAGAAACCACGCCCATTCCAACAAAACCACGCCCCTTTTTTGCAGCGCGCGCCTAAGGCGCGCGCATATTTATCCCTTTCTTGCTCCCAATTATGCGGCGGGTGGGGATGGGGATGGGGGGGGGGGCGCCAAAGAATTTTTTGGCTCGGGGGAGAAAAATTTCTAGTTACGCCACTGAATAACAGTATTCAAATAAATATGTTTTTCTTTATTCAGGATATAGTGCAGTGGTTCCCAAACTTTTGTGAGTCACGGCACCCTGGAGTGTCAGATTTTTTTTTCACGGCACCCCTAGGCCACAAGTTTCTTATTGAGAAATTTAGAAAAAAATATTAGATTAAGTAAATTATGTTTATATGTCACCCTAGGGTCAGTTGCGTGGTGAGGGACAAGATTTGCTTCTGTTTGTCCACACATTTTATATCTGGAAGCCATCAGCACTGGTTTTGCCTATTAAATTGACAATAAATAGTTTGAATTGGTCCTTGACCACCAACCTGAGGCACCCCTGCAAGTGTCCCGCGGCACCCCAGGGTGCCACGGCACACAGTTTGGGAACCACTGATATAGTGTTAAAAACACATCATAAAAGAGAATCTTCCCTAACTCTACTTCTATCTAAAATCATATAATTGTGAATAATAATACAGGTTGAGTATCCCATATCCAAATATTCCGAAATACGGAATATTACGAAATACGGAATTTTTTGAGTGAGAGTGAGATAGTAAAATCTTTGTTTTCTGTGGCTCAATGTACACAAACTTTGTTTAATACACAAAGTTATTAAAAATATTGTATTAAATGACCTTCAGGCTGTGTGTATAAGGTGTATATGAAATATAAATGAATTGTGTGAATGTAGACACACTTTGTTTAATGCACAAAGTTATAAAAAATATTGTCTAAAATTGACTTCAGGCTGTGTGTATGAGGTGTATATGTAACATAAATGCATTCTGTGCTTAGATTTAGCTCCCATCACCATGATATCTCATTATGGTATGCAATTATTCCAAAGTACGGAAATATCCCATATCCAAAATACCTCTGGTCCCAAGCATTTTGGATAAGGGATACTCAACATGTACCGGTATACTGTAACAAAACAGACCAACATAAAACATATAAAAAGTCAGTGATATGCTTATTTTAGCGATTAACTCACTCAAAGTCCACAGCTACAATCTCCATGCAAACTCTGATTTCTTTCTGGAAAATTGGATTTTTGCTGGGGAAAAAATAGTTCCTGTAACTCCAGAAATAGACAGTGTCCAGCCAGACCAAATAGCTCCGCTTAACACGATATTCAGTCTTATTGTAACATAAGCATCTCCTGATATAAGACAACGTTCTTTGTCAGGAATGTACCATACATAACTTACTTCAATGCCACAGGTCCAAGAAGACACAGGTGTCTGCCGTCAGACAGTTGTTGGTGCCTCTGCTATCAACTAGTTTCGCCTGTCTAAGCAGGCTTCCTCAGGATCATGGTACATTCCTGACAAAGAACATTGTCTTATATCAGGAGATATTTATTTCACAATAAGAATGAATATCATGTTAAGCGGAGCTATTTTGTCTGGCTGGACACTGTCTATTTCTGGAGTTACAGGATCTATTTTTCCCCCAGCAAAAATCCAATTTTCCAGAAAGGAATCAGAGTTTGCATGGAGATTGTAGCTGTGGACTTTGAATGAGTTAATCGCTAAAATAAGCGTATCACTGACTTTTTATATGTTTTATGTTGGTCTGTTTTGTTACAGTATACCGGTATTAGGATTCACAATTATATGATTTTAGATAGAAGTAGAGTTAGGGAAGATTCTCTTTTATGATGTATTTTTAACACTATATCCTGAATAAAGAAAAAAATATTTCTTTGAATACTGTTATTGGATTCATTTATATATTCTGACAATTTTAGTGGGAAATACATTATAACTCACTTGATAAACCTAAGCGCTGGGACATACTCTTTTCTTTCCTTCTTCATCTTGTACCCAAGCTCCTGCAAACCACACCACCAACTCCCTCAGTGTCAATTTCCTCCTTAGACAGGAAAAACAATAGTCCTGCAGACCATGTCACTGGCAAGTCTGATGAGTCCTCTCCTGACTGGGATTCGTCCGATGGATCCTTGAGTGTAACGTCCACTGCTCCTGGCTCTGCTGTTGTTGCTGCTGGGAGTAGATCATCATCCCAGAGGGGAAGTCGGAAGACCACTTGTATTACTTCCAGTAAGAAATTGACTGTCCAACAGTCCTTTGCGAGGAAGATGAAATATCACAGCAGTCATCCTGTTGCAAAGCGGATAACTCAGGCCTTGGCAGCTGTGTTGGTGTTAGACGTGCATCCGGTATCCGCTGTTAGTTCACAGGGAATTAGAGAATTTCTTGAGGTAGTGTGTCCCCGGTACTAAATGCCATCTAGATTCCACATCTTTAGGCAGGCGATCCCGAGAATATACACAGACGTCAGAAAAAGAGTTACCAGTGTCCTAAAAAATGCAGTTGTACCCAATGTCCACTTAACCAAGGACATGTGGACAAGTGGAGGAGGGCAGACTCAGGACTATATGACTGTGACAGCCCACTGGGTAGATGTATTGCCTCCCGCAGCAACAACAGCAGCGGCGGCACCAGTAGCAGCATCTCGCTAATGCCAACTCGTTCCAAGGCAGGCTACGCTTTGTATCACCGCTTTCCATAAGAGTCACACAGCTGACAACCTCTTACGGAAACTGAGGAACATCATCGCAGATTGGCTTACCCCAATTGGACTCTCCTGGGGATTTGTGACATCGGACAATGCCACCAATATTGTGCTTGCATTACATGTGGGCAAATTCTAGCACGTCCCATGTTTTGCACATACAATGAATTTGGTGATGCAGAATTTTTTTTAAATGACAGGGGCGTGCAAGAGATGCTGTTGGTGGCCCTAAGAATTGCGGGCCACTTTTGGCATTCAGCCACCGTGTGCCGAAGACTAGAGCACCAGCAAACACTCCTGAACCTGCCCCGCCATCAGCTGAAGCAAGAGGTGGTAACGAGGTGGAATTCAACCCTCTATATGCTTCAGAGGATGGAGGAGCAGCAAATGGCCATTCAAGCCTATACATCTGCCTATGATATAGGCAAAGTAGGGGGAATGCACCTGACTCAAGCACAGTGGAGACTGATTTCAAAGTTGTGCAAGGTTCTGCAACTCTTTGAACTTGCCACACGTGAAGTCAGTTCAGACACTGCCAGCCTGAGTCAGGTCATCGCCTCATCAGGCTTTTGCAGAAGCAGCTGGAGAGATTTAAGGAGGAGCTAAAACGGAGTGATTCCGCTAGGCATGTGGGACTTGTGGATGGAACCCTTCATTCGCTTAACCAGGATTCACGGGTGGTCAATCTGTTGAAATCAGAGCACTACATTTTGCCCACTGTGCTCGATCCTAGGTCTAAAGCCTACGTTGTATCTATCTTTCCGGCAGATACAAGTCTGCAGATGTTCAAAGACCTGCTGGTGAGACACTTGTCAGGTCAAGCGGAACGTGACCCGCCAACAGCTCCTCCTTCATTTTCTACAGCCACTGGAGCTGCCAGGATAAGGTTCAGATTTCCAAAACCACCCACTGGCGGTGATGCAGGGCAGTCAAGAGCGAAAACTGACATCTGGTCCGGACTGAAGGACCTGCCAACGATTACTGACATGTCGTCTACTGTCACTGCATATGATTCTGTCACCATTGAAAGAATGGTGGAGGATTATATGAGTGACAGCATCCAAGTAGGCACGTCAGACAGTCCGTACGTTTACTGGCAGGAAAAAGAGGCAATTTGGAGGCCCTTGCACAAACTGGCTTTATTTTACCTAAGTTGCCCCCCGTCCAGTGTGTACTCCGAAAGAGTGTTTAGTGCAGCCGGTCACCTTGTCAGCGATTGGCGTACGAGGTTACTTCCACAAAATGTGGAGAAGATGATGTTCATCAAAATGAATTATAATCAATTCCTCCATGGAGACATTTACCAGCAATTGCCACTCCTAGTTGGGCCAGGTGTTTGTGCCGCCCACTTGGGTAACTTAGCTTAGTCATCCAGCGACCTTGGTGCAAATTTTGGACTAAAAATAATATTGTGAAGTGTGAGGTGTTCAGAATAGACTGGAAATGAGTGGAAATTATGGTTATTGAGGTTAATAATACTATAGGATCAAAATTACCCCCAAATTCTATGATTTAGGCTGTTTTTGAGGGGTTTTTGAAAATAAACTCCCGAATCTGACAAAAAATTTTAAGGGAGGTTTTGCCAAAACGCGTCCGAATCAAAAACATGGCCGCGGAACAGAATCCAAAACACAAAACCCGAAAAAAATTCCGGTGCACATCTCTAATATATATATATATATATATATATATATATATATATATATATATATAAACGTGACCTGGGGACCTGTGAGTTTATGTATTTAAGCACTGTTTGTTTTGTGTGTCCTGATGACGGGGGGCAGTACTCCGAAACGTTGAAGATTAAAGCACCTTGAATTTTCACTAAGTTGGTAGTCCAGGAGTGACTCTATCATTTGGAGGATATTACTGGGGTTGGCGGGCCTCTAGAGAGCACCCTGGCAGGTTATTGATATTTTTTCATGGAGTGCCGGCTGTTCGAGTTGGGTATATATATATATATGTGTGTGTGTGTAATGAAATAAATAAGAGGGCACTCTATCGTGCATGAAAACATTTTAATGTAAACGATATTGACATTTAAGAACAAATAGAGTACACTGCTCATACCCCAGCACTGTGCGCTTAAAACCACATGGTGTAAATAGCACCGTAACTGTATATATCCGATTACGGCCTGCACCCGCTTAGATCTTAGACCACACAGCCGCTTGTCTGTGACTGGCAGCACACTGGGACTGGGAGGATAGTACACCTGGTGAAGACCACGTCGGCACAACATGCCCCGACTGGTTTCATCAGAGACTTCATCAGGAGGCAGCAGATCACATTAAGACTGATTTCTCGTGCTGAACTGCTTTTCGACATAAGATTCTCTTTGGAATTAAAAGACTGTGTTCTTTTATTCAGCACACAACAGGTGCTGTCTGGTAAAATTAAGCCCATGGTGGGGTTTTTTTATTTTTAAATATATTTTTATTAAAGATTATCAAGATATACAGAAACAAAAACAAAAAGAGAGATTAGGTTTTGTAATCATAACAGCGTGTCAAGTGTACAACAGATGATAATTGCCACAGCGATAAACAGTTACCATCCCAACTCTAAGATGATTAGAGAAAATAGAATGGTCTAGCCAGTTTCAACCAAAACAGCGTATTGTAAGAGTATCAAGATTAATGATAACAATGGTTGTACACATTTCAGAGAAACATCAAATAAGAAATACACAAAGATAATCTAAATAGACATAAAACAGAAAATAAGGGAAAGGAGGGGTGAAAGAGATAGAAAAGAGAAAGAAATCTGGCAAGCCTAATATACAATAAACAAGAAAAAAACATTTAAAAAACCTTAATAGTTTGATATATAATTTGTTCAGTGAGGCTCCATTGACAGAACAGGTATGGTGTGTACATATTCAAAACAGTTCAAAATAGGATTTTTCGTATGTGTGTCAAGAGTTTCTATAAAAAGCGACCATTTTTGGTAAAACTTACGAATACCTGAATGCATGTCCAGTCTAGCATATTTTCGTTCAAAGTACAATATTCTGAGAAGTTTCTGTTTCACTTTAAACAATTATGGAGTCGATTTTTTGGTCCAGTGTTTCATTATACATTTTCTAGCCACTGTTAAAATCGTAATAAGTAAGGGAAAAGCTTGTTTCTTAAGATTCTATATTGTCCACACAGAAAAGTTTAGTCCCATACATGCTAAAAGATCGAAAGTTAATTTAGTACAAAATATTGAGTTGACAAAGACAATTAACTTAGACCAGAAACGTTTCAGTTTAAAGCAATTCCACATACAATGGGAAAAATCTGCTATCGCAATTCCACATTTAAGACAGTGGCCATCTTCTACAGCTATCAAATGGCGCCTTTGATGTGGATTAATATAAGCCCTATGCAAAGTTCTAACATACACTTCTTGAAGATAACTTGACTGTAAGACTTTTACCGAAGAAATCTGCAAATATATTATATCATCAATCTGTCACAGATGGGATGTCAGCTGTCCATTTGTTCACCAAGACCTTCCATTGCGGATGGTCACTATAACAGGCTTTCAAGAGTGTTACATACATATACTTTACTCTATAGGTTTTGTTTAACACAAATTCAAGTAGGATATCAATATTTGTTAATTGCGAAGGGACAATTGGAGTGGGATGTCTAATTGGACTAGGTACCTTAATACTATTTAAATTGTTTCTCATTTGAAAGTACATAAATCTATGAGTGCGCAGCAGTAGAAATTGGTCAGAAAGATCTGAAAATTTAAGAAGAGATCCTCCCAGGTCAAAAACCATGTAAGAAGAATCTAGTCCTTTGGATTTCCATAAATTAAACAGAGAATTAGTCAAAGATGGGGGAAACGAGGGATTACCCCATAAGGGAATAAATTGAGATACATAAGGGGGATGCAGTCACTTTACCTCCAATCATAATACCGACGGACTATATACCGACACCCATTGACCGATGGTCGATATCCCGACAAGGTCTAAATACCGACACGGACTAAATACCGACATGTGAAATACCGACAAGGTCTAAATACCGACATGTAAAATGCCGACAGGTCGAAATACCGACACAAGTTTTTCATGATTTTTTTCATTAAAACCGACTTGTTCATACTTTACCGTCCCAGTGGACCTGGAGGGGGAATATAATAGTGTGCCGAGCGCAGCGAGGCACCGTGCCCGAAGCATGGCGAGCGCAGCGAGCCATGCGAGGGGATGCGGTACACTTTATATGGTGTCCATGTTGATTTATGTCGACATACACACAAAAAAACATAAAAAAATCATGAAAAACTTGTGTCGGTATTTCGACCTGTCGGCATTTTACATGTCGGTATTTAGACCTTGTCGGTATTTCACATGTCGGTATTTAGTCCGTGTCGGTATTTAGACCTTGTCGGGATATCAACCATCGGTCAATGGGTGTCGGTATATAGTCCGTCGGTATTATGATTGGCGGGATATCATACCGATCCCACATACGGATTTCTATGACAAGCTCTGTTCATACTAACCCAAGCAGCATAAGTGTCCCTGAATAGAACATGAGCTTTTATTGAGACAGGGATTTTAGATATTTTAGTCTGAATTAGGGCTCCAGGAGCAAATGGATAAAAAATAGCTTGATCTAATGCAGAATCCGTATAGGTAGAGCTATTCAGTATCCAGTCACTAATATATCTAAAAAAGATCGCTAAGGAATAGATTCTTAAATCTGGATATCCTAATCCTACTTTTGCTTGAGGCATTGTAAATTTAATCCTGGCTACCCTAGGACATTTGTTTTGCCATATAAATTTGAAAATAAGCTATCCAATCTAGCGGAATCTGACTTTTGTAACGCCAGCGGAATCATTTGCATACAATAGAAAAGCTTCGGGAAGATAATTGACTGAATAATAGCCAGTCTACCTAACAAAGAGACCGGTAAATCTTTCCAGGATTCCAACTTAGTTGCAATCTCGGATATGATAGGCGAAAAGTTTAAGGAATATAGTTTAGATAGATCAGAACATATCTGAATACCAAGATAAGGGAAATGAGTGGAAGCTATTTTAAAAGGAATATCTTGACTTCCCAGGGAATCTGGTCCAGCACCCCCAATAATAGTATTTCAGACTTTGATAAGTTAACTTTATACCCCAAGACAGTCCCAAAGGAGTCAATAAGGTGGAGCAAAGCTGGTAGAGAGTGAGAAGGATTAGAAAGAAAAATGAGTGTATCATCCGCAAACAGCGCTATTTTTAATTCCAGAGAATGTATATCAATTCCATGGGAGAGCTACGTATAGCAACAGCAAGAAGTTCAACAGCCAGGGCAAAAAGGAGAGGGGATAAGGGACATCCCTGATGGGTACCTCTATGGCAGGGATTCGGCCCTCCAGCTGCTGTTGAACTACACATCCCAGGATGCTCTGCAACAGTCACAGCATGGCCAAATAGCAAAAACTACAGCAAGGCATGCTGGTATGTGTAGTTCAACATTAGCTTGAGGGCCGAAGGTTCCCCATCCCTGCTCCATGGAGTAGGAAAGGGGATGATAGAAGGCCATTACATGATACAATTGATTTGGGAGACGAGTATAGAGTTCGAATTGTCTGTATGAATTGAGATGGAAAACCAAAATTACTTAATGTTTTAAAAAGGTGGGGCCATAAAACTAAATTGAAAGCTTTTTCCGCATCTAACGTAATTACCATGTTGGGAGAGGCAATATTAGGAAGAGAATTTGCCTGGTGAATAGCCGCCAAAACTTTCCTTACGTTAACTGCAGAGTGTCTACCAGATATAAAACCTTCCCTCATTTAATCATACCCACAACAACGGGTGTCTAAGAAATACTACACAGTGGATCTGTTCTTTTGTGTAATTCTTTCCACATGTCCTGGAGAGCAATCACAGACATCTAGGATCCTGCTAAGAGCGAAGCTAGATCTGTAGAAGCCGTAAAAGATACCTTTATAGGAGTCTACACATATTTGTCGAAGTAAGCAAGAAGTGAGCATTTGTTTTCAACTTTGACCTACACACTTTCCGGGTGGCCCCAGAATATTCCATACGGACACGGAAGAGGGCATAATTTACATCTCACATTCCCGCAATATAACTACCGTTATGTTTTAAAGAATTACTACACATTGGAAATTTTCTTCTTTTTTCCATTTTCTTTCCCCGTTTTATGCACTTTTGGACTGGAGAAAACCCTTTGAAGTATTTTGACAAAAACTGTGAGAACTTTTCGAATTTTTCATCTTAATTTACTTTTATTGTACCCAGTGTCATAGCGCATTTCTGTATATATTTGTATATCAGATATAAAACCTGTTTGATCCGAATGGGTCAACAAAGGTAATATAGGTTTCAATCTCTCTGCCAATATTTTCGTAAATAATTTATAATCAACATTTAGCAGAGAGACCGGCCTATATGAACCTGGCAAAGCGAGATCACGCCCAGATTTAGGTAGAACTTTTATAATAGCATCTGAGAAGTATAATGGAAGAGACTGTTGGTCTATTACAAAGTTGAAAGTATCAGCCAGTGTCTTCACAATCTGTGGATTCAATATTTTGTAAAATTCATTTGAAAATCCATCAGGACCAGGCGCTTTAGCTAATTTCAGCTTTCCAATAGCCCAAGAAACCTCTTTAGGGGTGATAGGATCTATTAATTTTTTTGCTAATGCTTCAGGAATTTGGGGCAATACTAGGGAGTCCCAGTAGGAAGAAGAAGCAGAGAGAGTAGAAGAGGCTGAAGAAGAGGCAGAGGAAGAGGGAGAGAAAGAAGGAGGGGAAGATTTTGTAAAGCTAGAATCTCCCACTGACTCCTCTGTGACCAATCCCGGGGATGAATACAGAGTTTGGTAAAAAAAATTCATAGTATCTACAATTTGTGTATCAGTTTCAGTCAAAGAACCATTTGGTTGTAGCAAAGGATGCACAACCGTCTGCGGTCTGGAGCCTTGTAGTAAATTGGTGAGAAGCTTCCCAACTTTATTTCCGAATTTATAGAATTTGGGATGTATATTAAAAAGGTATTTTTCTCCAGTAAGTTGGAAAAATTCATGAAAATGCAATTTCGCTTCCTGATAAGCAGTTCTATGGGCAGGTGAAGGAAGCAATTTAAATAATTGAAAAGCTTCAGACAATTTAACTTGTAACTCAAGATATTCCTGTTTATAATGCGTTTTGCTATTTGAGACAAATGCAATCATTTCTCCTCTAAGAACTGTTTTAGTGGCGGATTAGTAGAGGCAGGATATGCATTTGAATCACAATAGTCTTCCCAAACTGTCAAAAGTGTATGTCGCAGGCCCTGGGACTGAAACATATGAGAAGGAAATCTCCACATGGGTGAAGCTATCCCAGACTTTCCAAGAGCCAATACAACATTAATTAAGGCATGGACCGATAAAACTGGGGGGTTGATACCCACCAAAAGAAGTGAAGGGAAGAAGGGCTCAGCAATTAATACATAGTCAATTCTGGACCATGTATTATGTGTCAGCGATAAACAAGTGAAATCTTTCTCCGTAGGATTAAGAGCCCTCCAAGAATCTACCAGGTTAAGATCTTTACTAAGATAAGGAACCCCTATTTTTGGGAGAGGAGAGATTCGTTTAGGAGGGGGGATCTATCTAAGTATTGAGAAGAAACTAAATTAAAGTCCCCACAACCTATCAAAGGGGATGGATCAAATGTATGCAATTTTGTGAGCAGTTCAGTAAAAAAAGATTTTTTATATTAGGTAGGGGCATACACGTTACAGATAGTAAAAGTATTATCCACTATTTGTACAGTCAATATTACATATCTGCCGGATGGGTCTGCATAAACAGGAGTTGTCTGAACATTTTTTTGCTAATACTGCCATACCACATGACTTAGTATTTAAGGAAGCGGAACCTAGTAAAGTCCAATGCATAATTTGAAGCTTTTTCACTTCATCCTGCATCAAATGAGTCTCTTGTAAACATATAAGATCAATATTTTGTTTGTTAAGATATATAAACAATTTACGGCGCTTAGCCGGCGTATGAATACCTCTTATATTTAGAGAGCCTTATTAATAGACATTGAAATGGATTCCAAAAGTTAACCAAAAGAGATTTCCAGAAAGAAGAGGAAGAAGAAAACAACAGGGATAAATATGAAGGTAGGGGGAGACAAAAGACAAGGAGCACCAAAATGCACATAATATTGAGATGACGGACCTCCAGAAGAAAACCTGGTACTTCTATCACTATGATGACAAGTAACAGGGAATATCACTAAATACAAAACTTCAAAATCAAAAATTCGGCAGGGCTCCGACACCCCAGCTACTTCATATAACATAAAAAGATAATTAAAGTCAACCTTATAGCGTGGATTATATCAAAACATATCGCCAGTCTAATATTAGAATTGCAGAAAAAGCCACGTAGTAAGTAGAACAGCAAAGGTGAAGTCTAGGTTATACAGTCAGACATGGCGTAGACATGGCATAAAATGAAATAAAATATAAACACCTAAAAAATGGTAACTCAAACAAGATAACTGATACAGATTACTGACAACAGGGATGGGACAGTCTCACACGTTCATATCATCTATACCAGGGGTGGGGAACCTTTTTTCTACCGAGGGCCATTTGGATATTTATAAAATCCTTCGGGGGCCATACAAAAATTTTCAACTTAAAAAATTACCCTGCCCCTTAGAGTTACTGTGTGTGCGCGCCGGAGGCGCGCACACGCCCAAAAAATGGGTGTGGCCAGTTAAAATGGGACGTGATACACATATGCCCCCAATAGTGCGGTGCCAGATCCACAATTGCCCCCACAGTGCCAGGTATACAAATGCCCCCACAGTGCCAGGTATACAAATGCCCCTCACAGTGCCAGGTATACAGATGCCCCTCACAGTGCCAGGTATACAGATGCCCCCACAGTGCCAGGTATACAGATGCCCCCACAGTGCCAGGTATACAAATGCCCCTCACAGTGCCAGGTATACAAATACCCCCCAAAGTTCCAGGTATACAGATTCCCCCACAGTGCCAGGTATACAGATTCCCCCACAGTGCCAGGTATACAAATGCCCCCCACAGTGCCAGGTATACAAATGCCCCCCACAGTGCCAGGTATACAGATTCCCCCACAGTGCCAGGTATACAAATGCCCCTCACAGTGCCAGCTGTACAAATACCCCCCACAGTGCCAGGTATACAAATGCCCCCCACATTGCCAGGTATACAAATACCCCCCACAGTGCCAGGTATACAGCCCCCACAGTGCCAGGTATACAAATGCCCCCCACAGTGCCAGGTATACAAATACCCCCCACAGTGCCAGGTATACAGCCCCCACAGTGCCAGGTATACAAATGCCCCCCACAGTGCCAGGTATACAGCCCCCACAGTGCCAGGTATACAAATGCCCCTCACAGTGCCAGGTATACAGCCCCCACAGTGCCAGGTATACAAATGCCCTCCACAGTGCCAGGTATACAGCCCCCACAGTGCCAGGTATACAGCCCCCACAGTGCCAGGTATACAGCCCCCACAGTGCCAGGTATACAAATGCCCTCCACAGTGCCAGGTATACAAATGCCCTCCACAGTGCCAGCTATACAGCCCCCACAGTGCCAGGTATACAGATGCCCCCACAGTGCCAGGTATACAAATGCCCCTCACAGTGCCAGGTATACAAATACCCCCCAAAGTTCCAGGTATACAGATTCCCCCACAGTGCCAGGTATACAGATTCCCCCACAGTGCCAGGTATACAAATGCCCCCCACAGTGCCAGGTATACAAATGCCCCCCACAGTGCCAGGTATACAGATTCCCCCACAGTGCCAGGTATACAAATGCCCCTCACAGTGCCAGCTATACAAATACCCCCCACAGTGCCAGGTATACAAATGCCCCCCACAGTGCCAGGTATACAAATACCCCCCACAGTGCCAGGTATACAGCCCCCACAGTGCCAGGTATACAAATGCCCCCCACAGTGCCAGGTATACAAATACCCCCCACAGTGCCAGGTATACAGCCCCCACAGTGCCAGGTATACAAATGCCCCCCACAGTGCCAGGTATACAGCCCCCACAGTGCCAGGTATACAAATGCCCCTCACAGTGCCAGGTATACAGCCCCCACAGTGCCAGGTATACAAATGCCCTCCACAGTGCCAGGTATACAGCCCCCACAGTGCCAGGTATACAGCCCCCACAGTGCCAGGTATACAGCCCGCACAGTGCCAGGTATACAAATGCCCTCCACAGTGCCAGGTATACAAATGCCCTCCACAGTGCCAGCTATACAGCCCCCACAGTGCCAGGTATACAGATGCCCCCACAGTGCCAGGTATACAAATGCCCCTCACAGTGCCAGGTATACAAATACCCCCCAAAGTTCCAGGTATACAGATTCCCCCACAGTGCCAGGTATACAGATTCCCCCACAGTGCCAGGTATACAAATGCCCCCCACAGTGCCAGGTATACAAATGCCCCCCACAGTGCCAGGTATACAGATTCCCCCACAGTGCCAGGTATACAAATGCCCCTCACAGTGCCAGCTATACAAATACCCCCCACAGTGCCAGGTATACAAATGCCCCCCACAGTGCCTGGTATACAAATACCCCCCACAGTGCCAGGTATACAGCCCCCACAGTGCCAGGTATACAAATGCCCCCCACAGTGCCAGGTATACAAATACCCCCCACAGTGCCAGGTATACAGCCCCCACAGTGCCAGGTATACAAATGCCCCCCACAGTGCCAGGTATACAGCCCCCACAGTGCCAGGTATACAAATGCCCCTCACAGTGCCAGGTATACAGCCCCCACAGTGCCAGGTATACAAATGCCCTCCACAGTGCCAGGTATACAGCCCCCACAGTGCCAGGTATACAGCCCCCACAGTGCCAGGTATACAGCCCCCACAGTGCCAGGTATACAAATGCCCTCCACAGTGCCAGGTATACAAATGCCCTCCACAGTGCCAGGTATACAAATGCCCTCCACAGTGCCAGGTATACAGATGCCCCCACAGTGCTAGGTATACAAATGCCCCTCACAGTGCCAGGTATACAAATTCCCCCCAAAGTTCCAGGTATACAGATTCTTCCACAGTGCCAGGTATACAGATTCCCCCACAGTGCCAGGTATACAAATGCCCCCCACAGTGCCAGGTATACAAATGCCCCCCACAGTGCCAGGTATACAGATTCCCCCACAGTGCCAGGTATACAAATGCCCCTCACAGTGCCAGCTATACAAATACCCCCCACAGTGCCAGGTATACAAATGCCCCCCACAGTGCCAGGTATACAAATACCCCCCACAGTGCCAGGTATACAGCCCCCACAGTGCCAGGTATACAAATGCCCCCCACAGTGCCAGGTATACAAATACCCCCCACAGTGCCAGGTATACAGCCCCCACAGTGCCAGGTATACAAATGCCCCCCACAGTGCCAGGTATACAAATGCCCCTCACAGTGCCAGGTATACAGCCCCCACAGTGCCAGGTATACAAATGCCCTCCACAGTGCCAGGTATACAAATGCCCTCCACAGTGCCAGGTATACAGCCCCCACAGTGCCAAGTATACAGCCCCCACAGTGCCAGGTATACAGCCCCCACAGTGCCAGGTATACAAATGCCCTCCACAGTGCCAGGTATACAAATGCCCTCCACAGTGCCAGGTATACAGCCCCCACAGTGCCAGGTATACAGCCCCTACAGTGCCAGGTATACAAATGCCCTCCGTGCTGCTTACCGAGGAGAGCGAGGCTGTCGGGTGAAAGCGGCAGCGTGTAGTACTTCAAATCAGCCGCCGGTTCGAGAGCCAATCAGAGCTCGCGGACCGGCAGCCGCGGCTACTGATTGGCTGCCGGTCTGCGAGCTCTGATTGGCTCACGGACCGGCGGCTGGTTTGAAGTACTACACGCCGCTGGTCCCATTCTACAGCCGCGCTCTCCTCCGTCTCCCTGCTCTGACAGCTGAGACACGCTGCCGCCCGACTGAGCGGCAGCGTGTCTCACTGACACAACCTGGTGGGCCGGACCAAACGGAGGTTCCCCACCCCTGATCTATACCGCCACCAGAACCAGTTTCATTCTCACCAGATTCTTCTTTGAGATATGCTGCAGCATCTGCCGTGTTAGTAAAATCGACTAAACCAGATGGTGTGAAGATCCTGAGTCTGGCTGGGAACATCATGTAAAACTTGTGGTTTGTTTGCACCAGTTTAAAAAGAACTAAAAGAAGCTGCGCTGTATACCAGGGGATGATAGAGAGATGACAGCCGGCATGTATAATACATACATTTATTAACAATGCATAAAAAGTTAAGAAACGGGGGCGTGGCTTGGCAAGCTGAGGAGGAAGATGTGCATTTGCTGAGCTCCCACTGTACTAGGTCTGAAATAGACCAGTTTTATGCTATTTCATGGCATATTCCTTGTGCCCCTATTGCACCTGCCTGTGCTGAGACGCTGACTGAGCAGCTTGCAACTCAGGACCGTTCCCTGCCCTCCCTGCGGACCCCTGCCTACGATCTCCTCTGAAGCCGGGAGCTAGATTTTGTGGTGTAGCCAGGACAGGCTTCCAGGAGCCGCGGACCTGAAGTGGAGACCCGGCGGCTGGCGCGGTGCCTCAGACACAGCACTCACCTGCAGTGGAGACCTGCACTGTCCTGCTCCTGATCCCTGGCCAGGGGAAAGAGGTGTCCAGTGGTGCTGTGTGCAGCTATAGCCCCCTGGAAGAGTTCTCTTGTCAGCAGTAGCAGATCTCAGCGGCCATATTGGACGAGGAATCCCTGCTAGCCACCACAGGGAGATAACTTGCTTGGTGCCAAGTGCAGAGCTAGATGAGGTAATTGACCAGTCTGTGGCTTCTGTGTGCTGTCCCCACAACTCCTGTTACCTTTTCTCAGCTGCTGCCCACATAGGAGAGTGACTTCCTTCCACTGCATACAGCAGCTGCACCCTCTATGCCACATTGAGTGACCTCACCTGAAGGAGCTATAGTGCACTGTTGTACACTCCTACTAAAAAGTGTTTGGACTCTCTTTGCTATATATATGCAGATTATCCTCACCTGCATCATCTCTACATTACATGTATTCACCCTGTTTTCATTCTACTGGATAGCTGGATGGGAATGGATGAGCCTGGCTCTCCCTCTTGTGGCCCACTGAGAGAACTGCATGATCACAACCTTTATTGATTGGGATCTTACCAGAGCTGTGATCTCTGTGGCTCCTGACCCCCCTCACATAGAAGATCACTGGCCACCCTATTGGATACCTTGAATACTAGATGTTTCATTCTCAGACGCGGCTGCGTCACCTTCGCTTTATGACATTGCTTCCACCATGAATGTAATTTAGCCATGCCACGTAGAGGGGAATGTGCAGTTTGACCCTACCTTGACTATGTTCAGCCATTTCTCTCATATCATAAATGCACACCTGATACCAGTCCTGATTGACCCAACGCATGACGAAACATCGTACCTCAAGGAAACATAACAGACCCTTACCCAAACCCTCACGAATCTCAGCGTTCCACTCTTTATTCAAAACTCCTGTCAGTGATAATTCACCTATACCAGTGACCCCTACAGCAGTGGTGGCCCAGACAGCCGGTGACGTTACCAAGGAGCAACACCAAACCGCTCCAATGACGACATCCGGAGCTGATGCCACTGACATGGCTGCTATACTGGCACAATTGCGTTCTCTCCCGATTCACCAGGACTTTCAGCAAGATCTGCAATCGATGGAGAAACGAATTCAAGACACTATTCAGACCAGAATTTCGGCTGTACAAGCTGATTTAACACAGGTGGGAGATAAAGTGGAGACACTGGAGGTACACACAGACGATATGGAATCCAAAATCGCTGATCTGCATGACCTGATATCGCGTCACTCACGCTCGCTTGCAGACGCTACACGCAGACTTACGGAAATGGATGATAGGGGTCGTAGAAACAATCTCAGAGTTAAGGGTATCCCTGAAGACGTTCTACCTCAAGACATAATAGCTGCTTTAACAAAGATATTTAATGAGATACTGGGTGCCTCTACAGACTCACAAATTCTATTCGACAGGGCACATCGAGCACTTCGCCCGAGGGCCCCCCCCCCCCCCCTGAGAGGCCTCGCGACGTCATTTGTCGGTTACATTATTTTCATGAAAAAGAAGAAATACTATGAAGATCTAGACAGGTGTAAAGCATTGACTTTAAGGGCCACCAGGTTCAAGTTTTCCAAGACCTATCATGGCACACTTTACAACAGAGACGCCTTCTGAAACCTCTCGCAGATGCTCTCCGGAAGCGGGAGATTAAATTTCAGTGGGGCTTCCCACTAAATATCCAGGTGACACACGAAGGTACCCGCCTCATCTTACAGGAATATGAAGATGTTCCTCAATTCTGTAGGACTCTTGGTCTACCGGTGCTAAGTCTACCTAATTGGCTGGACCCCCTTACACCCCCCTCCTCAGCCCAACCACAGAGAGAGGTCTGGAAGAAAGCGGGTCGCTCCCGAAGACGTTCCAGAACCAACCAGACTGGGGTGTCATGTGAGGATACTTGATTTGTCTCATTTCTCCTTTGATTTTGTATTCATACCCATATGTGCCATGTAGATTGCTACCTGTTTTCTAATTTGTTTTTTACCCTTTTTTTTATTTTTTCTAAATGGTTTGACTACCACGTCTGAATCTGGTGGCCATACTGAAGGCTATTGTAATCCAGTTCTATTCTTATAGTTGATTACTTTGAGCACTGGTTGGGTTGCATTACCCCCACTGCCATCGTACCCTTTTTTTTTTTGGCCTGTTGAGATGGCTATTCGAATGTAGTCCCTTTTTATTTTTCCAAGTTTTTTCAGATGCTACGTAGGAGTTTCACACTCACTACTCCCCTCTTACCCCGGCTCTGCTGTAAATTTTTGTGACTGTGGGACATTTTTTGATGCCCATGGCTCTGAATGCAGAGTGTTCTTGTTTTATATTGACAATGTTGATATTTTTGCTATACTGCTACTTGCTTGCTGACTGTAACAGGTCGAAATATCTGATTACTCTGTTTACATTGCATGTTTACACATGTCCAAACCTATGTTTGCTTGTTTTTGTTTCCCCTCTGTGTTTTCCTTGTCCTTCCCATCCACACCCTTTCCATTCAGGTACTGTCGACAGTATTAGTTTTGGGCCCACCTTGGGACAGGAGATATATCCATATTGTAGTGTCACTCACATCACACAACAATGGCGAAGTTAAAAATCTGGTCTAATAATGTTAAGGGATTAAACATCCCAGAGAAGAGATCGCTCTTATTTCACAAATTACACACACAGAGAGCAGAAGTGGTGTTTCTACAAGAAACACATTTGAAGAAAGGGGCATCACCAAGTCTCCGCTCCCGTCATTTCCCCGTAGGTTTTTTTAATGACTATTCAGGTGCAAAATCGAGAGGGACAGCTATCTTATTTGCTAAACACCTTAGGATTAGTGATATGACGGAAAAAGTGATAGGAGATGGTAGAGGACTGATGATTAAAGCCACCATAGACCAACAGGTATTTACGTTTGTTAATCTTTACTTCCCTAATCAAAACCAGATACAGTTTTTCAGACAGAGTCTAGAATCCATTGAGGATTGTATAGAGGGTGTCTTGATAGTGGGAGGGGATTTTAATTGGACACTAGAGCCAGCGATTGATTCCTCAACTGGCACTTCTAGGACCTCGCAGAAACAGGCTAGACATTTTCGGTCGATCTTACACGATTTCCAATTAGTGGATTCATGGCGTCTCCTTCACCCAGCCGACAGAGACTTCACCTTCTATTCGAACCCCCACAACTCATATTCTCGTATTGACTATCTCTGCATGAGCCATAGACATCTGGATATGTTGTTGGACGCTACCATTGGCCAAATTGTGGGGTCAGATCATTCCCCTATTTCGCTTACACTTTCTTTACGGAATTCGCTACCGACACAATGGCAGTGGCGGTTTAATGAGCAGCTACTCCAAGACCCCGACAGCCGCGCCCAACTAGAAACAGCTATAGATGAGTATATTACGCTGAACACTACTGATGATTGTTCACCGGTAACCATCTGGGAGGCTCATAAGTGTGTTTTAAGGGGTAAATGCATTCAGATGGGTGCATATATTAAAAAGAAAAAAAACGAGTGCCGATTAGCTCTGCTGTCCAAAATACAGACATTAGAACGGTCACATAAAGCTTCTGTCACTCACGATACACTTGTAGAACTTCAGAAGGCACGTGCTTCATTAAATAAATTACTTGATGATGGTACCCGCCGAGCATTCCGATGGTGCCGCCATAAATATTATAGATGGGGAATAAGCCAGGGAAGTTACTGGCTAGGGCACTCAGAGCACAGAGATCCCTTACATTTATAACAAAGTTGAAGGACTCTAGTGGGAGACTCCATGCCAGGAACAAAGACATAGCTGCCATATTTCAAGACTATTATACAGAACTTGCAGCTCATAAACGGGAACTAGAGAAATTCCTGCACTCAGTCTCTTTTCCTAGTCTTCCCTTAGAGGTGACCCGGGCACTAGAAGCCCCTTTTACAGAATCGGAGCTGATTACGGCCATGGGGACATCCCCCTCTGGTAGGAGCCCGGGACCAGACGGTTTTCCAATAACTTTTTATAAGGCATTTAAAGAGAAATTCAGGGATGTCCGCTCTCGCCCCTGCTATTTGTGTTGGGAATGGAGGCTCTAGCACGGTCGATCAGACAGAATCCAACTATTTCAGGCCTACAGGTCGGACATGTTGAACATCGCTTAGCCCTATTTGCA
The DNA here is from genome assembly GCF_028390025.1 of Pseudophryne corroboree. Lineage (NCBI taxonomy): Eukaryota > Metazoa > Chordata > Amphibia > Anura > Myobatrachidae > Pseudophryne > Pseudophryne corroboree. The sequence continues at coordinate 374,701,881 of NC_086451.1, forward strand.
GATGACCTACTCGTAATCCTGACAAACCCGACAACCTCCCTCCCAAATCTTATGAAAGAATTTGACCAATTTAGTAAGCTTTCCAATTTCAAAATCAATTTTACCAAATCCACAGCCCTAAACATATCCCTCTCGACAGGAATCACATCGGCACTAAAATCTTCCTTCCCCTTTGAGTGGCACCCATCACATGTTAAATATTTAGGAATACTAATTCCCTCTTCCCTTCAGCGAACAACTACCCTCAACCATGAACCCTTATTGCGAAAGATTAAACAAGAGATGACACGGTGGCTCACGCAGAGATTTTCATGGCTCTGCCGTATGAATGTAATTAAAATGAATGTATTACCCAGACTGCTGTATATCTTCCAGACAATTCCCCTTAAACTTCCCCATCATTTCCTATTGGAAACTCATAAGGCAAGCAGTCACTTTGTCTGGGGGGGGGGGGAAGGAGACACAGATTCAAACACAACCATCTCTCTAGAAGTAAATCACAAGGGGGCCAACAATTACCCTTGATATCAGCCTACTACCAGGCCTCTATACTTTATAGAATTCTAGACTGGACACGCCCGGAATCAAATGGGAAACAATGGGTAACGCTAGAATCTTGTACGACACAAAAGAACCTCAGATACATTCCGTGGTTCCCCAAAATTTAGAAAATTGTGCATCCCACAGTAGGCCCTAAACTAGATATCTGGAAATTGATTAGGACTAAATATGCCCTCTCAACCAGTAAGTACCCCCTCATGCCCATCCTAGTTAACCTCACATTTACTCGAGGACTGTCGGGGGAGATAGCTGCCAGATGGAAAACTCTTGGACTAGAACGGGCACATCAGATGTATAGTCGAGGTACAATCAGATCTTTTTCAGATTTGTGCGGTTTGGAAAATGTACCCTCCAAGGACTTTTGGTTCTATTTACAACTCCGCCATTTTGTCCAATCATAGGGGAAAGGACCTTACTCTCAACAGGGAATTTACCCCTTTTGAGAAACTATGCATACAGACTTCGGCTCCTACACACGTAATCTCTAAGGTCTACCGGATTGTTCTGGATGGCACATTTCCTGATACCCCCTCTTTCTGCACAGCTTGGGATTCTGACCTTATCCATAGAGGGATACATATAGACTGGAAGAAACAATGTACTATAATGGCGCAGTGTTCCACTAGCCTGGAGGTCAGTGAAACTCAGTACAAGCTATTAACGAGATGGTATAGGTGCCCCACTCTACTCCATAAATGTTATCCGTCTGTATCGCCCCTGTGTTGGAGGTGTGGGGGAGACAGGGGCACACTAATGCATATCTGGTGGGATTGCTCCCTCATAACCCCGTTCTGGCACGAGATTATAAAACTGACATCCAGGGTGATGGGTTATGAAGTACCAAAGGGTCCTGACTTCTGGCTGCTGTCACATTCATATATTCCTATGTCCAGATATAAACATTCCTTAATAAAACACTTAAGTAACGCAGCGAGAGCAGTGATCCCAGTCCACTGGCGTTCATCGGCAGCACCTATGATTTGGGGATGGTGTCAAAGAGTGGACTTTTATATGCATATGGAGGACATCTACTACACTGCTCTAGAAAAACATCCCACATATACTTCAACCTGGTTTCCGTGGCTTGAATTTAAGACCACGCGAGAATATACTGCACTGACTCCAACGAACCACGCTTCATGACAACCCCCCTGAGTACCACACACACTTGGATAAAATGCTCCAGATTATAAACTGACTTAGCTGTACCCCAACCCTTGTCTTACCCATCCTTCCCTCCCACCTCTTACTATTTGATTTAATGTTGTTATTTTTCTTATTTGTTGTTTCCGGAAATTACATGGAAACCTAACTGTTAATTATTTGTTATATATGAGACCAATAGTCACATGGTTGACTGCCCTGTACTTGAGATGTCCAAACTATTTGTGTCTCTGTTTTTTCTTTTGTTACCTGAAAAATTGAAAATAAAGGATCTATAAAAAAAAAAGTTAAGAAACAACCAATTGTAGATCAGTAATACAGTTAATAAGCACACCTTATTTGTCTCATATAAAAGGTCTCTATTTCAGCATATATGGGTAATAGCTGCCATAAGATCCTTTGATGGATATCCATGGTCACTGAGTGCTGATAACATTGGAAATGATAACTGGTGATCCAAGGACAGATGAAGCAGTCACGGAATTTCAAGTAATTAATCACACCAAGTTCGGTGGGTGAAATGGTATTTACCTCTCTTCGTGGGCTGGTAATGGACCAAGCGTCCTCAGCCAAATGTCCTGCAATGCCCACAGACGCTGTGCAGTGGAGGAGAGATGACGTGAGAAAGCCGCTGGTAAACGTGTCTAGCCGAAAGCGGCGTGAGGAGCGCCAATTGTCAGTAGCATTGAGCAGGTCAGATAAGGATCATGCTGGATCAATAGGGATGAATCCAAAGGGAGACCTGGACACAGGTGTGCTTGGAGGCGGGATACTAACGCGTTTCGTCACGCTCCACGTGACTTTTTCAAAGGTGCATTTACTGCCTCTAGATTGGCCAAAATTAAAGCCAAACCAGACATCAATGAACAGATGTATACAATCAGTACTTAATTAAAAGCAATGTATTAGAACTTTAACAGGCAACGGCTCTCATCAGTGAATATATATATAAAAAGATAAATAAACAGATAAGTATGGCAGAAGTGGTCTTGTAATAAAACAAATATAATTTATAGCATCGAATAAGATACATTCTATACATGTGCACTAAATATAAAGAGGAAATTAATGAATCAGAGTTACACTATAGTGCAACATAGAAACATAGAAACATAGAATTTGACGGCAAATAAGAACCACTTGGCCCATCTAGTCTGCCCATTTTGTTTTTTATCCTTTAGGTAATCGCAACCCTTTTTGAACCTTAATTCTTTGTAAGAATATTCATATGCCTATCCCAAGCATGTTTAAATTGCTCTACAGTCTTAGCCTCTACCACCTCTGATGGGAGGCTATTCCACTTATCCACTACCCTTTCTGTGAAATATTTTTTCCTTAAATTTCCCCTGAACCTGCTTCCCTCCAGTTTCAGTGTATGTCCTCGAGTTCTAATACTAATACTCTTCCTTTGAAGAATGTTTCCCTCCTGAACTTTGTTAAAACCTTTGGTATATTTGAAAGTTTCTATCATGTCTCCCCTTTCCCTTCTCTCCTCCATACTATACATGTTAAGATCTTTTAGCCTTTTCGGGTAAGTTTTGTGATGTAGGCCATGCACCATTTTAGTTGCCCTTCTTTGTACACTCTCTAATGTATTTATATCCTTCTGGAGATATGGTCTCCAGAACTGGACACAGTATTCCAGATGAGGCTGCATCAATGACCTATACAGTGGCATTATTACTTCTCTTTTCCTGCTACTGATTCCTCTCCCTATGCAACCAAGCATCTGACTTGCCTTTCTCATTGCTTTGTTACATTGCTTTCCTGCCTTTAAGTCACTTGAAATAGTGACTTCTAAATCCCTTTCCTCCTCAGTAGTTTCCATTATAGTACCCTTGATACTATATTTAGCCTTTGGGTTTTTAAGACCCAAGTGCATGAATTTGAACGCCTATCTCTGGAAAGTTCCACAGAAAAGTTTTGAAACAGACGCAGGGTGTGGGATTCCCAGGAAAGACGATGACATTTCCTAGAAGCAGCCCATGAAACTTGCTTGTGCAAGAAATTCAGTGTTTTGAATATAACAACTCTTGGCTTTTGTGCAGAGGAGGATTTCAGCTCTCCAACTCTATGCACTCTTTCGATCACTATGTCTGTGCATTCAGGTTCAAAATGAAGTAGTTTAAGAAGCGTGTGACGAACAAAAAATTCTAGCTGTGCCCCTTTGACGGTTTCAGGGAGTACAGTGATGCGTAGATTATTGCGTCGTGTCCTGTTCTCAATATTGTCTAATTTATCAGACAGACGTTTATTATACAGTACCAAGGCCCTCTTTCTGAGTTGTTCGCTCGCTAGCTGCTTTTAGCAGCAATACACACGCTAGGCCGCCGCCCTCTGGGAGTGTATCTTAGCTTAGCAGAAGTGCGAATGAAAGATTAGCAGTTCTGCTATTAAATATTTCCCTGCAGTTTCTGAGTAGCTTCAGACCTACTCCTAGATTGCGATCACTGCAGACTGTTTGGTTCCTGGTTTGACGTCACAAACACGCCCTGCGTTCTGCCAGCCACTCCCCAGTTTCCCCAGCCACTCATGCATTTTTGGCTGGCACGCCTGCGTTTTTTAGCACACTCCCAGAAAACGCTCAGTTTCCGCCCAGAAACACTCACTTCCTGTCAATCACTCACCGATCAGCAGAGCGACTGAAAAGCGTAGCTCGGCCCTGTGTAAAATTGCATAGTTTTGTGTGAAATTACTTAGCGCGTGCGCTCTGCGGCCCATACGCATGTGCAGAATTGCCAGTTTTTAGCCTTATCGCAATTCTGCTAAAAACGGCAGCGAGCGAACAACTCGGAATGACCCACCAAGTCCTTAACTGACTTTTTTAAGATGTGAATATCATCCATGTTTTGGCTAATATGTGCCTCAGCCCCCGTTATACGGTCAGACAAGCGATTAATCTGCGTAGTAATGTCTGTGACCGCCTTCTGAAGTAGTGGCGCCATAGTGACCTGCATGGCCGCAGTAAGCTCTTCATAAGAAAGAGAAGAAACATGCTTTATTGCAGAGGTAACTGCATTCCCCTCCGGGTCCGAAATAGGTTTCTTCGCCGCTGGCGTTCCCGGAGCGGCATCCACGCCAGGCGCCATATTATAATCACTGCAGCGTTTCTCTTGACGCTTCTGCTGTGGTGCTGGAGGCTGTTTAGCAGGAGGCGGGGGGCCCAAGAACTTGTCCATGTCAGTGCCTGACTGACAGGGTGACCGCGAATGGTGTCTTGAAAAGGCTGACAGGGTTAGTGCTAGGTGAGGCAACGTGGGGAGCGGGGCTGCAGGGAGAAGCTGCTTACTCTCCCATGCCGGAACCGGAAGTCAAGCCCATGGTGGTTTTATCTTTGTCATATATATATATTAAATCTATTTATTAAAAATAGATATTTAATTCTATTTTGTGCTGTACCCCAGCATACATCCAGAGGCTGCTGCTGCGTCTGTCTATCAATGGGCTGCTCCGTCCATTAAGGGGTGTTCTGTCCGTCCATCCAGGGGCTCCGCCCCAGTGTAAAATTTAAATAATGAAAGCTAAAAACAAAAAGCCTAAAATTATAATTCTATAAAGATATCTATTTTTTTGTTTGTGCTGTACCCCAGTGTAATATACAATTTTTTATTTATTTTCGTAAGTACTGTGACACTGCTGGTCAGACCACAGCATATTATTTCCTACTCATAAATGCATTGTGTGACGCTGTCGGTGTAGTCAACCACAGTGTGTAATTATTATTAGTGATGAGCGGGTTCGGTTCCTCGGGATCCGAACCCCCCCAAACTTCACCCATTTTACACGGTTCCGAGGCAGACTCGGATCTTCCCGCCTTGCTCGGTTAACCCGAGCGCGCCTGAACATCATCATCCCGCTGTTCGATTCTCGCGAGATTCGTATTCTAAACAAGGAGCCGCGCGTTGCCTCCATTTTCACGTGTGCTTTGGAGATGATATCGAGAGGACGTGGCTGCGTTCTCTCAGTTTCTGTGTTCAGTGTGCTGAAAATATCTGTGCTCAGTGTGCTGAAAATATCTGTGCTCAGTGTGCTTTAAATATCTACATTCTCTGCCTGAAAAACGCTCCATATCTGTGCTGCATTGTAGTATATAGTAGGAGGACAGTGCAGAATTTTGCTGTGACCACCAGTATATATAGCAGTACGGTACAGTAGTCCATTGCTCTACCTCTGTGTCATCAAGTATACTATCCATCCAAACCTGTGCTGCATTTTAGTTGTGCGCAGTATATAGTAGGAGGACAGTGCAAAATTCTGCTCTGACCACCAGTATATATATAGCAGTACGGTACAGTAGTCCTCTGCTCTACCTCTGTGTCGTCGAGTATACTATCCATCCATACCTGTGCTGCATTTTAGTTGTGCGCAGTATATAATAGGAGGACAGTGCAGAATTTTGCTGTGACCACCAGTATATACATAGCAGTATGGTACAGTAGTCCACTGCTCTACCTCTGTGTCATCAAGTATACTATCCATCCATACCTGTGCTGCATTTTAGTTGTGCACAGTATATAGTAGGAGGACAGTGCAGAATTTTGCTGTCACCACCAGTATATATATAGCAGTACTGTACAGTAGTCCACTGCTCTACCTCTGTGTCGTCAAGTATACTATCCATCCATACCTATGCTGCATTTTAGTTGTGCGCAGTATATAGTAGGAGGACAGTGCATAATTTTGCTGACCACCAGTATATATATAGCAGTACGGTACAGTAGTCCACTGCACTACCTCTGTGTCGTCAAGTATACTATGCATCCATACTTGTGCTGCATTTTAGTTGTGCGCAGTATATAGTAGGAGGACAGTGCAGAATTTTGCTGACCACCAGTATATATATATAGCAGTACGGTACAGTAGTCCACTGCTCTACCTCTGTGTCGTCAAGTATACTATGCATCCATACTTGTGCTGCATTTTAGTTGTGCGCAGTATATAGTAGGAGGACAGTGCAGAATTTTGCTGACCACCAGCATATATATATAGCAGTACGGTACAGTAGTCCACTGCTCTACCTCTGTGTCGTCAAGTATACTATGCATGCATACCTGTGCTGCACTTTAGTTGTGCGCAGTATATTGTTAGGCGCCGAGGGTCCGCTCGTCAGTGCGGCCGGCGCCTAGCAACGGGGACGCCACTGTCGGATCGTGTTCCCCGTTGCTGGGTCTAAGTTTATATCATCACTGGTTTCCTGGCTGTGTAGCATGCAGCTGCACGGCATGTTGTAATTATCACTCATCTGTTTCCCTGGCCATGCAGCTTGTCAGCTGCATGGCATTTAATCCAATCAGCCTCCAAACAGCTGATTGGAAGACTCTCTGTTAAAAGCACTCCCAGGACTCCTCACAGACGCCGGTGATAGCTTCCTGTTTGCCTGATTCTGCTGCAGAGAGAGTTCCCAGTCCCGGTCTGTTCGTTTGTTCCTGTTCTCGGTGATCCAGTACTCGGAAGTTACCATCTGTTCCTGGAGTCTGACCGAGCACCTTTAACATCTGGTGGTGTTCGTGAGTCGCGGCGCAGCCGTGTGTTGCGGCTTGTCCGCTACTATTTATTATTTTGTTTATTTTGAGTTCTGGAGCTTTGCGGAGGATTCCGCTTCCACAAGATCCACTCTGGTGTCCAGCGGTGCCCGATAGGAGTGTCGGATCCGTGGATCCTTGGTTGTCCTTTTCCCTGGCGGCTAGTCCGCACATACCTTTTGATTTAGTTAAGTTAGCTTGTAACCCCTGGCTTGGTTGCTTAGTCAGAGGGCCCCTTGTTATCTCCCTGTCTCGGACTTCCCCTTGTCTCCCATTAAGACCTGCGGGGGCATCGGGGTTGGGCAGACATAATCCGCCCTTCGAACGCGGCTGCCATGGGCTCAAGCAACCATAGTCTCGCAGGGGATTTCTGATAACACGGGCGAGACAACGGAGTTAGGGCGCCAGGGGTTACTAGGCTCTCCAGCTCCCACAACCTGTATTTCATTCCTGTACTCAGATCTCTGCCATAAGATCTTCTCCAGTCTGGAGTACAGGAATCGTAACATTATCACCGGCCAGACAAAAGAAAAAATTTCAACAGGAGTTAATTTTTTCACTTATCCAGTAGGGAGAATTTTGTCGGCCTCATGAATCCCACCGGTGTTGGGCCAAATCCTGGCCAGTTTTTGGTTAGTCAGATTCAGGAACTTACCCAGATGGTTCAGGATCTGTCCCTCCGGGTGAGCTCACAGGAAGATCTGTTACGGACTTCCCCGAGGGTCATCCCTGAACCAAAAATGCATCTGCCTGACCGTTTTTCTGGGGATAGAAAACAGTTTTTTAATTTTAAAGAGTTTTGTAAACTGTATTTTCGTTTAAGACCAGTTTCCTCAGGTACGGAGGCTCAGCGGGTTGGAATTATAATTTCTCTGCTTCAGGGGGATCCTCAGACCTGGGCTTTTGGTTTAAAGACAGACGATCCGGCCTTATCGTCTGTAGACGCTTTTTTGAAATCTTTAGGGCTATTGTATGACGACCCTGATAGAGAGGCATCCGCAGAAAGTCAGTTGCGTGCTCTAAGACAGGGTAGGAATCCTGCAGAGAATTATTGTACGGAGTTTCGCCGTTGGTCGAACGACTGTGGCTGGAATGATCCTGCCCTGCGCAGTCAGTTTCGCCTCGGCTTATCTGAATCTATAAAAGACAGCCTCCTTCAGTATCCCGCTCCTGAGAACCTTGATAAACTCATGGAGCTCTCTATTAAAATAGATCGTCGGCTCAGAGAGCGGAGGACTGAGAAAGGGGCATCTGTAGTTTCTTTTCCCTGTGTTTCTTCCGTTCCGATAGACATGGAGGAGCCTATGCAGATTGGTCTCTCCAAATTGTCTCCGGAAGAAAGAACCAGGAGGCAAAATTCTGGTCTGTGTTTGTACTGAGGAGGTAAAGGACATTTTGCCCGTAGTTGCCCAAACAAGTCGGGAAACTTCCTGACCAAGTGAATAGTGAGGGGGTTCACTTTGGTCTACAGCTCATCTCCTCAAATAATTCACTATTGGTTCCTGCTAAAGTTTCTTATGACAGCCTCTGTTCCTCGGTCTCTGCTTTTGTGGACAGTGGAGCTGCAGGAAACTTTATGGACTTAACATGGGCCAAGGCCTTAGGTATTCCTCAGTTAACCTTAAGTAGGTGTATCACCATGCATGGTTTAGATGGGAGTCCCTTATCCAATGGGGTTATTTCTCTATGTACACCTCCTGTTTTGCTCTCGGTGGGAGCTCTACATTCTGAAAAGATTGAGTTTTTTCTTACCCATTGTCCAGCAGTTCCTGTGGTTCTGGGTCACCCTTGGCTGGCCTTTCATAATCCCATCATAGATTGGCAGTCTGGGGAGATTCTACAATGGAGTACCATCTGTGATAAAGAATGTATTACACTTCCTATCCGAGTAGCTGCTGCCAGGTCCGCACATATTCCTGGAGAGTACCAAGATTTTTTGGATGTGTTTTCCAAGGGCAATGCGGATATTTTGCCTCCCCATAGGCCTTATGATTGTACCATTGAGTTAATTCCTGGTGCCACGTTGCCTAAAGGAAGGTTATATGCATTGTCTGGTCCTGAAACTGTGGCCATGAATGAGTATGTGAAAGAAAGTCTTGAGAAAGGGTTTATCAGGCCATCTAAATCCCCTTTAAGTGCAGGTTTTTTCTTCATAGAGAAGAAGGATGGTTCCCTCAGACCCTGCATTGACTTTCGAGCCCTGAATAAATTCTCAGTAAAGAATACTTACCCTCTGCCTCTGATCTCTGTCCTCTTTGATCAGCTACGTTCGGCTGTTATTTTTTCCAAGATTGACCTGAGAGGAGCATATAATCTCATTAGAATCAGATCGGGGGATGAGTGGAAAACGGCATTCAGTACTCAATCAGGTCACTATGAGTATCTGGTCATGCCTTTCGGCCTATCTAACGCTCCGGCAGTCTTTCAGGATCTCATTAATGATGTGCTCCGTGAGTTTCTGGGAAGATTCGTTGTGGTCTATTTAGACGACATTTTGATTTATTCTGACTCTATAGAACAACATGTTACCCAGGTGCGTCAGGTACTTAAGAAATTACGTGAAAATCACTTGTATGCCAAACCGGAGAAGTGTGAATTTCACGTCACGGAGGTATCCTTTTTAGGGTACATTATTTCCCCTCGGGGATTCCGAATGGAACCTAAGAAGCTCCAAGCCATCCTGAGTTGGGCGCAACCCACCAACTTAAAAGCAATTCAGCGCTTTTTAGGGTTTGCGAACTACTACAGAAGGTTTATTCACTCTTTCTCTGACATAGTTGCTCCCATTGTGGCACTCACTAAGAAGGGAGCAGATCCTACCAATTGGTCATGTGAAGCTAAAGTATCTTTTCAGGCCTTGAAACAAGCCTTTGTCTCAGCCCCTGTCCTTAGACATCCCAACCCAGAATTGCCTTTCATCGTTGAGGTAGATGCCTCGGAGGTTGGTGTAGGGGCTATCCTTTCTCAGAAGGATCCAGATTCCCTTGAGTTACATCCTTGTGCCTTTATGTCCAGGAAATTCTCATCTGCTGAATCCAACTACGATGTTGGTAATCGGGAGTTGCTGGCTATTAAATGGGCTTTTGAGGAGTGGAGACATTGGCTTGAAGGAGCGACCCATACCATTTCTGTTTTGACAGATCACAAAAATCTTCAATACATTGAATCAGCTAAGCGACTGAATGCCCGACAGGCTCGTTGGGCTTTATTTTTCACTCGTTTCAAATTCATTATCACCTTCAGACCTGGTTCCAAGAATACCAAGGCAGATGCCCTCTCACGCAGTTTTCTTCCCGCTCAAGACAACAGTCCTGTTACTCTCATACTTCCGCCTTCAGTCATTCAGGCAGGTCTCACACAGGATGTTTTTTCTCAATTGAAGCTGCTTCAACATCAAGCTCCGGGAAATACTCCTGCTGGTCGTCTTTTTGTTCCTGAGTTTTTGAGAGCAACTGTTTTGGAGGAATTTCATGATAGCAAAGTTGCAGGGCATCTGGGAGTCGCTAAAACTTTTGAATTGGTATCCCGCTCAGTGTGGTGGCCTGGTCTTTCTAAAGACATTAAAGAGTTTGTTTTTTCGTGTCAGGTCTGTGCACAGCATAAAGTTCCCCGTTCTTTGCCTATTGGTCAACTTATGCCTTTGAATGTTCCTCTTAGACCATGGTTGCATATCTCCATGGATTTTGTGGTGGATCTCCCTCTGTCAGCTGGATGCACAGTCATATGGGTGGTAGTGGACCGTTTTAGTAAGATGGCTCATTTTATTGGTCTTCCCCGATTGCCATCTGCCCAGGGATTGGCAGTCTTGTTCCTCCGTCATGTTTTCAGACTCCATGGGTTACCCACTGATATTGTTTCTGACAGGGGTCCACAATTCATTGCACAGTTTTGGAAGTCTTTTTGTGCTTCGTTAAAAATGAAATTATCATTAACCTCCGGTTATCATCCACAATCAAATGGACAGACTGAGCGAGTGAACCAATCCTTAAAACAATATTTGCGTTTGTACTCGGCCAAACTCCAAAATGACTGGTCTGAGTTTCTTCCATTGGCAGAGTTTGCTTATAATAATGCCTGTCATTCCTCCACCAATGTGTCTCCATTTTTTGCAGTTTTTGGTTTCCACCCCAGAGCTAATTCATTTTTCCAACATTCCTCTGTCTCCTCTCTGGCCCTGACCTCTCATCTTAAACTTATTTGGAAAAAAGTGCACATAGCTCTCAGAAAAGCAGCTTTCAAGGAAAAAGATTTTTCGGACAGGTTCCGGCGGCCGTGCACTTTTAGAGTAGGAGACAGGGTGTGGCTGTCGACTCGCAATATCAAACTTCGACAAACCTCAGCCAGATTGGGTCCTAGATTTATTGGACCATTTCTCATTATCAAAAAAGTCAATCCAGTTGCTTTCCGGTTACAGCTACCAAAAACGTTACGAATCGGAAATACCTTCCATTGCTCTTTGCTCAAACCATATGTTTCATCTAGCAGATTTCCTCGTAAAAAACCTCAGGGGAGATCACCAGTTAATGTACAGGGTCAGCAGGAGTTCGTGGTTGAGAAGGTTCTCGATTCCAAGCTGTCCCGGGGTCGGCTTTATTTTTTGGTGCATTGGAAAGGTTATGGTCCTGAGGAAAGGTCGTGGGTCCTAGATGAGGACCTTCATGCCCCAAGGCTCAAAAGGGCATTTTTTCAAGAATTTCCTCAGAAACCCGGATTTAGGGGTTCCTTGACCCCTCCTCAAGGGGGGGGTACTGTTAGGCGCCGAGGGTCCGCTCGTCAGTGCGGCCGGCGCCTAGCAACGGGGACGCCACTGTCGGATCGTGTTCCCCGTTGCTGGGTCTAAGTTTATATCATCACTGGTTTCCTGGCTGTGTAGCATGCAGCTGCACGGCATGTTGTAATTATCACTCATCTGTTTCCCTGGCCATGCAGCTTGTCAGCTGCATGGCATTTAATCCAATCAGCCTCCAAACAGCTGATTGGAAGACTCTCTGTTAAAAGCACTCCCAGGACTCCTCACAGACGCCGGTGATAGCTTCCTGTTTGCCTGATTCTGCTGCAGAGAGAGTTCCCAGTCCCGGTCTGTTCGTTTGTTCCTGTTCTCGGTGATCCAGTACTCGGAAGTTACCATCTGTTCCTGGAGTCTGACCGAGCACCTTTAACATCTGGTGGTGTTCGTGAGTCGCGGCGCAGCCGTGTGTTGCGGCTTGTCCGCTACTATTTATTATTTTGTTTATTTTGAGTTCTGGAGCTTTGCGGAGGATTCCGCTTCCACAAGATCCACTCTGGTGTCCAGCGGTGCCGGATAGGAGTGTCGGATCCGTGGATCCTTGGTTGTCCTTTTCCCTGGCGGCTAGTCCGCACATACCTTTTGATTTAGTTAAGTTAGCTTGTAACCCCTGGCTTGGTTGCTTAGTCAGAGGGCCCCTTGTTATCTCCCTGTCTCGGACTTCCCCTTGTCTCCCATTAAGACCTGCGGGGGCATCGGGGTTGGGCAGACATAATCCGCCCTTCGAACGCGGCTGCCATGGGCTCAAGCAACCATAGTCTCGCAGGGGATTTCTGATAACACGGGCGAGACAACGGAGTTAGGGCGCCAGGGGTTACTAGGCTCTCCAGCTCCCACAACCTGTATTTCATTCCTGTACTCAGATCTCTGCCATAAGATCTTCTCCAGTCTGGAGTACAGGAATCGTAACATATATAGTAGAAGGACCGTGCAGAATTTTGCTGACCAGCAGTATATATATAGCAGTACGGTACAGTAGTCCACTCCTCTACCTCTGTGTCGTCAAGTATACTACAAAAGTTCAGTAAAATGACCCAAAAATCTAAATTAAAAGCGTCTGATGAGAACCGTAAGCTTGCCAATATGCCATTTATGACACGGAGTGGCAAGGAACGGCTGAGGCCCTGGCCTGTGTTCATGACTAGTGATTCAGATTCACATGAGGATGGAAGCACTCATCCTCTCGCTAGAAAACTGCAGTGCCACTCATAGATGGGCCAGGTGTTTGTGTCGGCCACTTGGGTCGCTTAGCTTAGCCATCCAGCGACCTTGGTGCACCTCTTTCTTTCTTTGCATCATGTGCTGTTTGGGGACTATTTTTTTGAAGTGACATCCCTGTCTGACACTGCAGTGCAACTCCTAGATGGGCCAGGTGTTTGTGTCGGCCACTTGGGTCGCTTAGCTTAGTCACACAGCTACCTCATTGCACCTCTTTTTTTCTTTGCATCATGTGCTGTTTTGGGACTATTTTTTTTTAAATCTGCCATCCTGTCTGACACTGCAGTGCAACTCCTAGATGGGCCAGGTGTTTGTGTCGGCCACTTGGGTTCGCTTAGCTTAGCCATCCAGCGACCTTGGTGCACCTCTTTTTTTCTTTGCATCATGTGCTGTTTGGGGACTATTTTTTAAATCTGCCATCCTGTCTGACACTGCAGTGCCACTCCTAGATGGGCCAGGTGTTTGTGTCGGCCACTTGGGTCACTTAGCTTAGCCATCCAGCGACCTTGGTGCACCTCTTTTTTTCTTTGCATCATGTGCTGTTTGGGGACTATTTTTTTTAAATCTGCCATCCTGTCTTACACTGCAGTGCAACTCCTAGATGGGCCAGGTGTTTGTGTCGGCCACTTGGGTCGCTTAGCTTAGTCACACAGCTACCTCATTGCACCACTTTTTTTCTTTGCATTATGTGCTGTTTTGGGACTATTTTTTAAATCTGCCAACCTGTCTGACACTGCAGTGCCACTCCTAGATGGGCCAGGTGTTTGTGTCGGCCACTTGGATCACTTAGCTTAGCCATCCAGCGACCTTGGTGCACCTCTTTTTTTCTTTGCATTATGTGCTGTTTTGGGACTATTTTTTTAAATCTGCCATCCTTTCTGACACTGCAGTGCCACTCCTAGATGGGCCAGGTGTTTGTGTCGGCCACTTGGGTCGCTTAGCTTAGCCATCCAGCGACCTCGGTGCAAATTTTAGGACTAAAATTAATTTGAGGTGTTCAGAATAGACTGGAAATGAGTGAAAATTATGGTTATTGAGGTTAATAATACTATGGGATCAAAATGACCACCAAATTCTATGATTTAAGCTGTTTTTGAGTTTGTTTGTTTGTTTGTTTGTTTGTTTTTTAAAAACACCCGAATCCGTCAAAAAAATTTCAGGGAGGTTTTGCCAAAATGCGTCCGAATCCAAAACACGGCCGCAGAACCGAATCCAAAACCAAAACACGAAACACGAAAAACTTCCGGTGCCAGGGGCGGAACTACTGGCAGTGCAGCCAGTGCATCGCACTGGGGCCCCGCCGCACTCAAGGGGCTTACAGCCGCCGGCATTACAATGAGTCTCAATGACTCATTGTATCATGCCGCCGCGGCCGCGAGCTACACTCCCGCCCGCCACCTGTGTCACACATAGACCAGGGGCCAGGCCCGACAGGTCAGCTGTACGGCACTCTTGATGTGCAGTGACATCGCGCTCTACTACACACGTCACCGCTGCATTCTCCCCTTCATTCCTTCCGCCCACCCTGTGTCTCTGGCATCTCTGCTCTGTGAGGAGCCACCGAGCAGGAGCGGGGACTGCAGTACGGCTATAGAGACCGCAAGGCCGGCCAGCGCGCAAACATATTGAGGAATAAAACAGCCTCAGGCAGGCTGTCATCTTGTGGGGACTCAGAGCCTGGTCTGGAGATCGGCGGGCGCCTGTGTATATTGTGCGCTTTCTGATCGTAATGTGTAGAAATGGGACACTGTCTGCCGTAATGTGTAAAAATGGGGACGCTGTCTGTCGTAATGTGTAAAAATGGGACACTGTCTGCCGTAATGTGTAAAAATGGGGATGCTGTCTGTTGTAATGTGTAAAAATGGGACACTGTCTGCCGTAATGTGTAAAAATGGGGACGCTGTCTGTCGTAATGTGTAAAAATGGGACACTGTCTGCCGTAATGTGTAAAAATGGGGACACTGTCTGCCGTAATGTGTAAAAATGGGACAGTCTGCCGTAATGTGTAAAAATGGGGACGCTGTCTGTCGTAATGTGTAAAAATAGGGACGCTGTCTGTCGTAATGTGTAAAAATGGGACACTGTCTGCCGTAATGTGTAAAAATGGGGACGCTGTCTGCCGTAATGTGTAAAAATGGGACACTGTCTGCCGTAATGTGTAAAAATGGGGACGCTGTCTGCCGTAATGTGTAAAAATGGGACAGTCTGCCGTAATGTGTAAAAAATAGATACGCTGGGGTATATTTACTAACATTCGTAATTTTCCAAAAGAGGTCAAAGTTCAATCACGAATGACATCGAAAGTGTAAAATTGCAACTTTTTGAATTGATTACGACTAATTTACTAAGCTGTCGTATTTGATTTTTTAGTGTTGTCCAATGTCGATGTCATTCGTGTTTTTCTGGTGTATAATGCGGCCGATTTGGATGTTTTGCGGCCGTGTTTTCAGTGTTTTTTACGACTGCGTCACATGTCTGTTACGGCAGTGTTTTTTTGTTTTACGGCCGCGTTTTTACCCTAAGTTTCGTGTTTGTCACTCGCCGTGATTGGTTGTATTCGTGATGGAGGAGTGTCTGTGCACATTACTATAAAAACGCCCCAAACACACTGCACCTCGTGGGTTTAGCTAGTGGAGAGGAGAGAGGAAGGTGTATTAGGAGTTGGTGAGTTTGGTGGAGTTTTTGGTGGATTTTGAGAGGTGTTTTGCGATTGTTGAGTGCTGTACTGTGTGTGTAAGTAGTCTTGTCATACTTGTTGTGTAGTTTTTTCAAAGTTTGTCTACTTTTTTGTCCTTGGTTTTTTTTTCTAGTCTATTGTCATTGTTTGTGAGTGAGTGTGTGTGTGTGTGTGTGTGTGTGTGTGTGTGTGTGTGTGTGTGTGTGTGTGTGTGTGTGTGTGTGTGTGTGTTGGCTGTGTGGTGTGTAGTGGTAGTGGAGGAGTGTGTTTTCTGTTTTGTTTTTTCTGTGTTTTGTGTAGTTTGTCCTGATTATGTCTGAGTCAGAGGTCAGTGTGGTGGAGGAGGTTAGTGAGGTGGAGGAGGTGAGTGAGAGGGAGGAGGTGAGTGAGGTGGAGGGGGTTAGTGAGAGGGAGGAGGTTAGTGAGGAGGATGAGGGGGTGCCTGTTGCTGCGTGTTCCAGTGATAGTGAAGGTGCTGTGGCTCCGCAGCCACGCACCACTACCAAGACTGGGCGCAATGTGAAGTTCAGCTATGCTGAAAACATGGCTTTGGTGCGGGAGCTGATGAGGCATCATCGCCAATTGTTTGGGCAGGATGCTGCCAAGGTGTCCTCCAGCAGGAAGTCTGTCCTGTGGGGAAAAGTTATCATGGCAGTCAATAGTGAGGGTGTGGTGAGGCGGACTGAGGACACGTGTATAAAAAGGTTTTATGACATCAAGCGCCGTGTCAAGGCCAAGATGGCCAAGGAGGCAAAATCGGCCCGCCAAACCGGGGGTGGACACCCTTTCCGGGCAACTTTTCGTGATTGGGAGGAGCCTGTGCGGTCACTTATTCCTGCAGAAGTGGTGTCTGCAACTCATGTCCGGGATTCGGACCATCCAACGCAGGATGGTGAGTTGTTTGAACATTTTTTTTTTTTAAATTCAAAAATGTTCATGCTGCAAATTTTTAATGTGTTTTTAAGTATGCAAACATTGTGTTGGTAATGTGGTGCAGGCCTGTGCACCCTGTAGGTGTAAATGTGTTTCCAAACTACAATTCCCATCATGCATTGCCAGAGTTTTTATATTAGTGAATGTTAAATCTGGTGCAGTGCATGCTGGTATGTGTAGTTCGAATACTGAATCTGAGATATTGCTTGTCCATAACTGTTGTATCTAATTGCATTTTTTTTTCTTTGTGTGTTTTGATATTTTTAGCATATATTATATGTATTTTATGTTGTTTGTGTCAAGTTTAAATTTTTAAATCTCTGCAATATATTGCACACAATTCAACAATGTTTCTGGATTTTTTAGTGCAACACCATCTTCATTTAAGAATACACACCCAATTAAGTAATCCAGAATAGCTTAAATAGAAATTAGTTTACTTAACATTACGTACAAGATGTTTACATTACACTAAGGTTTAGCAGATAACAATGAGTATTCAAAGTATGGTCATAATGTTTTGTTCAATTTTTCAACAGTACGCCAGACCAGCGCCACAGACAGGCCACAGCCAACTGATGAGGATGCTGGGATTGCAGGTAAGAATTCACTGTAGTCACATATTCTGAAAACACATAGAAGTACAAAATATTAATGTTTATATATTCACATAGGTTCTTCTTCTGCAAGCCGCCCTCCTCTAAGGCGCCCATCACAGGGCTCTGTGAACTTACCGAGGAGGCCCAGTAAGACGCGGCGTGTGGATTCAGAATCTGCGGCTCCATCTTCCCCACCCAGGCGGCGCATCTCCGCAGTCTTGAGCCAGCCACCACAGGCACTTTTGGCTAGTCCCCAAAGTGATGAGCCACGATCTCCTCAGTTATCTGGTGAGTAAAAACTAAAACTAAACACATTCAAACATTTTGACACAGTACATTTACTATGATGTGAGTTGTAGTTGAGATGACATGTTTACCGTATCAACCAATCAGATTGCAGGTATTAACTTCTTGAAGGTGCAAAATCAACGAAAATTTAAGTCTTATTGGTTGCTATGGCCAACATCACATTTAAAATTGGACACCCATCTTACTAAATTGAGCCCACACACGTGCACAGCAAATGAAGAGCAGCTTACTCACCGAACTTAACCACCCCCCCACCCCCCTCCACAGCATTATAGTGTTCACACACCTCCCCTGTCCTGGATGTAGACTGCTTACCTGATCCGCTCCTCTGGGCCATCCAGGTGAGCAGTCTATATCCAGGACAGGGGAGGTGAGAGAACACTATAATGCTGTGGAGGGGGGGTAGTTAGGTGTGGAACCTGCCAGTCAGTCTCTGTGCACGCCTGTGATGGCACATATGTGTTTGTAAAGGAAAGATTCCTAGTTTTGATAAACACACCCTTAAATCTAAAAATGTCATGAGTATTATTAAGTATGGAATGTTTAGGACTACCAAATATATTTAATTTAAACTAAACAGTGCATGTTGCCCAACCCATACAGAACCAACCATCATTGACCAGCAGGAACCAGACCAACAGGCCACCTATACACTGCACCTTACGTCCGTTGTTCCGACCCAGCCAACCCAGCCGCAGGATATGCCCCAAGCCTCCGTTAGTCCACAATTGCTCCAAGATCCACCCCAGCAACAAATGTCTGCAGACTTTTGGTCCAGTTGGGCAACCCAACAGAGCCAAAACACTGCCTGCCTGAACACACACACACAACACCTTGCCAGTCTGCCCCATCATCTTCCGCGCATTAGTCGGAACTCGGGCAGACTGATTGTTCAGGTAGGCAGAATTGTGACATCAAAGGAGCAAATCCGGACCGACAACACACAAATGCTGGCAAATTTGACGCGCATCATTGATGAGCAACAGCGGCAGCAGCAAGCACTCATCCAAGTCATACAGCACAGGGCCGAAACTAGGGGGGGGCTAGGGGGGCAGGCGACCTGGGCGCCGGATTGGAGGGGGCGTCGAGACCCCCTAACACCCTCTATGCGCCAGTGCTGTTTTTTGAAACCCCCTTCTCCCTCCTCCCGAGTGCCCAGCTCGGGGGGCGGGGTTTCGCGGAATGACGCGATTGCGTCGTGACGTCACGACGCAAACTCGTCATTCCACGAAACCCCGCCCCCCGAGCTGGGCACTCGCGAGGAGGGAGAAGGGGGAGCCGCGCAGACGAGGAGGGAGAGGCGGCTGAAGAGCGGCGAGAACCGCTTCAAATGTAAGTCAGCCCCTCTCCCTCCCTCCCTCTCTCTCTCTCTCTCTCTCTCTCTCTCTCCCTCCCTCTCCCCACACCTGCCGGAATGTGTAAAATGGGGACACTTTTTCCTGCCGCAATGTGTAAAATGGGGACACTTTTTCCTGCCGCAATGTGTAAAATGGGGACACTTGCCAGCGTACTGTGTAAAATGGGGACACGTGCCTGCCGCAATGTGTAAAATGGGGACACTTTTTCCTGCCGCAATGTGTAAAATGGGGACACTTTTTCCTGCCGCAATGTGTAAAATGGGGACACTTTTTCCTGCCGCAATGTGTAAAATGGGGACACTTTTTCCTGCCGCAATGTGTAAAAGGGGGACACTTTTTCCTGCCGCAATGTGTAAAATGGGGACACTTTTTCCTGCTGCAATGTGTAAAATGGGGACACTTGCCAGCGTACTGTGTAAAATGGGGACACGTGCCTGCCGCAATGTGTAAAATGGGGACACGTGCCTGTCGCAATGTGTAAAATGGGGACACGTGCCTGCCGCAATGTGTAAAATGGGGACACTTTTTCCTGCTGCAATGTGTAAAATGGGGACACGTGCCTGCCGCAATGTGTAAAATGGGGACACTTTTTCCTGGATATGAAATTTATGTTAGAAAAGGCAATTTTTCAGGTAAAAAAGTTCTGAAAGAGATATATATATATGTATAATATTTTTATTCATTTATTTTAAATTGTTTAATTTTTTTAATGTTTTTTATTTATTTATTGTAAAAAAAAAAATCTTTTTTTTTTTTTTTGGGGGGGGGGGGGGAGGAGGGGGGGGTGTCAAATGACTACCTTGCCCCGGGTGACAAAAACCCTAGTTTCGGCCCTGTACAGTACAATCAGGTGGTGAATGAGACTTTGTCGAGGATTGTGGCCAGCCACACTGCCAGTAATAACCAGCTGAATGCCAGTATCCATAACTTGAGCCAAAGTATCACTCTGATGCCAGCACAACAAGTGAGCTCCAGCTCCGGAACCACTACCCCTAGCCAAACCCCAGTAACCTCCCCTGTACGACGATCATCCAGAACACGTGCCAGCGACCCTGCTCAAACCACGGCACCCAGCACACACAAGAAAAAAAAATGATTCACACATTACATTTGTGTAACACAATAAAAATTTTAATATTGTATTCACCAAACTTCCGGTGTCCGTGTCAAACATTGTATAACACGCTATGTGTGTATGGTTTAATGGGGTAATGAATGTCAATGTATTTTTAACAATCCAAAACAAAAATGTACAGACCAGTATAAAGAACAAACACTAAGGAACCAAACACACATTCACACTTACAAAAAAATTAAGCAAAGTGGTTAGTCAAGGTTAATTACATAAAAAAAATACTTACCGGTAAAATACCGCTGAATCACTTTTTGCCTTACCTGCCTCCCTAAATCTGTACTCACACTGTCACCAGATGTTTCTAACTCCTCTGCTTGCTGACTGTTTTCAACATCATCATGTGGCACATGTTGATTCAAACACAGATTATGTAGAAAACAGCAGCAGAACACAATCCTAGTCACCTTTGAGGGACTATACAACAAAAGGCCAGCAGATTTATCCAGACACCGAAACCTAGATTTCAGCACCCCAAAACATCTTTCTATCACATTCTGCGTAGCCTTATGTGCATGATTGTAACTGTGTTCAGCAGGAGAATCAGGTTGGGACAATGGAGTAAGTAGCCAAGAGTAGCAGCCATAACCACCATCACCTGAAAAACATATATAGGCAACATTAGTACATGTGTATGATGAATAATTACCCTATACAAAAATGTGGTTTGTAGTTAATACACATACACACAACACACTTGGAACATACCCAGCAGCCAGCCATCAGGCATTTGTCCGTCCTCAAATTTATCGAAGAGAGATGACTGACTGAGGATGAAGGAGTCATGGCAGCCGCCAGGGTAACCTGCAACCACACTCATAATTTTAAGATTTGCATCAAAAACCACCTGGACATTAGTGGATTGGGCCAGATGTCGATTGGTATATATATATTGGCGGCCCCTAGGTGGTCTCAGCTCAACGTGTGTGCAATCTATGGCCCCCAGCACATTGGGCATGTGACCAAGCTCATAGAAAGCTACCCCGACAGCATGCCACTGCGACTCCTGGGTAGGGAAGCAGATAGAGGCATTTATATGGGGTTCCAAGACATCCAAAACCTGAGTGGACATTAATAAATGTAAGGTGAGTGTCATGATCTGTATTCAATACAATACTGTGTTATAAGACCTTACAGAAGCAACACTTAGACATAGACGTGTATGTATTTTTCTACTCACCTGATTCAAATATTTTGAAAAGGTGGGCTGGGAGATACCAATGACGTCGCCTGTCACAGCCTGGAAGCTCCCAGTAGCCATAAAGTGTAACACAGCCAGGAGTTTGTGCAGGCCTGAGACAGAGCGAGAGCGTGCTGTCTCAGGGTCTAGTCCCAGTTTGACAAGGTCATACAGACGGAAAATGTTGGTTCTATTTAGGCGAAACATCTGTATGACCCTATCATCAGACAATGCGTTTTAGTTTAAACGACCCCTAAAAAAACGTGGCTGGCGCAGCCTCCGCAGCACCTGTACAACCTGCTGACCATGTTCACTTACCTGGCCCTGATTTCTTGAAGACTCATGGAGCAGTCTCAGGTATCCCCCAGCAACCAGAAAATCAGTAGCACACATAACAGCCGCCATTTCAGAGTGAGAGAATTTCAAAATGTGCCTGGGACCCTTTTATAGGGCCAAACATTCAGGTGTGAGTAATGGATAATTGACTACACATGTAAACACGCTTCTCAAAAGCAGGTGTTTTTTTTTAGGACTTTTTACGATTTGTATTTTTTCACGGCCGCAAATGCATTTTCACGGTAGACATTACAAATACGAATGGTTAGTAAATGACCGAGATTCATACCTAAACAGCCGCGTTTTGACCGATGGTGTATTCATTCGTATTTTTAAACTTGAACTTCCAAAAAAATACGAATGGCCTCATCACTGCCGTGATTTGAGTTTAGTAAATTCCCGAGATGACACTTTGAAGAAAAAACGGCATCTCGGTCAAAATCGGGACCTTAGTAAATATACCCCGCTGTCTGTCGTAATGTGTAAAAATGGGACACTGTCTGCCTTAATGTGTAAAAATGGGACGCTGTCTGCCGTAATGTGTAAAAAGGGGACGCTGTCTGCCGTAATGATAAGGGGACGCTGTCAGCCATAATGTGTAAAAGGTTGACGCTGTCTGCCGTAATGTGTAAAAGGTTAACAAAGTCTGCCATAATGTGTAAAAAGGGGAATCTGTCTGCCGTAAGGTGTAAAAGGGGCTCTACCTAGTGTAGTGGTGCTACCGTGCGGCGTAATTTTAATAATGCAGACTACTGTGCACCGTTATATGAATTGGTATTATTTTGTGGCCACACCCCTTCCCCACGAAGCCATGCCCCTATTTTTTGTGCGCGCCTTTGGCGCGCACTGCCCCTGTTTATCATGGAGTAGCGGGGGCTCTGATACCGTTTCTTGCACACAGTGATAAAATGTCTAGTTACGACACTGTTGCTAGGTATCCATTTCTCTGGCCCTGAGCAGGTCCCCCTCACCAGATCCTCTCCAGGGGTGAGGGGGTGGACTTGGATGGGATGGGGGGGGGCAAAGCATTTTGTCGCACATGGGCCCACCGCTCGCTAGTTCCGCCACTGTCCGGTGCACATCACTACATTATACCGACACTTTAATGCACTAACTTATAATCACTTAACTGCCACGGCAATACACATGAACAACTAACTTCCCCACCACGACTCCCCACAGTAATTGTTCATATAGAGGTGTATATATATATAAATAGATTTCTCGCTGCACAATATAATGACCAATCTAAGGGCCCGATTCAGACCTGATCGCTGCTGTGCATTTTCGCAGTGGCCGATCAGTGAATAACTGCGCATGCGTATACACCACAATGCGCACGTGCGTCACCAAACAACAACAGGCATCGTCGGTCAGCGATAGGCTGTTGCGAAAATTCTAATCGCACAGCCATGCGCATGCCGATTGACAGGAGGAGGCCGTTTGTGGGTGGTAACTGGCCGTTTTCTGGGAGTGTCAGGGAAAACGCAGGCATTCCCAGGCATTTTCAGGGAGGGTGTGTGACGTCAGCTACGGCCCCAATCAACCCGCTCTGATCGCACTGTAGGAGTAAGTCCTGGGCTGCGCAGAGACTGCACACACTGGTAAAATCCATTCACTGGTGAGTGAGGTGAGAACAGATTTGCAGCTGTCCGCTGACTGAGGGACATTTGTAGCACAGCGCACACATGTGATCGCATACTTGCACGGCGAATATACACTTCCCTTGGGCAGCGACTATCTGATCACAGGACAACAATTTTAGCACAGTGGCAAACGCAGGATTTGCATGGGGGGGTTTCCAGAACTGGGCGGAGCCAATCACGGGGGTGGGGACTGAGGTGACCCAGTATATGCTGGGTCCGTAAAACTAGTGTGTGTGTGTGTGTGTGTGTGTGTGTGTATATATATATATACATATATATATATATATATACATACACACACACATACATATAAACATATACATAGCATATTAAACATGCATACATATATATATATATACTAGGCGCTTCATCGCGCCCTACGGGCGCTTTTCACACCGTTGAGAGGGGCTACGCCCCCTTAACCGCTGCACGCCTTGCTGGGGTTCAATATTTGTATGAGTATTACCTGAATTCCTAGGTTTGTTAGCGGTTAAATATTGCACGACGAAAGGGCTTCAGATGGTGAAGGGGGGGTAGGCCCTTGCGACGGCGTTAACGGTGCCTGCAGGGCACGATGTACAGAATGTAGCGGGTGCGGGGGGGGTGCGCAGATGAGGCAGGGAGTATTTAGATGCTGCGGGTGGAGGGGGGGGGCGGTGGATGCAGGTGGGGGGGTGCAGGACCTATAACTATGTGATTGTATGTGTAACAATATATAGGACACGGATAAGGATGCATGTGGTATAGACATACCGGCATGAAGAGGTAAATGGTGTTATTAGACACAGAGGGGAGTGCTGGTACAATGCGGAGCAGAGGCAGCTGTGTCCTCTCTCTACACCGTCTGATCCTTCAGGTGTAGCAACGCGGACATGTTGCGCACGCAATGTCTCCACTGGGCCACAGGTGCACCAGTCCCCTCTGCATGCGCTATGTGCGCGCCCCCCTCAGGTGCTGTAGGAGGAGGGTGCGCAGGCTGGAGCTGATCCCAGGGCCTATGACCATGGGCAGCGCGATCATCTGCTTGGTGCTGGGCTTGCGCCCTGCGCTTGCTGAGTGAGGGATAGGGAGGAGGCGGCAGAGCGGAGCATCACCAATATACCGGTAACTACGGTGAACACCGCAGGGGGTTACGGCTCCTGTCCTCCTGGTGAGGGTTTGTCAGGGAGGTATCAAGGAGCCGGTGGTATGGACCCTGTATGGGACGCAGGGGGGTAGGGAGGGGACACAGAGACGCAGGGCCATAGGGAGGGGATACAGAGACGCGGGGAGGTAGGAAGGAAATACAGTGACGCAGAGCGGTAGGGAGGGGATAGAGAGACACGGGGCGGTAAGGAGGGGATACAGAGATGCAGGGCAGTAGGGAGGGGATACAGAGACGCTAGGCGGTATGGAGGGGATACAGAGACGTGGGGCGGTAGGGAGGGGATACAGAGACGCGGGCGGTAGGGAGGGGATAGAGAGAGGCGGGTCGGTAGGAAGGGGATACAGAGATGCAGGGCAGTAGGGAGAGTATAGAGAGACGCGGGGCGGTAGGGAGGGGACAGAGAGATGCGGGGCAGTAGAGAGTGAATACAGAGACGTGGGGCGGTAGGGAGGGGACAGAGAGACGCAGGGCGGTAGGGATGGGACAGAGAGATGCAGAGCGGTAGGGAGGGGACAGAGAGACGCGAGCGGTAGGGATGGGACAGAGAGGCGGGCGGTAGGGAGGGGACAGACAGATGCGGGCGGTAGGGAGGGAACAGAGTGACGCGGGCGGTAGGGAGGGGACAGAGAGACGCGGTAGGGAGGGGATAGAGAGACGCAGAGCGGTAGGGAGGGAATAGAGAGACACAGGGCGGTAGGGAGGGGATAGAGAGACGCGGGGCGGTAGGGAGGGGATACAGAGACGCAGGTCGGTAGGGAGGTGATAGAGAGACGCAGGGCGGTAGGGAGGGAATAGAGAGAAGCAGGGTGGTAGGGTGGGGATACAGAGGCGTAGGGAGGAGGGGATACAGAGACATGGGGTGGTAGGGAGGGGATACAGAGACATGGGGCGGTAGGGAGGGGATACAGAGACGCGGGGCGGTAGGGAGGGTAAAGAGAAACGCGGGGCGGTAGGGAGAGGAAAGAGAGACGCGGGCCGTTAGGGAGGGGATAGAGAGATGCGGAGTGGTAGGGTGGGGATACAGAGGCGTAGGAGGAGGGGATAAAGAGACATGGGGTGGTAGGGAGGGGATACAGAGACATGGGGCGGTAGGGAGGGGATACAGAGACGCGGGCGGTAAGGAGGGGAAAGAGAGACGCAGGGCGGTAGGGAGGAGAAAGAGATGCGGGCGTTAGGGAGGGGATAGAGAGACGCGGGATGGTAGGGAGGGGATATAGAGATGCGGTGCGGTAGGGAGGGGATAGAGGGACGCGAGGCGGTAGGGAGGGGACAGAGAGGTGGGGCATAGGGAGGAGGGGAAACAGACGTAGGGTGGTAGGAAGTGGATAATGAGACATGGGGCATTAGGGAGGGGACAGAGAGACGCAGGGCGGTAGGGAGGGGACAGAGAGACGCGGGGCGGTAGGGAGGGGATAGAGAGACACGGGGCGGTAGGGAAGGGATAGAGAGACGCAAGGTGGTAGGGAGGATACAGAGAGACGCGGGGCAGTAGGGAGGGGACAGAGAGGTGGGGCGGTAGGGAGGGGACAGAGATGTGGGGGGGCGGTAGGGAGGGGATAGAGAGACTCGGGCGTTAGGGAGGGGACAGAGAGACGCGGGGCGGTAGGGAGGGTACAGAGAGGCGGGGCGGTAGGGAGGGAACAGAGAGGCGGGGCGGTGGGAGGGGACAGAGAGACGTGGGGCGGTAGGGAGGGGATAGAGACACGCGGGGCGGTAGGGAGGGGACAGAGAGGTGGGGCGGTAGGGAGGGGACAGAGAGACGCGGGGGGCGGTAGGGAGGGGATAGAGAGACTCGGGGCGTATGGGAGGGGACAGAGAGACGCGGGCGGTAGGGAGGGGACAGAGAGACGCGGGGCGGTAGGGAGGGGACAGAGAGGCGGGGCGGTAGGGAGGGGACAGAGAGACAAGGGGCGGTAGGGGGAGGATAGAGACACGCGGGCGGTAGGGAGGGGACAGAGAAGTGGGGCGGTAGGGAGGGGACAGAGAGACGCGGGGGGCGGTAGGGAGGGAATAGAGAGACTCGGGCGGTAGGGAGGGGACAGAGAGACGCGGGCGGTAGGGAGGGGACAGAGTGACGCGGGCGGTAGGGAGGGGACAGAGAGACGCGGTAGGGATGGGATAGAGAGACGCAGAGCGGTAGGGAGGGAATAGAGAGACGCGGGGCGGTAGGGAGGGGATAGAGAGACGCGGGACGGTAGGGAGGGGATACAGAGACGCAGGGCGGTAGGGAGGGGATAGAGAGACCCAGGGCGGTAGGGAGGGGATAGAGAGAAGTGGGGCGGTAGGGTGGGGATACAGAGGCGTAGGGAGGAGGGAATACAGAGACATGGGGCGGTAGGGAGGGGATACAGAGACATGGGGCGGTAGGGAGGGGATACAGAGACGCGGGGCGGTAGGGAGGGTAAAGAGAAACGCGGGGCGGTAGGGAGGGGACAGAGAGACGCGGGGCATTAGGGAGGGGATAGAGAGACATGGGGCGGTAGGGAGGGGATACAGAGACATGGGGCGGTAGGGAGGGGATACAGTGACATGGGGCGGTAGGGAGGGGATACAGAGACATGGGGCGGTAGGGAGGGGATACAGAGACGCGGGCGGTAAGGAGGGGAAAGAGAGACGCGGGGCGGTAGGGAGGGAAAAGAGACGCGGGCGTTAGGGAGGGGATAGAGAGACGCGGGGTGGTAGGGAGGGGATATAGAGAAGCGGGGCGGTAGGGAGGGGATAGAGGGACGCGGGGCGGTAGGGAGGGGACAGGGACGCGGGGCATAGGGAGGAGGGGAAACAGACGTAGGGCGGTAGGAAGTGGATACTGAGACGTGGGGCGTTAGGGAGGGGACAGAGAGATGCGGGCGGTAGGGAGGGGACAGAGAGACGTGGGGCGGTAGGGAGGGGACAGAGAGACACGGGGCGGTAGGGAAGGGATAGAGAGACGCGAGGTGGTAGGGAGGGGACAGAGAGACGCGGGGCGGTAGGGAGGGGATACAGAGACGCAGGTCGGTAGGGAGGTGATAGAGAGACGCAGGGCGGTAGGGAGGGGATAGAGAGAAGCAGGGTGGTAGGGTGGGGATACAGAGGCGTAGGGAGGAGGGGATACAGAGACATGGGGTGGTAGGGAGGGGATACAGAGACATGGGGCGGTAGGGAGGGGATACAGAGACGCGGGGCGGTAGGGAGGGTAAAGAGAAACGCGGGGCGGTAGGGAGAGGAAAGAGAGACGCGGGCCGTTAGGGAGGGGATAGAGAGATGCGGAGTGGTAGGGAGGGAATAGAGAGACACAGGGCGGTAGGGAGGGGATAGAGAGACGCGGGGCGGTAGGGAGGGGATACAGAGACGCAGGTCGGTAGGGAGGTGATAGAGAGACGCAGGGCGGTAGGGAGGGGATAGAGAGAAGCAGGGTGGTAGGGTGGGGATACAGAGGAGTAGGGAGGAGGGGATACAGAGACATGGGGTGGTAGGGAGGGGATACAGAGACATGGGGCGGTAGGGAGGGGATACAGAGACGCGGGGCGGTAGGGAGGGTAAAGAGAAACGCGGGGCGGTAGGGAGAGGAAAGAGAGACGCGGGCCGTTAGGGAGGGGATAGAGAGATGCGGAGTGGTAGGGTGGGGATACAGAGGCGTAGGAGGAGGGGATAAAGAGACATGGGGTGGTAGGGAGGGGATACAGAGACATGGGGCGGTAGGGAGGGGATACAGAGACGCGGGCGGTAAGGAGGGGAAAGAGAGACGCAGGGCGGTAGGGAGGAGAAAGAGATGCGGGCGTTAGGGAGGGGATAGAGAGACGCGGGATGGTAGGGAGGGGATATAGAGATGCGGTGCGGTAGGGAGGGGATAGAGGGACGCGAGGCGGTAGGGAGGAAACAGAGAGGTGGGGCATAGGGAGGAGGGGAAACAGACGTAGGGCGGTAGGAAGTGGATAATGAGACGTGGGGCATTAGGGAGGGGACAGAGAGACGCAGGGCGGTAGGGAGGGGACAGAGAGACGCAGGGCGGTAGGGAGGGGACAGAGAGACGCGGGGCGGTAGGGAAGGGATAGAGAGACGCAAGGTGGTAGGGAGGATACAGAGAGACGCGGGGCAGTAGGGAGGGGACAGAGAGGTGGGGCGGTAGGGAGGGGACAGAGATGTGGGGGGGCGGTAGGGAGGGGATTGAGAGACTCGGGCATTAGGGAGGGGACAGAGAGACGCGGGGCGGTAGGGAGGGTACAGAGAGGTGGGGCGGTAGGGAGGGAACAGAGAGGCGGGGCGGTAGGGAGGAGACAGAGAGACGTGGGGCGGTAGGGAGGGGATAGAGACACGCGGGGCGGTAGGGAGGGGACAGAGAGGTGGGGCGGTAGGGAGGGGACAGAGAGACGCGGGGGGGGGCGGTAGGGAGGGGATAGAGAGACTCGGGGCGGTAGGGAGGGGACAGAGAGACGCGGGCGGTAGGGAGGGGACAGAGAGACGCGGGGCGGTAGGGAGGGGACAGAGAGGCGGGGCGGTAGGGAGGGGACAGAGAGACAAGGGGCGGTAGGGGGGGGATAGAGACACGCGGGCGGTAGGGAGGGGACAGAGAAGTGGGGCGGTAGGGAGGGGACAGAGAGACGCGGGGGGCGGTAGGGAGGGAATAGAGAGACTCGGGCGGTAGGGATGGGACAGAGAGACGCGGGCGGTAGGGAGGGGACAGAGTGACGCGGGCGGTAGGGAGGGGACAGAGAGACGCGGTAGGGATGGGATAGAGAGACGCAGAGCGGTAGGGAGGGAAAAGAGAGACGCGGGGCGGTAGGGAGGGGATAGAGAGACGCGGGACGGTAGGGAGGGGATACAGAGACGCAGGGCGGTAGGGAGGGGATAGAGAGACGCAGGGCGGTAGGGAGGGGATAGAGAGAAGTGGGGCGGTAGGGTGGGGATACAGAGGCGTAGGGAGGAGGGAATACAGAGACATGGGGCGGTAGGGAGGGGATACAGAGACATGGGGCGGTAGGGAGGGGATACAGAGACGCGGGGCGGTAGGGAGGGTAAAGAGAAACGCGGGGCGGTAGGGAGGGGAAAGAGAGACGCGGGGCATTAGGGAGGGGATAGAGAGACATGGGGCGGTAGGGAGGGGATACAGAGACATGGGGCGGTAGGGAGGGGATACAGTGACATGGGGCGGTAGGGAGGGGATACAGAGACATGGGGCGGTAGGGAGGGGATACAGAGACGCGGGCGGTAAGGAGGGGAAAGAGAGACGCGGGGCGGTAGGGAGGGAAAAGAGACGCGGGCGTTAGGGAGGGGATAGAGAGACGCGGGGTGGTAGGGAGGGGATATAGAGAAGCGGGGCGGTAGGGAGGGGATAGAGGGACGCGGGGCGGTAGGGAGGGGACAGGGACGCGGGGCATAGGGAGGAGGGGAAACAGACGTAGGGCGGTAGGAAGTGGATACTGAGACGTGGGGCGTTAGGGAGGGGACAGAGAGATGCGGGCGGTAGGGAGGGGACAGAGAGACGTGGGGCGGTAGGGAGGGGACAGAGAGACACGGGGCGGTAGGGAAGGGATAGAGAGACGCGAGGTGGTAGGGAGGGGATATAGAGATGCGGTGCGGTAGGGAGGGGATAGAGGGACGCGAGGCGGTAGGGAGGGGACAGAGAGGTGGGGCATAGGGAGGAGGGGAAACAGACGTAGGGCGGTAGGAAGTGGATAATGAGACGTGGGGCATTAGGGAGGGGACAGAGAGACGCATGGCGGTAGGGAGGGGACAGAGAGACGCGGGGCGGTAGGGAGGGGACAGAGAGACGCGGGGCGGTAGGGAAGGGATAGAGAGACGCAAGGTGGTAGGGAGGATACAGAGAGACGCGGGGCAGTAGGGAGGGGACAGAGAGGTGGGGCGGTAGGGAGGGGACAGAGATGTGGGGGGGCGGTAGGGAGGGGATTGAGAGACTCGGGCGTTAGGGAGGGGACAGAGAGACGCGGGCGGTAGGGAGGGTACAGAGAGGCGGGGCGGTAGGGAGGGAACAGAGAGGCGGGGCGGTAGGGAGGGGACAGAGAGACGTGGGGCGGTAGGGAGGGGATAGAGACACGCGGGGCGGTAGGGAGGGGACAGAGAGGTGGGGCGGTAGGGAGGGGACAGAGAGACGCGGGGGGGCGGTAGGGAGGGGATAGAGAGACTCGGGGCGGTAGGGAGGGGACAGAGAGACGCGGGCGGTAGGGAGGGGACAGAGAGACGCGGGGCGGTAGGTAGGGGACAGAGAGGCGGGGCGGTAGGGAGGGGACAGAGAGACAAGGGGCGGTAGGGGGGGGATAGAGACACGCGGGCGGTAGGGAGGGGACAGAGAAGTGGGGCGGTAGGGAGGGGACAGAGAGACGCGGGGGGCGGTAGGGAGGGAATAGAGAGACTCGGGCGGTAGGGAGGGGACAGAGAGACGCGGGCGGTAGGGAGGGGACAGAGTGACGCGGGCGGTAGGGAGGGGACAGAGAGACGCGGTAGGGATGGGATAGAGAGACGCAGAGCGGTAGGGAGGGAATAGAGAGACGCGGGGCGGTAGGGAGGGGATAGAGAGACGCGGGACGGTAGGGAGGGGATACAGAGACGCAGGGCGGTAGGGAGGGGATAGAGAGACGCAGGGCGGTAGGGAGGGGATAGAGAGAAGTGGGGCGGTAGGGTGGGGATACAGAGGCGTAGGGAGGAGGGAATACAGAGACATGGGGCGGTAGGGAGGGGATACAGAGACATGGGGCGGTAGGGAGGGGATACAGAGACGCGGGGCGGTAGGGAGGGTAAAGAGAAACGCGGGGCGGTAGGGAGGGGAAAGAGAGACGCGGGGCATTAGGGAGGGGATAGAGAGACATGGGGCGGTAGGGAGGGGATACAGAGACATGGGGCGGTAGGGAGGGGATACAGTGACATGGGGCGGTAGGGAGGGGATACAGAGACATGGGGCGGTAGGGAGGGGATACAGAGACGCGGGCGGTAAGGAGGGGAAAGAGAGACGCGGGGCGGTAGGGAGGGAAAAGAGACGCGGGCGTTAGGGAGGGGATAGAGAGACGCGGGGTGGTAGGGAGGGGATATAGAGAAGCGGGGCAGTAGGGAGGGGATAGAGGGACGCGGGGCGGTAGGGAGGGGACAGGGACGCGGGGCATAGGGAGGAGGGGAAACAGACGTAGGGCGGTAGGAAGTGGATACTGAGACGTGGGGCGTTAGGGAGGGGACAGAGAGATGCGGGCGGTAGGGAGGGGACAGAGAGACGTGGGGCGGTAGGGAGGGGACAGAGAGACACGGGGCGGTAGGGAAGGGATAGAGAGACGCGAGGTGGTAGGGAGGGGACAGAGAGACGCGGGGCGGTAGGGAGGGGACAGAGAGGTGGGGTGGTAGGGAGGGGACAGAGAAGCGGGGGGCGGTAGGGAGGGGATAGAGAGACTTGGGCGGTAGGGAGGGGACAGAGAGACGCGGGGCGGTAGAGAGGGGACAGAGAGGTGGGGCGGTAGGGAGGGGACAGCGAGACGCGGGGGGCGGTGGGGAGGGGATAGAGAGACTCGGGCGGTAGGGAGGGGACAGAGAGATGCGAGCGGTAGGGAGGGGACAGAGAGACGCGGGGCGGTAGAGGGGACAAAGAGGCGGGGCGGTAGGGAGGGGACAGAGAGACGTGGGGCGGTAGGGAGGGGATAGAGACACGCGGGCGGTAGGGAGGGGACAGAGAGGTGGGGCAGTAGGGAGGGGACAGAGAGACGCGGGGGCGGTAGGGAGGGGATAGAGAGACTCGGGGCGGTAGGGAGGGGACAGAGAGGCGGTGCGGTAGGGAGGGGACAGAGAGACGCGGGGCGGTAGGGAGGGGACAGAGAGACGCGGGGCGGTAGGGAGGGGACAGAGAGACGTGGGGCGTTAGGGAGGGGATAGAGACACGCAGGGCGGTAGGGAGGGTCCCCAGTGAGGAAGTTGATGAAGAAAGGGGGGAAGTAGTGGAGGGACTCACCGTTGGGGCTGTGGGTGGCTGCTGCAGGCTGTGAAATAGTCCAGTATCCAGAGGCGTCACCAGGTGTGGGAGAGCAGTCTGTACTATTACATTTCCTCCCCCGCCCCCCCCCCCCTCGCACGACGAAACGGGGGCGTGGCCTAACGTAAAAGGGGGCGTGGCATCGCGGGTATGTTCTCTCTTGCTACGGGGGTGTTTCCAGCTAGCCTGTAGATGCTGGCAGCCCCCGGAGACTGGAATGTGTGTGCCGGCTGTGTGACAGGAGGCGAGTGCTGCAGAAGATGACGTCACTGCAGCACTCGGCTCCTGTCACAGCAGGAGAGCGGACTGCTGGATGTGTGTGGAGGAGGCGGCAGGTCTATGTACGCGGGGCAGGGAGGGCTATGAAGCCTTCTCCTGCGCAACCCTCCTAATGTGTATGCCTGTGGCAGCAGCTGTTGTTGTTCGGCCGGCACCGTGGCCGGGGAGTCAGAGTTGCTGTGGGGGGGGGAGTAGGGGTGTGAGATGGACAGGCAGCAGGAGCAGAGACTTGCTGCACATGTGGTGGGCGGGCTCTGTGACTCCGCCCACCGCTGTGACTCCGCCGAGCATTACGGCCAGGCACAGAATCACAGACTTGGGCTAATATATAGGAGATATAGATATATATATATGTAGACACACATACAGTGAGTACACACATATATATACACATGTATATATATATATCATGTGTGTGTGTGTGTGTGTGTGTGTGTGTGTGTGTGTGTGTGTGTGTGTGTGTGTGTGTGTGTGTTTCTATGTATGTATGTATATACATGTGTATATATGTATGCACATGGATATATGTGTACTATAATTAAAATAAAGTAATCTTTTATTGCACTTACAAGTGCCACCAGGAAAACAGCAGGCTGCAGAGGACGCTAGACAGCCATTAATAATACTCATGCAGCTAAAAAAAAGGGGGGGGAGGGGGGTTTCTGGGTGCTCGGAAACCCCCCCTGGGTCCGCCACTGTAGCAGCTTAGCGATCAGGTCTGAATCACCCCCTAAGTTGAGTGGAAGCCACCAGAGGGAGCTGCTGCTTTCTCTACTGGATATATAGGAGGGAATCATTCAATCTGTGCAATTACTTAGCAGGGCATGGTGCATGTTCCACAGCAGCTGGAGACACAAGTTACTTATCAATAGTAACTGTTATGGCATACAGTGCAATCTTTTCTCCTGTCCTCGAGAAAGATTAACCACATTCTGACACAGCATTAGTAATTCTGACCTGTCATACTACGGTATTTATTGTATTGTGCCACAGTATTTATTGTATTGTGCAGAGTTGTGAATCTCATATTGTATTTGCAATTACTGACTCCAGATTTTTTGTAGCAAGATAAGATATCAGTTATACTGTAGGTCATTTGTGAAGTAAAAACATTTTAATGTGCCGGAAAACCTATTTACTTTCCTCTTGTGTTAAGGATGAAAGGGTAGGGGTCGGCAATCCGTTTGCAGCCTAGTGGGTAGGACGATTAGACACATACTGTACCTGAACAGAGACAGGCATATCTATTAGGCCCATTACTGTATAGATGGCGGATACTAGCAACAACATCAAACACCTATTGTTAACTAAGCAAAGTGTCAGATTACTTTGCACTGTGTGACCAATCACAACGGCGCACATTTTCCTAGTCAGTTTTCTAAGCATTACAGTGACAGACTCCAGGAATCCACAGGGCAGCCTGCAACAGTCAGGTAATGTAGTCAGCAGCATAAGGAGTGCAAACGCAGGATCTAGTCAGCGGGGTTTCCGTGTGTATGTGTGAGTATATATATATATATATATATATATATATACACACACACACACACACACACACACACACACACACAAACACACACACACATACATACATACATACATACATACACCCACACACACACATATATATATATATATACTGTGTGTGTGTATATACAGTATATACACACATATATATATATATGTGTGTGTGTGTGTGTGTGTGTGTGTGTGTGTGTGTGTGTGTGTGTGTGTGTGTGTGTGTTTATATATATATATATATATATATATAGCACACACATTCATTCATACAGACGTACGTACGTACGTACGTACGTACGTACAAACATACACACACAAGCACACACAGAATCACACATACATACATACATACATACTGTACACACAAACTTAAACGCATCCCCCAGTAAGAATAGGTGTTATCCTGTCCACGTAAATCTGGAAACATTTAAGGAGGGGACTGTGCGCTAAATGTTGAATATTGAATTTCACGTCCCTTGAACATCTTTATAAATCATAGGTAAACATTTAGCACTTACATAAATCCCATCACTACATATTATGGGAGCAGGTAATAAGTGAGGATAAGGGGCACAGACCTTATGTAGAGCAGAGGGGTTGAGGTGGGAAATAAATATATGCCCGCGCTCAGGCTTACCCATATTGTACATTGTACCAGCTGCGTGTTAATATTAATGCCATGTATGTATACAAAACAGAGACATTTGCTATTGGCACTAACAATAATATACTGTAAATCTGTGTGTATGTAGCAAATAAAACAGAGGGGATTTGGTCATTCAGTATTTTGATCAAAACATTTAAACTTGTCAAGGAAACCCTATATTCTGCAAGCCCCTAACCTAGCATATATGCTCAGCACACCATTACATGTATGTAGGTTTTGTATTGCTGTATTTTGTATTGCTGATTGCCACATATTTTAGTAGTATTTTATATTAGATTGAGAAAGAATCTATTAATTTGAAACGCGTTAGTTGCAGAAGTCAGGATACCGATGCCGAAATCCCGCCAGCCGGCAATGCCGCCAGCCGGAATCCAGGCGCAGTAGGACTATTCCCACTCATGGGTGTCCACGACACACATAGAGCCCACAAGGAGACTCATTGCGCTTGCCCTCCTGCCGGCATTCTGGCGGGCGGGATGTTGCTGTCGGGATATTGACAGCTGGCATCCAGTCCGCCTGTAAATCATACTGAATCCCTCACCGGGGTGCTAATAGATTTATAGTTACATTCCTGGATAGAAGATACAAAATGTGAATGAAGTAAATATAACACTGGACAACAAGGTTTGGGCAACATGAATAAAAAAAACTGTTGCTTTCTGTTATCTTTTATGTTCTGATTCAGAATGTGAATGAATGATGTTCTATCGTGTCACATTTTCTAAATACTAGTAAAAATGTCTTCAAAAACACTTGCTTAAACATTTACAATGCCATCTAGAATGAAACGGTATCTCTTTCTATATTGAATGTATACATAATATGGATAGTGTTTTGTCAGTTGATTTGTGGAGGGATAGCAATTGCAAACAGTATGTATTGTTAAAATCCATATTATTGATATTATTATCAATAAAATTTCCAACCCATCCCCATGCCTGATCTCAGTGAAGTGGCTGCTGGGAGGGTATTAATCAATACAGTTTGTCTACATTTGAACTAAATACTATACAAATGCATACTTCAGTATGTAGCTTTGGAGCAATATTTGTGGACACTTTAAATTGTTGTCACAACATCGGTCAGGCACATAGAATTTTATGCAAGCTTATCATGTTTACTGTGGCTGCTGTGTCGATAATTAAGATAAAAGTAGATGTGTCCCAATATGCCATTGCCGCAGTTGCGCCAAACATCCCCTATCAGTGCGTCAGGTCCCCTGTGACTCGGCTTATGTCGCTGAGGATACATTTCTTATATTCACACCTGATCTTCCATCTGGATAATTTGGGAGCTGTGAGCGATGAGCAGGTGGAACAATCCCATCAAGATATTCATATAATGGAACAACAGTATCAGGAGAGATGGGATCCAGCAATGATGGGTGGTTATTGCTGGTTTAGGATGAGGGAGGGATACACACTAGAACGATTTCCCTTAAACTCCCAGACAAACGATATTGGTGGTCATTCCGAGTCGTTCGCTCTGTAAATTTCTTCACATCGCAGCGATTTTCCGCTTAGTGCGCATGCGCAATGTCCGCAGTGCGACTGTGCCAAGTAAATTTGCTATGCAGTTAGGTATTTTACTCACGGCTTTTTCATCGTTCTGGGGATCGTAATGTGATTGACAGGAAATGGCTGTTTCTGGGCGGAAACTGGCCGTTTTATGGGTGTGTGCGAGAAAACGCTACCATTTCCAGAAAAAACGCAGGAGTGGCCGGAGAAACGGGGGAGGGTCTGGGCGAACGCTGGGTGTGTTTGTGACGTCAAACCAGGAACGACAAGCACTGAACTGATCGCAGATGTCGAGTAAGTCTGAAGCTACTCTGAAACTGCTAAGAAGTGTGTAATCGCAATATTGCGAATACGTCGTTCGCAATTTTAAGAAGCTAAGATTCACTCCCAGTAGGCGGCGGCTTTGCGTGAGTAAATCTGCTAAAATCAGCTTGCGAGCGATCAACTCGGAATGACCCCCATTGTGCATACACACTGTGCAATCTTGCTAATGACCAAACAATGGCCCTCATTCCGAGTCGTTCGCTCGGTATTTTTCATCGCATCGCAGTGAAAATCCGCTTAGTACGCATGCGCAATATTCGCACTGCGACTGCGCCAAGTAATTTTACAATGAAGATAGTATTTTTACTCACGGCTTTTTCATCGCTCCGGCGATCGTAGTGTGATTGACAGGAAATGGGTGTTACTGGGCGGAAACACAGCGTTTTAGGGGCGTGTGGATGAAAACGCTACCGTTTCCGGAAAAAACGCAGGAGTGGCCGGAGAAACGGGGGAGTGTCTGGGCGAACGCTGGGTGTGTTTGTGACGTCAAACCAGGAACGACAAGCACTGAACTGATCGCAGATGCCGAGTAAGTGTGGAGCTACTCTGAAACTGCTAAGTAGTTTGTTATCGCAATATTGCGAATACATCGTTCGCAATTTTAAGAAGCTAAGATTCACTCCCAGTAGGCGGCGGCTTAGCGTGTGTAACTCTGCTAAAATCGCCTTGCGACCGATCAACTCGGAATGAGGGCCCATATATTGTGCATCATTAGGTCATTTGGTTTTAATTAAATATCAGGTATATATGTAGGTAGTGCGCGTGTACACACATCGCGATATCCTAAACATTGTTAATGACAGCCTCAGATTGAGCACCATGTATAGCCGACCAAAAAATGTGATGAACGACTCATGGGAGTGCGCAATAGTGCGTACACACTGTGCGATGCGGATGATTTATCATAACGATTTTTTTAGCTGAACGACAAATCGTCTAGTGTGTACCCAGCTCAAGTTGCATATTTTCTGAATTTATCCACCTACCTTTCTGGGAATTTTTTATTATTTATAAATGTCTTAAACATGTTTTTGTTATCAAATGTTTTTTTGTACAATAATTCAATTTTTTACAACAAAGAGCACAAAAATTGTCATTACAAACCTTTTACTGCCAAATTTGTGTTCAGCATGTACAATTTAGTCATAATCACCTAGATGTATTCTTATACGTGTGTGATAATTGCTATGAAGGCCTGATCTAATACTTAATAAGTTGAGAAAAGTATATTAGTTTTCAAAGTGTTACGCTTAATGAGACTCTTGTGAATATAACGGCTTAGAGCCAGGTGCAATATCTGCTTTGTCAAGGATGGTACCAGCAATGGCATGTGCTAGGCCAGTGTTTCTCAATCTCGGTCCTCATGGAACCCTTACAGTGCATGTTTTCCAGATCATCCAGCTGGTGTGTTAATCTATAGGTGGCACGGATTATTACTGAGAATACTTTGAAAACATGCAATGTTAGGGTTCCATGAGGACCTAGTTTGAGAAACACTGTGCTAGGATAAGGCTGAATTATACTGTCCAGGATTGGAGTGCTTGTAAGGGAGTGCATGATGTTGCAAGTCAGTTTTTCCCTTAGCACAACTCAGCTCAGCTAGTAACAGATAAGGTGGCCATGCATCAGAACAATATCATTCCAACCAGTCAACAAGTTGTCTGGTTGGAAATATAGTCTCACAGTGTGTGAGAGCAAATGATAATCTAACAGCCTCTCATGTGTCCTCACTGTCAGGGACCCAGTCTAGCTCTGTATCAGAGCATCGATGACTGAGGATCTACCCTTTTGGATAGACACTCTACATAATCTGTTTTATATCAGCTGGCTTGAAATCACTTGGTCTATAAATGTGGACTTTTCTTTTAGGAGTACTTACAAAAACACATTGGGTAGGAAATGCCAGCGTTTGTGATGCCGGCGGTCAGAAGAATAGATTAGAGCCAAATCAGAAGAACTAGATTAGACTAGACTGATTAGAATTCCAACATAGGCAAGGTAAGTATAATTACCTTACCCACCTGCCCCCCTAACCCTCCCTCCCCGCAGCCTAAACTAACCCCCCCCTTCCTGAAGCCTAAAGCTAACCATCCCTCCCCACAGCCTGATCCTAACCCTCCCTTTCCCACAGCCCAATCCTAACCCTCCCCTCGCAGCCTAAACCTATCCCCCGCTCCACCCCCCCCCCTCCCCACACATCCCCCACCATGGTTTACCTACGTGGCATTCAGGATTCTGGCATCTGTATTTTGACAGCCGGGATCCCAACCCCCGGGATCCTGACTGGATCCCACAAAAACATCAGATGCTTATGGGGGTAATTCTGAGTTGATCGCAGCAGCAAATATGTTAGCAGTTGTGCAAAACTATGTGCACTGCAGGGGAGGCAGATATAACATGTGCAGAGAGAGTTAGATTTGGGTGGGTTATTTTGTTTCTGTGCAGGGTAAATACTGGCTGCTTTATTTTTACACTGCAATTTAGATTTCAGTTTGAACACACCCCGCCCAAATCTAACTCTCTCTGCACATGTTACATCTGCCCCACCTGCAGTGCACATGGTTTTGCCCAACTGCTAACACATTTGCTGCTGCGATCAACTCCAAATTAACCCCTATAATCTAAGTATATAAATCAGCCTCAGTCGTTTGTGCTATTGTGGGCGAGTGGTTGCAGCACTGAGAACCTACTGTTAAAGTCTAAGGTTCAAAACTAGTTACAGATAATAAAAGTTTATGAGGGTTTTTTTGCATTATAGTTATAACAATGAAAGTTTTATGTGTTTACATATATAATTTAATGTTATCCTTAACCAAAAGTCATAGTGAACTAATAATGTCATTTACAAATATATTTAAACATCAATTAAAGCCATTTAATTCTTTATAAAAACATTGGGGTATATTTACTAAGCTCCCGATTTTGACCGAGATGCCGTTTTTTCATCAAAGTGTCATCTCGGTCAATCTCGGTCATTTACTAAACACTAATCACGGCAGTGATGAGGGCATTCGTAATTTTTTGCTAGTTCAGGTAAAAAATTACGAATGAATACACCATCGGTCAAATTACGCCTGTTTAGATACGAATCTCGGTCATTTACTAAGCAAAAAAACACAAAACACTGCCGTGAAAAATTACAATTCGCAAAAAAGTCCTAAAAAAAAACAGACCTGCTTTTTTTATTCGTGATTTGAGATGCATGCAGGGATCCATGAGATCCGTGCATGTATATCAATGGGAAGGGGTGGGAAAGTGTTTTTTGTTGTTAAAAAAAATTGCGTGGGGTCCCCCCTCCTAAGCATAACCAGCCTCGGGCTCTTTGAGCCGATCCTGGTTGCAGAAATATGGGGAAAAAAATGACAGGGGTTCCCCCATATTTAAGCAACCAGCATCGGGCTCTGCGCCTGGTCCTGGTCCCAAAAATACGGGGGACAAAAAGAGTAGGGGTCCCCCGTATTTTTAAAACCAGCACCGGGCTCCACTAGCTGGACAGATAATGCCACAGCCGGGGGTCACTTTTATACAGCGCCCTGCGGCCGTGGCATCAAAAATCCAACTAGTCACCCCTGGCCGGGGTACCCTGGGGGAGTGGGGACCCCTTCAATCAAGGGGTCCCCCCCCCCAGCCACCCAAGGGCCAGGGGTGAAGCCCGAGGCTGTCCCCCCCCATCCAATGGGCTGCGGATGGGAGGGCTGATAGCCTTTGTTGTAAAATAAAAGATATTGTTTTTAGTAGCAGTACTACAAGTCCCAGCAAGCCTCCCCCGCATGCTTGTACTTGGAGAACCACAAGTACCAGCATGCGGCGGAAAAACGGGCCCGCTGGTACCTGTAGTACTACCACTAAAAAAATACCCAAAAAAACACAAGACACACACACCGTGAAAGTATAATTTTATTACATACATACACACATACATACATACTTACCTTATGTTCCCACGCAGGTCGGTCCTCTTCTCCAGTAGAATCCAAGGGGTACCTGTTGAAGAAATTCTACTCACCAGATCCAGTGGTCCAGGCTCCTCGGCAAATCCAGGGATAATCCACGTACTTGAATAAAACAAAAAAACGGTTGCCCGACCACGAACTGAAAGGTGACCCATGTTTGCACATGGGTCACCTTCCCACGAATGCCAGAAACCCACTTTGCCTTCTGGCTAAGTGGGTTTCTTCAGCCAATCAGGGAGTGCGACGTTGTAGCACTCTCCTGATCAGCTGTGTGCTGCTGTCCTCACTGACAGGCAGCACGCGGCAGTGTTACAATGTAGCGCCTATGCGCTACATTGTAACCAATGCTGGGAACTTTCTTGCTCAGCGGTGACGTCACTTTAGGTCAACCGCAGGGCAGAAAGTTCCCATCATTGGTTACAATGTAGCGCATAGGCGCTACATTGTAACACTGCCGTGTGCCGCCTGTCAGTGAAGACAGGAGCACACAGCTGATCAGGAGAGTGCTACAACGTGGCACTCCCTGATTGGCTGAAGAAACCCACTTAGCCAGAAGGCAAAGTGGGTTTCTGGCATTCGTGGGAAGGTGACCCATGTGCAAACATGGGTCACCTTTCAGTTCGTGGTCGGGCAACCGTTTTTTTGTTTTATTCAAGTACGTGGATTATCCCTGGATTTGCCGAGGAGCCTGGACCCCTGGATCTCGTGAGTATAATTTATTCAACAGGTACCCCTTGGATTCTACTGGAGAAGAGGACCGACCTGCGTTGGAACATAAGGTAAGTATGTATGTATGTATGTGTGTATGTATGTAATAAAATTATACTTTCACGGTGTGTGTGTCTTGTGTTTTTTTGGGTATTTTTTTAGTGGTAGTACTACAGGTACCAGCGGGCCCGTTTTTCCGCCGCATGCTGGTACTTGTGGTTCTCCAAGTACCAGCATGCGGGGGAGGCTTGCTGGGACTTGTAGTACTGCTACTAAAAACAATATCTTTTATTTTACAACAAAGGCTATCAGCCCTCCCATCCGCAGCCCATTGGATGGGGGGGGACAGCCTCGGGCTTCACCCCTGGCCCTTGGGTGGCTGGGGGGGGGGAACCCCTTGATTGAAGGGGTTCCCACTCCCCCAGGGTACCCCGGCCAGGGGTGACTAGTTGGATTTTTGATGCCACGGCCGCAGGGCGCTGTATAAAAGTGACCCCCGGCTGTGGCATTATCTGTCCAGCTAGTGGAGCCCGGTGCTGGTTTTAAAAATACGGGGGACCCCTACTCTTTTTGTCCCCCGTATTTTTGGGACCAGGACCAGGCGCAGAGCCCGATGCTGGTTGCTTAAATATGGGGGAACCCCTGTCATTTTTTTCCACATATTTCTGCAACCAGGATCGGCTCAAAGAGCCCGAGGCTGGTTATGCTTAGGAGGGGGGACCCCACGCATTTTTTTCTAAAAAATTACATTGTTTACTTTAAAAAAAAAAAAAAAAAACCCCAGCACGGATCACACAAATCCGGCCGAGATTGATTGTAAAAAAAAACGGCAGTGTTTTGCTAATCACTGCCGTTAAATTAGGTAAAAAAACACGAATGACATCGACATCGGAAGAAAAGAAAAACACGAATACGACAGCTTAGTAAATTAGTCGTAATCAATTCAAAAAGTTGCAGTTTTACACTGCCGATGTCATTCGTGATTGAACTTTGACCTATTTTCGGAAATTACGAATCTTAGTAAATATACCCCCCTGTGTATTTATTAAAACTTAGTTCAACAGCTAAATTCCATAGTAGACTAGTGGTTAGAGTACAGATAGTGTAAAATCAAGCTCAAAGGTTCAAACCCATGTTTAAAATATTTCTATTTCTAGATGTATTTACATTTATTCTATTAAACATAATAAAAATAATTTGCATTTTTTTTTATAGATTAAGTATAATTAAAATGTTGTATATTGTTTTTCAGTAATTTACACATGTCCTTATCTGAAATCAGATCATTGTATTGTAAATAGATTAAATATAAATATATGTTTTAGTTTTAGTGCTTTTGGCTGTCTCCTAGCAACCTGGAAGTTGGCTACTGTGTGTAGCAGTATATATATATCAGCTATGGGGTCACTATACCAACCAGTTTCACAATATCTTGATGCGCTACTACAGCCGTGTATCACTCATGAAGATACTTATGTGAAAGATACAACAAATTTCCTGTTACGTATCAGGGATCACACAACAGCTCCATTTGATTTATTGATGTGCACAATGGATGTGCACA
This sequence comes from Pseudophryne corroboree, assembly GCF_028390025.1. Lineage (NCBI taxonomy): Eukaryota > Metazoa > Chordata > Amphibia > Anura > Myobatrachidae > Pseudophryne > Pseudophryne corroboree. Next base: position 374,744,924 of record NC_086451.1, read on the forward strand.
GCCTGTATACAGTTATTCCCCATGAGGCCGGTCTCAAGGCAGTAGAGGAATTTATCAGGAATAATAATCAATATACAGGACCGAACGTATCATTTGTCATACAACTCCTCAGCTTGGTATTACACAGAAACTATTTTTTATTTGATGGACGTTATTATTTACAGGTATCCGGGTGCTCTATGGGATCGAACGTATCACCAACTTATGCAAACATCTACATGTACGCAGAGGAACGTCATCTATTTTACAGTAATGCACAATTTATGAAACATTCAAAATTATTTTTGCGATACATAGATGACCTCATTGTCTTTTGGTCTGGAACAGTGGACACACTAGTGACCTTTGTGGATTCCATCAATGCCTTGAAGGGTCCGATTCAGTTCACGTATAAGTACAGTTTCAAAGAAATAAGTTATCTAGATGTACTTCTGGAAAATAAAGACGGCAGACTGACCACCTCTGTGTACAGCAAGAGTACCGATCGCAATACACTACTGGGATACCACAGTCACCACCCCACAGCCTTAAAATCTGGACTTCCGTACTCCCAAATGCTAAGGGTGGCACGCATCAACAGCGACCAAGAATTATTACATGTCCAGCTGGATGAGATGGTAAACAAGTTTCTGAAACGTGGATATCCAGAACAACTGCTCTTACAACATAAAAGAAAAGTATTACAAATCCCAAGGGAACGACTACTGCACACTCAGAAAAAGGCAAACAAGATTGATGACCGCATAATATGGCCAACGAACTATACCACCAGTAGCAGTATCATCCAACAGGCAACTAAGGCCTTGTGGCCAATTGTTAGTACTGACACCGAGTTAAAGGGATTTAAAACCAAAAAACCAATGACAAGCTACCGACGCTGGAGAAACATCAAGAATTGGGTGGTACGCACGGACATAACTGGGTTTAGCAACCCTCTAAATACAGGGAGCACTCAATTTCGAAAGGGATGCTACAAGTGCATCCACTGCACTACATGTAACCATATGGATACAGGGAAGGCATTCCGACACCCACACAGTGGGAAATATATCCCCATCAAACATGCAGTGACGTGCACCACGGCCTATGTCGTATACATCATCAGATGCCCATGCGGCTCGTATTATGTGGGCAAAACCATACGCCCTTTTAAAGAAAGAGCAACACAACACAGATCAGCTATACGGGCTGCGATCCAAAGTGGTAGCAGTGATCAACCAGTCGCTAAACACTTTGCGGAATTTGGACATACCTTAACGAGCGTCAGATACATGATTATTGACCATTTACCAAGCAACAAGCGGGGGGGTGACAGGAACAAACAATTATTGATCTTGGAAGCCAGATGGATCATGAGACTTGATACGGTATCCCCGAGGGGTCTGAATGAGAAGATATGCTGGAACAGCCTCATATAGTGGATAATATAAAAATAGTCATAGTATTATCACCATAATGATTTGATCATATTGAATATTAAGTAATAATGAAATTAAGTATCATGTATGGTATGTTTCACTTTAACCTTTAAAATTAAGTCTAACCTGTGAGGAAGATAGAACATATGTCAAGCTCATCTCTATTCTGCATAGATAAGCGCACATTAAAATATACAGAAATGCCCACAGGGTGATTCAGTTTTTAATATTTTATTTTTATTTTCAGAGCTGGGAAGGAGCGGCATTAGGCACAGACAGCGAGCTGAACTGTAAGCGCCAGGAGACGCGAGGGCGTCCCTGGTTACCGAACACGGCAGCAAGCTGTTGCCCTGACGACGGGGGGACGCAGCGTGCTGACGGCTCGCTGATTACAGCGCGGTCTGGACAACGACATGACGTCATCGCCTAGCGCCCCCGCACGCCAGGACGCCAGGTGTCCGCCAGGAGCTCAGGTGAATGTAATCTGCACGGGTATTTAGGAGGGTAAGTCACACTGTAAATGTTATATGTGTTTGTCTTTTTTTGTATACTATGCATCATATCCTGACGACGGTGTGTGCCAACACCGAAACGTTGATTGACTGAAATTGATGTATTACTGAATTTTTAATACACGCTACTTGCTTAAGAAAAGCCTCTGAGTGCCGTTCCATCCAGAACTATATATATATATATATATATATATATATATTTATATTTCTATACCGGACTGGAGAATGTCGCGTCGGTCTTTCTATAGTGGAGGTCGCCATACCCATAACTGGATTAAGGAGGGACCCACTGGTCATTGATCTGCAGGTGACACAGTTGATGCATTTGATACATCCTTTTTCAGTGGAACCTAAAACAGTATTATGTCCCCTGGCTGGTTGTGTGACATGATTTTGTACTAACAGGTCTCTCAAATTGTTCCCTCGTTTAAAGCATTACATGACCTTTTGCTGTTGGAATATAGGTAACTCTACATCAGAAGTTACTATTGGCCCTAATTTTTTCACTTGTTTGTGTATTTGCGTACTTAATGGATAAAGGGGTACATTTACTAAGCAGTGATAAGAGCGGAGAAGTGAGCCAGTGGAGAAGTTGCCCATGGCAACCAATCAGCACTGAAGTAACAGCTATAATTTGCATACTATGAAATGATACAGAGCTGCTGATTGGTTGATGGGTAAATTTATCCACTGGCTCACTTCTCCGCACTTATCACTGCTTAGTAACTGTTCCCCTAAAATGGTTAACCCAGATAATTTTGTTGTCAGTAGAGGTCTTATCCATACGATTATTAAGAAGTGCCGTGCGTGGTTGTGACAAAGCTCATTGTCTCTGTTTGTATAAATGTTCTGAATCATATCCTCTTTTTAAAAATCTATCTAACATCACATCCAGCTGTTTCTGCAGCTGTCTAGGGTCACTAATTATCCTGCATGCTCGCAGGAACTGAGAGAAAGGAAGACCCTGTTTAAGCGTAGATGGCTGAAAACTCATATTATGTAGGAGGTTGTTCTATCTGTTGGTTTTATGTAAATATCGGTGCTAAATGACTGTGACAATCTAGTGATGTTGATGTCCAGATAATGAATGTTATACATATTACTTTCTCAAGTAAATTTAATCTGATGTTCTAGAGCATTATGTGTAGAAAAGAGGGTATTCAATGACTCAGCTGAATCTGTCCACAAAATAATGAAATCGTCAATGTAACGTTTATATAAAAATAAATTAACACTAATGTTTTTGTCAGTAAAGAAAATCTCCCGTTTAGTCTGGATCATGTAACAATTGGCTAGGGACGGAGCTACCGGGGATCCCATAGCACAACCTGACATTTGTAAATCAAAAATACCATCAAAGAAAAAATAATTTTTGATGAGTGTAATTTCCAAAAGTGTCATGAAAAACTCCACATCAGGGCCTACATACCTAGGATTGTGTGTAAAGAGTTGTCTAACCACTTGTAAGCCTGCAGTATGCGGTATAGCAGTATACAAATTTTTTATGTCAGCTGTACATAACAATAAATGCGGTGGAATACATTTAATCTCTTGCAGTAAATTTTATAAAGATGTAGAGTCACGTAAATAGGATGCTGAATGTTGTACAATGGGCTGCAAAAAACTATCTAGATAGACAGCTATAGAATGAAAAATAGATCACCTGGCAGAAATAATAGGGCTGCCAGGGGGGTCTATCCAAAGATTTGTGCACCTTAGGCACAGTGTACAACAACGGTATTCGTGGATATGCCACAGCTAAAGCATTCTTAATGTCCAATTAAATAATACCTGCATCAGTTGCAGTCCACTTGTCTTTTAAATAAGTGAGTCGGATCCTCAGACAGTCTTTTATACATCTTTGTGTCGGCAAGTTGCTCATAAATCTCCATTTTGTAATCCGTGAGGTTCTATATTACGATCGAGCCTCCTTTATCAGATGGACGGATAGTAATGTCCTTATATGACAGTAAAGATGTTAAGGTTTTTCTTTCACTGATGGTTAAATTGTGATGTGTTCGTGTCTGAGGAATGATAGGGGAAATGGACTCTGTCAGTAAACGTGAAAACGTTTTTAATGAATGATTGTTCGATGCTGGGTCAAATTTAGAACTTAGTTGTAATTTGGCCAAAGCCAAGGGAATACAATGTGAGTCTCTGGTAGTGGTTGCAATATTTTTGTGGAAACATTCTCTCAGGCGCAACTTTCTAGCCAACTGATGGTTCTCCACCTGCCACTCAAATGATTTAAAGGGAGATGTTGGAACAAATGAAAGACCCAAATTTAAAACCTGTAATTCTTCAACCGACAATATGTGGTCTGATAGGTTGAATACTAGGTTTTCTTCGGGCAAGGTCATCTATAATTGGCGCATTTGCCTTTTGTTTTGCCCGGATCGCCACGTACATGGTCTCTTAGTGCGGCTGGTGTACTTCGGATGGAGACGTCCTCTGGGGTAAGCCGAAAAAGGTGTGTGGATTGCTCAGGATCAGATTCACCCTGAGATCCCAATTCAGCTGAAGTACATGAATTTGCCTTAAAGCGGTAGTGTCTCTTAGGTCTCTGAGAACGGGGATCCGTTCTGTATTGCCCTGTGAGCCAGGAATAAACTTGATGTTTCTCATAATCCTGGTCTACTTTTTGCATTTTATTTTTCTTGAATTTAATTAAATCATGGGTATAGGATTCAGCTTGTTTATTGGATTTGTCCATCCAATCAGTAGACGTATCAGCCAATAATGTATTTTTATGATTGATCTCGAAAGTGGATAACAATTGTTTCTGGGCATTTAATTCTCTTGTACTCTCCTCTAATTTATACATGCCGTTATGTGAAAACAGATTATTGTATTGTAAATAGATTAAATATAAATATATATTTTAGTTTTAGTATTTTTGTCTGTCTCCTAGCAACCTGGAAGTTGGCTATTGTGTGTAGCAGTATATATATATATATATAGAGACAGCGGTGTGGGGATCGGCACTCAAAAATAGGGCTACTGGAATACTTGCTGCGGTGCCCTCTGTAACCCTCAGTGGGATCCAATATGGTAAGTTGCAAAATCAGCGGCACTCAGCAGACAGACGTAGATGAAGAAACAGCGTTTAATTACGTCCTACGGCGTTTCGGGGTACAAGCCCCATCTTCAGGGACAGACAATATAACAATACAAATGTGCAAACAACATATATATACCTGTGTTGAACAATTAATCCTAAAACGGAATTCAACTCACCTGTCAGACGCCGCTACCGCAGCCACATGCGTCCGGGCGCCAGCGTGTCCACGAGTCCCCGGACACTGACGTCAGTTAGCAGCGCCGGACAGGGAGCCAATCCCGACAGTTACCATGGAGTTACTAAGCAACTGAAAAAACATAAACATAAACAAAGAAACGTGTGATGACTATACAGCATACACCAAGCTAAGCAGGTCAGGTGATACAAACATGTGATGAAAAATGAAAGAAAACAAAAAAAGGGTTTTACTATAAGTAAAGTTAAAAATGTTTATATCCTCTGATCCAAGCAATAACGATCCAATAAACAACCTGCTATATAACTTTCATTATAATCGAGTCTATGATTACATTACACCTAAGACAGATTCTTTAATAATTAAGGACCAAAATGTGAAACAGCAATACAATAACATTGGAAAAAATCTATTATTGCAACATAGGACAACTACATAAGCTCACTGACGTTGGTTAAAGTCACTCTATAATCATAGGAAGCTTTGGAGACCCATGGTCTCATTAAGACCCCGTGGCGACAGAGTATTGAGAACAAAGATCCACCTGCTTTCTCGTTGCAGTAGGATCTTATTCCTATCCCCTCCACGGTGTGACAGGGGTACTTGATCTATTATCATGGCACGCATGCTGGCCACCGTATGCCGTGCTAGTACGCAATGACGGGCTACTGGCTGGTCACTGGTGCCTTTCTCTATGGCCAATTTGATGGCGCTGCGATGCAGTGCCATGCGTTCCCTAAATTGTCTCTGTGTTTTGCCTATATACGCCAATCCACAGGGACACTTTAACATATAGATTACGTGAGTAGACGTACAAGTTACCCTGTGTCTGATGGTGTACTTTTTACCCGTAATTGGGTGACAGAAGTAGGAACCCGTCATCAGGGTGTTACAGGTGGAGCAACCTAAACAACGGTAACAACCAAGCTTAGGTCGCAGGAAATGTGATTGTTCAGATTTAGTTAAAGGGAAAATGTCCAATTTGACAACTGTGTCCGCAATACTTTTACCCCTAGTATAGCTGGGGAGCAGTTTAGAACCTACCAATGCCGGTAAGGATTTGTCTGTATTTATCATTGGCCAAAGCTGTTTGGCCTTCCTTACCAGGGGAGTGGTAGCTGTTGTGTATTTGTTTACCCACGGAATTCTACTGATATCTTTATTATGCAATCGTGTTGGAGCAGTGTTATTCAGTAGGGATTCCCTTGTCTGTCTGAGCGCTTTAGCCTTATTGGCCAAGAGCTCTGATTGTGGGTAACCCCGCTCTTCAAACTTAATTATCATATGATCCATGGTGTTTACTGTCTGTGTGGGATCTGAAATGATGCGCCTGGCTCGTAATAACTGTGAATACGGCAAGCCCCTGCATGTAGCCAGAGGGTGAAAACTTGCATGATGTAGCACTGAGTTTCTGTCGGTGGGTTTAACATAAAGGTTAGTTTGCAAGACACCTGTCACACCGTGGAGGGGATAGGAATAAGATCCTACTGCAACGAGAAAGCAGGTGGATCTTTGTTCTCAATACTCTGTCGCCACGGGGTCTTAATGAGACCATGGGTCTCCAAAGCTTCCTATGATTATAGAGTGACTTTAACCAACGTCAGTGAGCTTATGTAGTTGTCCTATGTTGCAATAATAGATTTTTTCCAATGTTATTGTATTGCTGTTTCACATTTTGGTCCTTAATTATTAAAGAATCTGTCTTAGGTGTAATGTAATCATAGACTCGATTATAATGAAAGTTATATAGCAGGTTGTTTATTGGATCGTTATTGCTTGGATCAGAGGATATAAACATTTTTAACTTTACTTATAGTAAAACCCTTTTTTTGTTTTCTTTCATTTTTCATCACATGTTTGTATCACCTGACCTGCTTAGCTTGGTGTATGCTGTATAGTCATCACACGTTTCTTTGTTTATGTTTATGTTTTTTCAGTTGCTTAGTAACTCCATGGTAACTGTCGGGATTGGCTCCCTGTCCGGCGCTGCTAACTGACGTCAGTGTCCGGGGACTCGTGGACACGCTGGCGCCCGGACGCATGTGGCTGCGGTAGCGGCGTCTGACAGGTGAGTTGAATTCCGTTTTAGGATTAATTGTTCAACACAGGTATATATATGTTGTTTGCACATTTGTATTGTTATATTGTCTGTCCCTGAAGACGGGGCTTGTACCCCGAAACGCCGTAGGACGTAATTAAACGCTGTTTCTTCATCTACGTCTGTCTGCTGAGTGCCGCTGTTTTTGCAACTTACTATATATATATATATATATATTTATTTATTTATTTTCTATACCAGACTGGAGAGTGTCGCGTCGGTCTTTCTATAGTAGAGGTCGCCATACCCAGAGCTGGATTAAGGAGGGACACTGGGGGTATATATTTCTGGGCAATTTTAGACCTTAGGGCCCCCCTGTCTCAAATACCCCGGGCCCCCAAAGCCTTAAGCCAGCTCTGCATCCAGCAGGCTCCTGACTTTAACAAGAAACAACAGGCTGGAGTCAGGTAACAAAGCATTCCCAAACAGGTTATATTAAATATATATATATATATATATATATATACATACAGCAATCGGATCGGCACTCACTGTAGCTTGGCTAATGGCTCCGGTGCCATCCGGTAATTTATAGACAAATGCTCCTCATACAGGCAGCGGCACTCGGAGACTTGATCAATAATTAAACAGTAATAAAGTGCAGTTTAATACATCACTCCAAAACTGCAAAACCTTTGCCTGATAGGACTTTGTTTAGATTTGATGGGACTTCTGAGTCTGGAAAGAAAAAAGGCGGTGGTCTCTGCATATATATCCATGATCAATGGTGTTTCAATGTGGATCTGATTGAGAACTTTTGTTCTGCTGATTTGGAACTCATGCTTATGAGGTGTAGACTATTTTATTTGCCCAGGGAGTTTTTGTAGCCGCAGTGTACATCAGCCCCGCAAGCAAATATTGCCTTGGCATTAGATATCTTGCTTATTTCTTTTTCCAAACAGATGACCCTACACCTGGACTGGGCATTTATTGTTGCCGATATTTGGCAACAATAATTAATTCCCAGATATTTGTCGGTACTAGGGAGGGATCGACCACTTACTAAGGAAGTTGAGATCTGGCAAGAGGGAGCTTTATTAAGTTTGCAGGGTTGCTTTGAGTGTACTGACTGGGATCAGTTTATTGAGGAGGCTACTGGGGATTTAGGTGTTGATAACGATCGTCTGGCATCAATGGTGTCATTGTATATTAATTGTTGCATAGAAAGTGTTACTAAGAGGAAGTTAGTTCGTATCTTCCCAAACGACAAACCTTGGATGAACAGTGAGGTTCGTTCCCTATTGAGAGCTAGGGATAGGGCGTTTAGAGTAAAAGATAAATTAGCTTATACGATTGCCCGTTCCAACTTAAAAAAAGGTATACATCTTGATAAGGAAGCTTATTCGAGTAAGATTGAAAACCATTCTAAGAAATCAGGTGATGCAAGAACGATGTGGAGAGGAATTAAATGCATCTCTGATTACATAAATTCTATTTCTGCCAGGACTGGCGGTCCTTCGACTGATGAGCTAACTAATTTTTATGCACGCTTTGAAGAGGTTGACTCTTCTATTGGTAATTCCTCTAGACTCCATTCAGATAGTTTTTTGACCCTGACTGAAGTTGAGGTTAGGGATTGTTTCAGCAGAATGAACGTAAGAAAGGCTTCTGGACCGGATTGTATTCCAGGCAGAGTATTACGGGCGTGTGCTGAGCAGTTGGCAGGCATTTTTACAAAGATTTTTAACTTTTCACTGAGTCAATGCACTGTTCCACAGTGTTTTAAAACTTCAATAATTGTTCCAATTCCTAAGACTGCATTGGTCATTGGTCTGAACGACTATAGGCCGATTGCTCTTACTTCATTGATTATGAAATGTTTTGAGAGAATTGTTTTGGTCCATCTAAAAAGTGTCATTCCATCGGGATTTGACCCTTATCAGTTTGTCTATCGGTCGAACAGATTAACTAATTATGCAGCTCTTATGGTGCTTCATAGAATACTTTGTCATCTTGAAAATAGAGACACCTATGCTAGATTGTTATTTTTGGATTATAGTTCTGCCTTTAACACGGTAGTGCCGGCGGTGTTAGTAAAAATGCTTTTGAAGATAGGATATGATACGGCCATATGTAATTGGCTGTTGGATTTCATGACAGATCGCCCGCAGACAGTCAGACTGGGCTCCGACTTGTCTTCAGAACTGGTGTTAAATGTAGGAGTTCCGCAGGGTTGTGTTTTAAGTCCCAAGTTCTTATATTCTTTGTATACCTATGACTGTGAGTCTAATTCGGAGACAATCTTTGTGATTAAGTTTGCGGATGATACCACTCTGGTAGGTTTGATAACCGGTGGAGATGACAATGGTTACAGAGAGGAAGTGAGAAGGCTCGCTGAGTGGGGGGTAAAAAACAACCTGTTATTAAACGGTAAGAAAACTAAGGAGGCTGTGATCGATTTTAGGAAATCTAAAAAAACTAGCATCTGCCTGTTGATTTTGAATGGTGAGGAGGTCGAAAGGGTCACCGATGTGAAGTTTTTGGGGATCAAATTCACGGAGGATTTATCATGGTCCTTGCATATCACGTCAGTGGTCGGGAAGGCTCAGCAGCATCTTTTTTTCTTATGGAAGCTCCGAGTAGCAGGTCTGCAGCAATCTACTCTTGTTAACTTTTATCGCTGCGTTGAGAGCTTACTGACCTTCGCGATTACGGTGTGGTTTGGTAATGCCAAGTGTTCGTATCTTGTTGCCTTGGAAAGAGTGATTAAATATGCGGAGAGGATCATTGGCCAACTATTGGCTAGGTTGGCGGATGTACTCACCGCAAGGAGTCTGTCGAAGGCAATCAAGATGATTGAAGATAGGTGACCCCTGTAATATGTTTTTTTCCCCTTTTGCCATCGGGGAGACATTATAGGTGTTTAAGATGTTGTACCACTAGGTTAAGGAATAGTTTCTTTCCTTCTGTGATTGTTGGTTTGAATTTTCAACTTTGCTAAACTTATGTGATGTATTTTATCTGGTGTATATGATATGAGAACAGTATGTAATTTTGCTATACATGTCCATGTACAGTGACAATAAATGATTCTTATCTTATCTTCTTATCTTATCTTTATTACTGTTTAATTATTGATCAAGTCTTCGAGTGCCGCTGCTTGTATGAGGAACATTTGTATGTATATATATATATATATAAATAAAATCAAATGTATAAGTGTGCGCTCAGGTGGACCAATGTATTCTGTAATTATATATTTTAAAAGTTATTTTAAAAGAATAATTTAATACGAACACACATTTTCAAATGCATTCCTCACAATCATGAGTGGCTGCTGATAGCTAGTTGTGACAATTAAAATATGTTAAAAATAAAAGAAATCAGCGCCTATTAATGCCCAGAAAATGGAAGTGGGAACATAAAGTGCGGTTTTGTGATTTAGTGATGTTTAGGAAATGGGACAAGCACTTATCTCAGATGAGAATCTTCAGTCCTCAGACCGGTATAATCACAGTAATATGGAAAAAAAGAAGAAAAGAAACACCAGATAGTGTGTACCATTTTAACCTATATGTACTTAAAACATTTTTCTACTGGGTGGGTGTTAAATGGAAAACATCCCAAAATATCACACTCCACAGTATTATAGTAGAAAGATATTTTTCACATTTAATAAGTACATAAAATATATCCAGGGTTAAAATGAGCAGGTATCATACGTACAAGAAACAAATGATTTAAAAGCTTATCTGTCCATCAAAAGAGGGTCCAGGGTAACTCCCGACATGTTTCATCTTTAAGGCAAGACTTCATCATGGGAATAATGTCCCAGAGGTACCCACTACCTCTGGGACATTATCCCCATGATGAAGTCTTGCCTAAAGACAAAACGCGTTTCTTTTCTTCTTTTTTTCCCATGTTACTCTGATTATACCGGTCTGAGGACCTAAGATTCTCATCTGAGATAAGTGCTCGTCCCATTTCCTAAACATCACTAAATCACCAAACCGCACTTTATGTTCCCACTTCCATTTTCAGGGCATTAATAGGTGCTGATTACTTTTATTTTTAACACACACATATATATATATATATATATATATATATATATATATATACATACTGTGTGTGTATATATACACACACTAATGCACTAATTGGGGTTCCCCGTCACTTTACGCAAATAACGACACCATTTTCATGTGTCGACCTTTTGTACATGTCAACCATGCCAATGTCGACCAATAGTGGTTGACCTAATGACTGTCGACCATAACATGGTCATACCCGAACCGTTGTCCTGCATCAGTACAGTGGTAGTGTCTTGTACTGCATCAGTCCAGTCACAGTGGTGGTGTTCTCTGCTGCCATATGTCCAGTGCTACTGCATAAGTCCAGTCCATTGCAGAGGTGCTGTGTTGTCCTGCATCAGTCCAGTGGCGGTGTCCCTGTGCTGCTGTATAAGTCCAGTGATACTGCCGTATAAGTCCAGTGGTACTGCCATATAATTCCAGTGATACTGCCGTATATGTCCAGTAGCACTGCCGTATAAATCCAGTGATACTGCCGTATATGTCCAATGGTACTGCCGTATAAATCCAGTCCAGTGACACTGTCGTATATGTCCAGTGGTATTGCCTTATAAATCCAGTGGTACTGCCGTATAAATCCAGTCCAGTAGTGCTGCCGTATAAGTCCAGTGGTACTGCCGTATAAATCCAGTTAAGTAGTACTGCCGTATAAGTCCAGTGGTACTGTCATATAATTCCAATGATACTGCTGTATATGTCCAGTGGTACTGCCATATAAGTCCAGTTATACTGCCGTATATATGTCCAGTGGTACTGCTGTATAAATTCAGTGATACTGCCGTGTATGTCCAGTAGTACTGCCATATAATTCCAGTCATACTGCCGTATATGTCCAGTTCAGGGCCGGTTCTTGGCCTTGTGGCGCCTCGGGCAAAATATAGGGGTGTGGCTTCAAATGGGAGCATGGTCACAACGCTGAAAGAAAAAAATTAAATAAATAAAAAAGTATACTTACCATCCCCGTTCCTGATCCAGACCGCTGCAGACCCCCTCCACCGGCGGCGCTGCTCTTCTCCTCTCCTCTCTTCGATCTATGGGAGAGACGTTATTACGTCTCTCCCATAGAACAGCATAGACACTAGAGGTCAATTATGACCCCTAGTGTCTGTGCCACTATGCTGTGCGGTGCGCGATGACGTCATTGCGCATCGCACAGCAAAGGTCCTCTACATGAAGGGAAACTAGACCGTAGCGTCTAGTTTCTCTTCATGGAGAGGACCTTTGCTGTCATCGCGCACCGCACAACAAAGGTCCTCTCAATGAAGGGAAACTAGACGCTACGCGTCTGGTTCCCTTCAAAGCGGGGGGGCACAGCAGGGCACTGCGGGGGGCACAGTGGAGGATCTTGCCCTGGTGCGGCGCCCTCCGGATGGCGCCAGTGCCCTCCGGAAGGCGGCGCCCCAGGCAAAAGTACCGCTTGCCTGTGGCAAGAACCGCCACTGGTCCAGTTGTACTGCCGTATAAATTCAGTGATAGTGCCGTATATGTCCAGTGGTACTTCTGTATAAATCCAGTCCAGTGATACTGCCATATATGTACAGTGGTACTGCCGTATAAATCCAGTGGTACTGCCATATAAATCCAGTCCAGTGGTACTGCAGTATAAGTCCAGTAATACTGCCATATAATTCCAGTGATACTGCCGTATGTTTCCAGTGATACTGCCGTATAAATCCAGTGATACTGCCGTATATGTCCAGTGGTACTGCCATATAATTCCAGTGATACTGCCATATATGTCCAGTGGTAACGCCGTCTAAATCCAGTCCAGTGGTACTGCCGTCTAAGTCCTGTGTTACTGCTGTATATGTCCAGTGGTACTGCCATATAAATCCAGTGATACTGCTGTATATTTCCAGTGGTACAGCTGTATAAATCCATTTCAGTGATACTGCCGTATATGTCTAGTGGTACTGCCATATAAATCCAGTGGTACTGCCGTATAAATCCAGTCCATTGGTACTGCCGTATAAGTCCAGTGGTACTGCCATAAAATTCCAGAGATACTGCCATATATGTCCAGTGGTACTGCCATATAAATCCATTAATACTGCCGTATATGTCCAGTGGTACTGTCATATAATTCCAGTGATACTGCTGTATATGTCCAGTTGTACTGACGTATAAATCCAGTCCAGTAATACTGCCGAATAAGTCCAGTGATACTGCCATCTATGTCCAGTGATACTGATGTATAAGTCCAGTGATGTTGCCATATAAATCTAGTCCAATAGTACTGCCATATAATTCCAGTGATACTGCCGTATATGTCCAGTGATACTGCTGTATATGTCCAGTGGTACTGCCATATAATTCCAGTGATACTGCCATATAATTCCAGTGATACTGCCGTGTATGTCCAGTGGTATTGCCGTATAAATCCAGTGGTATTACCGTATAAATCCAGTGATACTGCCATATAAATCCAGTCCAGTGATACTGACGTATAAGTCCAGTGGTACTGCCGTATAAATCCAGTGATACTGCTGTATATGTCCAGTGGTACTGCCATATTAGTTTTTTTTAAGTGCCATTCTGTCTGCCACAGCAGTGCCACTCCTAGATGGGCCAGGAGTTTGTGCCACACACTTGTGTCGCTTTGCTTAGTCATACAGCTTCCTCGTTGCACCTCTTTTACGTCTTTGCATGATGTGCTGTTTGGGGCCTAGTTTTTTTAAGTGCCATCCTGTCTTCCAATGCAGTGCCACTCCAAGATGGGCCAGGTTTTAGTGCAGCTCACTTGTGTCGCTTAGCTTAGTCATACAGCTACCTCATTGCACCTCTATTACTTCTTTGCATGATATGCTGTTTGGTGACTACTTTTTTTTAAGTGCCTTTTGTTTGCCACTGCAGTGCCACTCCTAGATGGGCCAGGTGTTTGTGCCACACACTTGTGTTGCTTAGCTTAGTCATACAGCTACCTCGGTGCAACTTTTAGGCCTAAAAACAATATTGTGAGGTGTTCAGTGTTCAGAATAGATTGGAAATGAGTGGAAATGAATGTTATTGTAGTTAATAAAACCGTAGGATCAAAATGACCCCCAAATAATGGGACAGATGTATTAACCTGGAGAAGGCATAAGGAAGTGATAAACCAGTGATAAGTACAAAGTGATAAACGCACCAGCCAGTCAGCTCCTAACTGTCAATTTGCATATTGGAGCTGATTAGCTGGTACGTTTATCACCTTGCACTTATCACTAGTTTATCACTTCCGTATGCCATCTCCGGGTTAATACATCTGCCCCTCTGTGATTTTAGCTATTTTTATGTTGTTTTTTTTAAATCATCCAGATCCAAAACCAAATCCCGAAAGAGTGGTTTTGGCAAAACTAGTCTAGTTCCAAAACACAAGCGAGAATCTAGATCCAAAACCAAAACACAAAGCATGAAACGTTCCCGCTGCACATCTCTCTCTCTCTCTCTCTCTCTCTCACTCTATATATATATATATATATATATATATATCTATATATATCTATATATCTATATATCTATCTATATATATATATATATATATATATCATAACTTCAGGAAATACTGAGCTGTAGGTACCGAGGCAAGGTGGCACTAATTACTAGTATAAGAATAGTTTAGTTTTTTTTTAAACAAATAGTCATGGAAGGGTTTTTTTTTTAAATGACAATATTTAATTATTCAAAACATGTGAACATGTGCAGTAGGCAGACACTGTCCACTTACGTCTGTGACATCATAAGTTGGAGAGAAGTTGGCTGCTCTGACACAAAAGTTGGTAAGGTGTGTGGGGAATGGTTTTAGTTGGTCAGATAAGTTGGACGGTTGGTCAGTTGGATGGTTGGAGGAAAATAGTCTGGTGTGTGGCCAGCAATCGGTTCAAAAGGTCTGCTTACAATGGAGGGGTTACAGTAGTAAATTTACTATGTGCTGTTTTTCAAAGCTGACACGTTCTTTTCGCCCACTGGATTTAAAGGGGAAATACATTTTAAAGAAAAACCAGGTGCAAGAAAGTGTTCCATTATTCGGTGTACATTCATCTCTTCAGACAAACTTATCACATTCTTGAGCCACCCACGTACCCTACTCGATAAATACTCCTTCATACAGTACACACAGAAGTTACACTTCTTTTACCTTTATACTGTATGCAAACAACGCTCTGACCACAG
Source organism: Pseudophryne corroboree (assembly GCF_028390025.1). NCBI lineage: Eukaryota > Metazoa > Chordata > Amphibia > Anura > Myobatrachidae > Pseudophryne > Pseudophryne corroboree. Next base: position 374,760,392 of record NC_086451.1, read on the forward strand.
ACTAAGGTTTCTGTGTGACTGGATCACCAATCACTTTTTACCCTTGTAGCCTGGCTGGAGCACTATGCAAACTGCTTTATTTGTAGTCAATATTTTTTAGTTTTTATATATATATTTTTTTTTTCATTTTAGATATCTTATTTTGAAAAAGCTTGTTCAAGTGTTCCTGGTGCCCCTCCCACCACCTCCACTGCACATCCGGTGCCTGGGGTATAATCCCTGCCAGCAGCCAGCCGCTCCCCTATCTTTGCCCCTGGTGCTCCATACTATAGATCTGTGTTCACTAAGTAATTTGGCAAGTTGGCCAAGGAGGAGGGGGGCTCTTCTTATTTCATTTGTACCCCACCCTACAATTTCTGATGGCAGACCTGTATGTGGGTGATATTTTTTCCAAAGGGCTACTGTAGTAAAGGTGAGAAATGTCCCAGCCACACCAACCATTGCTATGTAACCTTCTCTCATGCATATATACAGTGGTCGAAGTGGATACACTGGCGTATCTATAATGGGTGCAGTGTGTGTGATGCGCACTAGCCACTGGGTCCAGGGGGCCCGACACACAGCACGCCCTGCACCCATTTAATTATACTTCTCTGTCGGCCCAGCGCTGGCTGCAGAGCTGCAGTATCACTGGGAAAATGGCCACCACAGCCATTTTCCGGTGACTCGCACATGCACAATAGAGATGTGCATGTTCCACAATGCACCGCCAAGAGGAGGAGGCCAGATCGGAGTTTGCACATGGGCCATGTCCTCTTAAAGCACTTCCTTCATACATTGCTTAATGGTTGTGATACAGAAAAATACAAGTGAATGGAAGTTGATCATTTTATAATCAAAGCAGGAAAAGAAGTAGTTTGGTATGCAGCACCATCAGAGGCGGATTTAGACCTTGTGGGGCCATAAGCAAAACACCAATTTTGTGCCCCACTTCCCACCACCACCAATTTTAGCAGACAGTCCCCAGTCAGTGTATGCTCCCCAATCTTCCCTCTCCCCATTTATAGCAGACGGATGGTAGTTGCACTAGTGTACTTAAAATCACACTGTAAGCACTGTGCACAGGTATATGCAGGCAATTGGCAGCTATCTAGTCAGTGACAGCCTGCGGGGGTATTCAGCCAGCCCAGCATTCAGACATTTTTTGCAGAAATCAGAAATGCCCTCCCGATTCCATGAACCTGCTGGGCCCTTGCAGCTGCTTTGGCTGCCTAGTGGTAAATCCGCTACTGCACGGTGGTGAGTTTGCTAACTTACTGTAATTGTCAGACCTCGTATAATGGAGTCACACTACAGGTACTTATAAATAGTCAATACAGTCACTGATACCCCTTTCAGACATACGACCCGGGAATTTCCCTGCTCAGTCTCTGGTTTTTGCTGGGACCCCCTTTCACACTACACCTGAGACCTGGGAAATTCCCGGGTTAACCCCTTTCAGACATAAGCATGGTCTGCCCTGGCAGCCAGGGCAGACCAGGCTACTCTCATGTCATACACACACACAGACGTCACACCCGTACATGTCTTACACACACGTCTTACACATACACATGTCACACACATGTCACACTCAAACACACACATACAAGTGATATACACACACATGCCAAATTCATACACATACATACATACACACACACACACACACACACACACACACACACTCACCACAACAGGCCGCCTCTCTGTTTTTAGGCTGCACTAGCTGCTTCAGCTACTCACAACAGCACGGACTACAGCAGCCGGTGCACGCCCCCGCTTCACTCCGGCCCCCTCCAGGAAGCCCCGCCCCTTCCACAAGTACACACCCCAATCAGGTGTGACCTGGGAGCAAATTCCCGTCTCGCACCTTTCAGACCTAAGCCGGGTTGTCTACCCGGGACTTAAGTCCCGGGAAAAACCCTGCTCGTTGCAGGGCTGGCAGCCCAGGACAGTGTTCCCGGGTTGGTGCCTTTCAGATATGACAAAATCCCGGGTTGATTGGCGTTCATGTGCAAAAACCCGGGATTTTGGAGGATGTCTGAAAGGGGTATAACTGAGGGGCACAATAATGGATATTATTAGTGATGGAGAACCTGCTAAAAGGGGATGGGGGATGTGCTACAATCAGCGGGTTGGAGGGGGGGGCACTTATATATAATGAAGGCAACCATACCTTATAATACTTATTATTACACACAATTACATTTTGTTGACTGCATTATATATGAGTGCCTCTCCCCCCGCCCCCACCCCTTACTGATTGTAACAGCCTAGCAGGTCCCCCATCTCTTATAATGGCCCTCATTCCGAGTTGTTCGCTCACTAACTGCTTTTAGCAGCCATGAAAACGCTAAGCCGCCGCCCCCTGGGAGTGTATCTTAGCTTAGCAGAAGTGCGAATGAAAGGATCGCAGCGTGGCTCCATAAAAAAGATTGTGCAGTTTCTGAGCAGCTCCAGACCTACTCCTACCTTGCGATCACTTCATACTATTTAGTTCCTGTTTTGACGTCATGAACACGCCCTGCGTTCGGCCAGCCACGCCTGCATTTCCCCAGGCACGCCTGTGTTTGTATGTGACACGCCTGTGTTTTGCCACACACTCCCAGAAAACCGTCAGTTACCTCCCAGAAACGCCCCATTTCCTGTCAGTCACTCTGCGACCAGCAGTGCGACTGAAAAGCATCGCTAGACCTTGTGTAAAACTACTTCGGCTGTTGTGGAAGTATGTCGCGCATGTGCATTGGGCCACATACGCCTGCGCAGAAGTGCCTTTTTTTGCCTAAACGCTGCGCTGCAAACGAAAACAGTTAGCGAACAACTCGGAATGACCACCAATACCCATTATTACACTCCTCAGTCAGTGTGAATGTATTGATTACATATCAGTGCCCCACTGGTTGAAGCAGGCATCTCCTATACACAGTAGTACTTAAAATAGAGTATAATAGCATATTGATATATCACCAATCAGTGTGTGCCTCCTCCCAGCCATGATTGTAGGCGGTTGTTAGACACTGTACTTAAAATAACACTTGTGGACTATCTGTTCTATCTATTTTATTATTTTATTTCATTTGTAAGCACTACATGGAATACTGACCATTATTAATATTGTATAATAAATATAACCATAACACATTTTCTGCCTGGAATGTTACAGCTGTTGCCAAGACAAAAGTGACCATTTGACTGCGGGATAACTAGAACACACAGTAAGTCTCAATAGTATTCAGAGAGTTGTAGGACGTATTGTATGTCTGGTGTGTTAGAACTAATCTGTATAATATATACACCTCCCTATACACACATATGGTATAATCGGAGTATAAATATTACCTCATTGTGCTTTCACAAGAGAACAGAGTGAGGACATTATTGAGGGGAGGAGAAAGGGGCGGACTAGTGTTTCTGCCAAGCACTTGGGTCCTTTGATGACTGAGAGGTCACAATAACACAAATGTCTCCCGCTCTCAACAGGTATACGGATCTCTGGTGGAGCACCTGATATCAAGTGCTGACATGGGGCTTCATGGTAAGGAGCTGCTTTCTCTCTATTAGTCCATCTGTCTTTCCTGCACTCATTTTATGTTATAATGGTATAATGTATCCCACCCCCTTGTATATTGTGATCTTTTATTCCACACCACAGGGGCACACTCCCACCCTGGCTGCTAATTCCAAGCCAGTCCAGGTGTGTGCTCCGGTCTCAGGCAGTAGAGGAATGTTATCTTATCTATATTACCCCTCACCTAATCTCCCCTCCCTCAGTCATTAAAGGCACACTAATATACTAAGCATGTATGGCTTGCATGAAAGTTCAAACAGTTGGTTTTGAGTATATTTGTAAAGTAAGGATTAGAGTTACGGAGAAATTACTGGAGCTTAGTTATTACTCAGTTGAGTAAAATGACTGTTTCACGTCAATAAATTAATGGAGTGCATGTTATTTCAGTTACAAAGGCATGGGTTATTAGGGCAGTAGGACAATTACTTTGCATGCGTAGCGCATCAAGTTTACATGAACAAAATTCTTAAGTGACAATAATTAAGAATCACTATAAATTATACTAGCCATGGGACTGTAATTCTTATTGATCAACGGTGAATGGCAACTATAACCTCTATGAATATACAGGCAAAAGGAGTATGATATCACAGCTGGAAGGGACACATCAAATTCTGATGCCTTTGATATGTAAATACAATATTATTGTGTCCAAAAAAGAAAAAGAAAGCATATATCTGCTGTCATAATCAAAAGCAATAATTTGCCTGAAGATAACTGTGACTGGATGTAGTGTTGCCTTTTAAAATCTTTGAAATTATAAAGTAATCTATCTTCCATTACAGACTCTCTCTCTCGCTCTCTCTCTCTTTCTCTCTCTCTCTCTGTATAAATATGGGCCCTCATTCCGAGTCGTTCGCTCGGTAATTTTCATCGCATCGCAGTGAAATTTCGCTTAGTACGCATGTGCAATATTCGCACTGCGACTGCGCCAAGTAATTTTACAATGAAGATAGTATTTTTACTCACGGCTTTTTCTTCGCTCCGGCGATCGTAGTGTGATTGACAGGAAATGGGTGTTACTAGGCGGAAACACGGCGTTTTATGGGCGTGTGGATAAAAACGCTACCGTTTCCGGAAAAAACGCAGGAGTGGCTGGAGAAACGGGGGAGTGTCTGGGCGAACGCTGGGTGTGTTTGTGACGTCAAACCAGGAACGACAAGCACTGAACTGATCGCAGATGCCGAGTAAGTCTGAAGCTACTCTGAAACTGCTAAGAAGTGTGTAATCGCATTATTGCGAATACATCGTTCGCAATTTTAAGAAGCTAAGATACACTCCCAGTAGGCGGCGGCTTAGCGTGAGCAACTCTGCTAAATTCGCCTTGCGAGCGATCAACTCGGAATGAGGGCCATAGTGTGATATAGTGTGACAAGATCACTGGAATAATGGGGAAAGGCAAGTATATTTGTCCCAGGTTTCTTACTTATGTGTTTTAAAACCCCAGGAATATTGTGTTGACGCTGCTGAGAGCTTTTGGTAAGAAGTGGATAAGGATCCTGGGGTTGGATGTGAGAAGAGAGGGCGGGTCTCATTCCTTTAAGGCCAAGTTCGGGTCTTTGGGCTTTTAGCTTCACAGAAGGTTAATTAGGGCTTTCAGCTATATGGGTGTGTTAAAAAGGCTGCCAGCCTGATCATTGCTCTCTCACACTGCCTTGGAAAAGAGGAGAGAAGTATCTGTGAGAGAGAAATCTGCTGTGGAAAAACAAGGTTGTCTGTGCCTGGTAAACTTCTACTTGTATTTTTTTAGTGAGCTAGGATTATCCTGTGTGTTAGTTAGTGCCAGCCGGCAAGGTATTTTATTTTGATGTCTCTTTCTGCTTTACTGCACAAAAAAACTGGTTGAGGACAGTTACACCAAACCAACAGCCTTGTGTGATCTCTCAGGTGCTGCTCACAGCCATCTACCCAGGAGATACTACCTGTTCCCTTGACCCTCTTATAATAAATAAATAAATAAATAAATAAATAATTGAAATTTATATATATGGCTGACCCCATGATGAAGGTGCAATAACCCAAACAGGCCGTAGGGATAGCCATATACCTGAATGCTGACTACATCCTTAATATCTGGATGAGTATATTGTTGCTATTTTTATAAAAGGACTAATGCATCTTTCTTATTAAAGACTGTTTTTCTATTTTTTTTAATTGATGGTGTGCTGATCTCCTGGTGTTTGTCCCAAGTGGACTTCCCGTGGTACGGTTTATAGTTAAATTTGACCTGGCACCCCCGGACTGTTATATATAAGTGGGTGCAATTTGCTGCTGGATTATATATATATATATATATATATATATATGTGTGTGTGTATTGATATATATATCAGTGACGTGCGGTGGAGTGGGGCAGGTGAGGCAGAGCCTTTCCTGGCATACTAACGTTTGTGCCAGACTATTGACTGTATAAAGTATATGAAAAATACAAAGAATATGTTTGAAATATCTTCTTTGCATTATTCTAGTACTTTTTATAGCCAAAACTCTGGAGTAAAAAGTCTATGGCAGGTGAGGCAGTGCCTCACCTGGCTAACGTTTCCGCACATCTCTGATCAAATCTCACCAAATTTCCCGGAGTTTATACTGCTGCACCTGTGTATAATGCCCAGATGTACGCTTTGGCTCAAAAATGACATGTAAATCTGACTCTGGTTCTAACCAGTGCCTCCTGAGCTATTTAGCTCACCGCACGTCCCTGATATAGATATATACATATATATATATATATATATATATATATATATATATATATATATATAATAGGAGTATGTCCGGCACTCCAACAAATTTAAATAACTGCACCAGGTGCCCTCATAACCATGAATGGATAAACATGAAGTGTAAACAGCGGCACTCACAGCTTGTAGAAACGGGTAAATAAACAGCCACAATCCGTATAGCAAATCAACGTTTCAATCAGAGATTGTCGTCCTGACGACAATCTCTGATTGAAACATTGATTTGCTATACGGATTGTGGCTGTTTATTTACCCGTTTCTACAAGCTGTGAGTGCCGCTGTTTACACTTCATATATATATGTGTGTGTGTGTGTGTGTATATATATATATATATATATATATATAGGTGTGTGTATATATATATATGTGTGTGTATATATATATATATATATGTGTGTGTGTGTATATATATATATATATATATATATATATGTGTGTATATATATATACTTTCTCCAAAGACCCAGCACTCCAGCATACAAAGCTTTAACATGGTATGGTGCCTGAGCACAAAAAACAATATAGGTTCCCAATCCTCACACACGCCACTTAGGACACTCGAATAATGAATCACAACTCAAGTTGATATGTCAACGTTTCATCAGGGACAGCAAAAGTCTAATATATAAACATACCTTATAAGGCTGTAAACCCATGTGCTCCAAGCCTCTCTGGACGCATCCCCGGGAGTCTGTCGTGGCATCTACCAATCGGTGCCGTCTACGATGTCATCGCGACCCCACCAGAAGCAGTGTCCTGGGACTTGGAGCTCATGGGTGTTACAGCTTTATAAGGGATGTTCTTTATATTAACCTTTTGCTGTACTGATGAAAGGGGTGAAATAGAGATCCCTGAAACGTTGATATATAAACTTGAGTTGTGGTGATTCAGTATTAGGGAGTCCTGAGTGCTGTGCGTGAGGATTGGGAACATATATATATATATATATATATATATATATAAGCAAGCGGCGGCTGCGGCACTCCAAGTGGCTTGGGTTACGGTCGTTAGGTCAACACAACTTAGGTCGACACTCATAAGGTCGACAATGCCATTAGGTCGACATGCATTAGGTCAACATGGCTGTTAGGTCGACATGTACTAGGTCAACCGGTCAAAAGGTCGACTTTTGGAGATTTTTTTCATACTTAACGATCCACGTGGACTACGATTGGAACGGTTATCTGTGCGCGAAGCAGTAGCAGAGCGAGGCATCTTGCCCAAAGTTCACGAGCCATGTGAGGGGACACAGTGCACTAATTTGGGCTCCCCGTCACTTTACGGAGAAAACGACACCAAAACCAGTCAAAACCTCATGTCGACCTTTTGACCTGTCGACCTAGTACACATCAACCTAATGACCATGTCGACCTATTGTCCCTGTCGACCTAATGCATGTCGACCTTCCATGGTCGACCTAATGACTGTTGACCTAAGTTGTGTCTATCCAAACGACCCATACCCAGTGGCTTAATCAAGACAAGAGAGGCGGCAGGGTGGTGGGCAACGTTTCAATTTTAATGTGGCAATATATATTATATACAGTATTGTCTAGTGATCCTTTATTTGACTTGGTGTTTGTAATTCTCTTTTAGTAACTACACGGCAGTGGTAGGCATCTGCTGCCTGGAAGTATTTTGTACAGAGAGGGAAAACTACTTTTAGATACACTTAAAACTTTTAGTGGAAAAATGATTACACCAGCCGGCGGTATCAGTTTAGATTTGTCATGAATACAAAATTGTGTGGTTTCTTTATGTTCAATACCATTGTGTTCTTTCCACCAACCCCTTAGTAATACCATTGTGTTCTCTCAAACGAATCCGCTAAGTACACCATAGTGTTCTGTCTCACCAATTCATTAGCAATACCTTTGTGTTCTCTCCACCAATCCGCTAAGTATACCATTGTGCTCTATCCACCAATCCGCTAAGTATACCTTTGTGTTCTGTCCACCAATCTGCTAAGTATACCATTGTGTTCTTTCTTATCAATTCATTAGCAATACCAATGTCTTCTCTCACACCAATCCACTAGGTATACCATTGTATTCTCTCACACCAATTCATTAGCAATACCATTATGTTCTCTCACACCAATTCATTAGCAATACCATTATGTTCTCTCACACCAATTCATTAGCAATACCATTATGTTCCCTCACACCAAATCATTAGCAATGCCATTGTGTTATCTCTCACTAAACCATTAGCAATACCATTATGTTCCCTCACACCAATCCACTAGGTATACCACTGTGTTCTCTCACACCAATCCATTAGCAATGCCATTTTGTTCTCTGTCACTAATCCATTAGCGATGCCATTATATTCCCTAACACCAATCCATTAGCAATGCCATTGTGTTCTCTCTCACTAATCCATTAGCAATACCATTATGTTCTCTCACACCAATCCATTAGCAATGCCATTGGGTTCTCCCATACAATCCATTAGTAATACCAATATACAACTACTTCTTCTATGGAGTAGAACCCAAAATATTTTGTGATAATATCGATATATAATATAACTTTTGGACTTAGTGGCTTTTTTTTGTTTCTGTTGTGTTTTCTACAATATCTACTACCTATAATGGTAAAACCAATTCTGATCCTGCCTCACATGCATCACAAGCTTCCTCTTTTAAGACCGAACCATACATATCTGTAGTATTGAATGGATAGGCATTCTATTCCTGACAAATACTGTATATATTACTGTTAAATAAATAATAGTAAAGTTACATTATGTTACCACCTAGACCTATCACCATTTGTCTTGATCTGTGATTTCCATTTACTCTTCCTTAAGGCTTCAAGACCAAGGATGACATCTATTGCTATTCTCTGGCCAAGGCTCTATATTATGTTGTCTCTCCTGTAACAGTCGGATTTTATGCACCATGGGGCAGGAGTAAGGATATCCTTCTCAACAAGGTTGAATGTGAGTATTAGAAGGGCAACATTTTGTGCGGCTGTCTCTGACTTATTGGCTGCTACTGGTACTAGTGAGTTTCTTCAGCTAGGTGAATATATGAGTATTTCACTTATCAATCGCAAGGTGGATACATGTGTTCCTGTAATGCGCCTTCATATATAGAGGATGCTGAGCAAAATACCTGTGACCCATCTTAATCTATAGAAAACTGAGCACAATACCTGTGATTCACCTCATCATTAATAGGTGCTCTCTAATGGTAATATCTTCAGCAGGGCCGTAACTAGGGTAGTGTCAGCGGTGCTTTGCACACAGCGCATATGCAATGCATATACTCTGTGGGCAGAGGACCGGCTGACAACTGTGCTACTATTGTCCTCCTCCTTGATTTCTTTCATCCTTCACCGCCACTAGTTGCAGCGCTGTGATGTATGTAACTGTGCACCTGGCTCCTTCTCTGCCAAGCGCACAGTTACATACACAGGGCTGTTTCTAGCCAATTTGGCTTCCAGTGTGAGATGTAAAAATGCGCCCGGCAAATGGGCGTGTCCTCATGCAAATGGGTGTGGCATAGTCTGAAAAGACTACCTCCCACCCCAGTTTTTGACCCTGCACCAACAGATCACGCCCACCATAGGAAAAAAAATTCTACCATATTAAGCCCCACACAGTAATGCCCCCTGCACCATATTATGCTACACACCGCAATGCCCTTGATACTTTAATTCCCCACGTTACGACAGGCGAGAATCCCCATTTTGCACATTACGGCAGGCAAGAGTCCCCATTTTACACATTACGGCAGGCAAGAGTCCCCATTTTACACATTACGGCAGGCAAGAGTCCCCATTTTACATATTACGGCAGGCATAATTCCCCATTTTACACATTACGGCAGGCATGCGTCCCCATTTTACACATTACGGCAGGTGTCCCCATTTTACACATTATGGCAGGCAAGTGACTGTGTCCCCATTTTACACATAGTGAGAGAGAGAGAATACTTACAGAGGCAATTCCCGCTCTTCAGCCTGCCTCACCAGTCGCTCCTCGCGCCGGCCGCCTCTCCCTCTTCATAGCTTGGCTCCCCCCCTCCTTAGAACTCTTCTCGGGGGGCGGAGTTTCATAGAATGATGCAGTTGTGTCGTGACGTCACAACGCAACCGCGTAATTCCGCAAAACTCAGCCCCCCCGAGCGTGGTACTCGGGAAGAGGGGGAAGCAGGGAGACACAGTCAGTGCCGCAGCAGGTGCACGGCTCGCCTGCCCCAAGAAATGGCCCTGTACATACATTACAAAGCGGGCAGCACTGCAGCTGCCCACAGGCAAACTCCACTGCAGTGCCCCGAAAGTTTGGTATGGATTTATTATCTTTTTTAATACAATTTATTACACACGTGAATCAAGGTTGTGGAGGGGGGGTGTGGAGAGTGGGAATTATCTTCATGCTTTAATATAATAGTAATACCATAATAGACAACAGTAGATGACAGGCTAGGCCAATGTGTTGTTTTTTTTTAGAACTTTATTTATTAAGGACGGAGCAAACAAAAACATAAGAACATTCTAGCAGTAAGAACATGTCAGTATGCATAAATGATACAAAGATACATAAATATACAATTGGGTATAAGACATATCAATTAGTATCATACATGACCAAGGCGATATAGGCATAGTCATTTTATCCCCATTGAATTAAAAACAGTTAGACTAAAAATTATCCTCTTTGATTCATGTGTCTAATAAATTAATAATAGAGGATGTATGGGCGAGTGTTTTATTTTAATAAAAGATTTTATTGCGGTGTCAGTTTTTGGTTTTACAATATTAATTGTTTTATAGTGCACAGGTTCAAGTGAACCAGCATACTCTGGCAGCCTTGAGTATGCTGAAACTTAAAGTCGTGCGTAATTTAGTATATTTTCCCATTGTCTGATTTCACTATTGGGGCTCAGTAGATTAGATCACGGTATACATTCTGATGAATGAAAGGGACAGAAGCTAATTTTACTTTCCTGTTATATAAGCATACCTATGTGCCGAAACATGGAGGAAGGAACAGGATGAAGTCCTGAGGAACGGACAGAATACAAGGAAAACCACTGGAAAAGACCTCATCAAGCTCATCTTCCTTATAATATTTTACCATCCTGTCATCACAGAGAAGCACAAGCAACGACAGAACATACGTTATGTCTTCATCCGGTTCAGTGCATGGGAATTCGCAGGCAGTGACCAACTCTGGGCTGGGCTGATTACAACGCTATGTGATGGCATTGAGAGATGCTTTGGATTGGCGCCCATTAGTGTTTATCGAACAGTGGCCAAAAAAACCAAAATTATAGATGCTCCACTTAAACAGGAATGGGTTAGTAAGACGTTTTTATGTATCCCACTTTGGATTGCTACCTTGCTGGTCATCACCATTGGGATCACTGTAGGTGCTTTGATTCTTATATTTGGCTTTCCATTTGGTGATCCCACAGGAGATATGGTTGCTGCCGCTGAAGGTGTCGGGGCAACCGTGGTTGGCATCTCTGCAGCAGGAATAATTAGAGTTGCTATTACAGTGATTAGAAATGCTATTGTTACCCAGAAGGTCACAGTGGAGCAAAAAATGAATCGTACAGACATGAGCTCCCAGTTGGGCTTCATGAGCGATGTGAAGAGGGAGGTTAAGGCAATCACTTGTTACCTCAAACTCATTGAGGTCTTCCAAAGGCAGAAAATTAAAGTCGTCCTAGAGATTACAAACTTAGACAAGTGCATGCCGGACAAAGTGGTAGGAGTTCTGAATGCCATGAATATTCTCCTCTCTGATCCCAATGCTCCATTTATTTCCATCTTGGCTGTAGACACCAGTATCATTGTGGAATGTGTTGAAAGCTCTCAGATGTTAAAAGGCATGGCTAACAATGGCTATCAGTTCCTAAACCGAATCATAACATTGCCATTCAGTATCCCCAAAATGGACTGTGAGACTAAATTGTTCTGCCTGAGAAATATAATTGAGGGGAAGGGTGAGCTAATGCGAGAAACGGAGGAAGATATGACAGTAGACTCTGATATACCAAGTGAAAAAGATCAGCTCCTGCTTCGACAACGAGTTGTCCCACACAATGATTTTGTTGTTAGTGACATTCCCTTGATGGTCACAAGCTCCTGTGAGCAGGGACAATCCAACAACTTTCTACCAGATAAAGGAAAAAAGACAAAAACCTTAATAGATGAAGCCTTCAGATACCTTTTTGATGAGAGGATGAAAGATTATGTCACTGACAATGTTGTCCACATCAGGAGGGTGGTGAATACCATCACCATAACCATCAGACTAATGATTAGGGATGTGCCAAGAACACAGATAAAGCCTCACAAGGTGGCAGAGTGGGTGCTTCTGGCTACCCAATGGCCTTGCCGCCTAAGTTGGATATTGCAGTGCATAGAAGATGAACAACAGAGGAATTGCCTTGATGAACAAGATGCGGCTAGTGAATATTCTATATACTCTAGAACTTTACTCTGGGATGTTTTTGAAAAGTCCCTGGAAGAGCTGGATGCCATTAAGTCAAGCCTTAAACATCTCCTGGAGCTGGACGGAGATCCTGAGATTTTTCATAAACTATTATGTGACAACTTCACTGTGAAAGATGCTAACTTTTTTCTGCCGTATACTGTTAATTTAGACTATTCCATTAAAAGAGAAATGGAACTTCTACGAGGCAGCAATAACATGTGGGAATCAAAGAAGAGCAACAGACTGACCATGCTGTCTTTGCTGAATATGAGCATAGAGGAAGTCTGCAAAGAGGTAGGTGTATACCGTTATTAGTATGTCTGGTAAAAATTCACAATGGTTTCTTATAGCTATTAAATAAATAAACAAGTTTCTACATTCCATAATTCTGTATTTTTTACAATAAATGCATAATGAGTTAACATAGTATTAGTGCATCTGCTTTCATATTAAAAGTTTGGGGTGCATTCAGTATCCTGACTGTTAGTATGCCGGCTGTCATGTGACCGATACCGGAATTCCAACACCACTCACGAGACCGGCACCAAAACATGGCAGCCGACATCCCATAGGTAAGCATCAGGGTTCACCTTAGGGTTAGGTTCAGATGGGAGGTTAGGGTTATGCACTAGGGGGGTGGTTAGCCCTAAGCCGCCCCACCTGAGAATTAGCCCTAGATACCACTCCCAGAGTATTAGCCCCAGGCCGCCACCCCCATAGGGTTAAGGTAGGAGATGGGGGAGGGTAAAAATACTTACCCCCTCCAATGTCAGGATCTTCAATGTCGGGGTGCCACTGTCAGTCAAGTGACTGCCGGCTTCCCGATCGCCAGGATGCCATACCAAACCCATAAGTTTATTGCATTTATGACTTTCCAGGTTTTCCAAAGTTTGCATGTAAACATCCTAGGACTGAACATATCAAAGCAAGTTGTGTACATATTGGGCCTGATTTGGAGTTACACGCATATTTAAATGCAGTATTTAATGCATTGCGCATGTGTCACAGGCTGTATGTGAACCTTTGCGAGCTTACACATGATTCAGAGTCCTACGTGTCTTATCTGTTTCTCTGTAAGAGTTATAGGAGTGTTTTTGAGAGCTAACAATGCAAATACATGCAAGATAACTTTTGTATTGGTATGTAGTCAGAGTTACTTGCTGTTTACAGTTACAGTGGGGCTTAAAAGTTTGTGAACCCCTAAAAATGTTCTATATTTCTGCTGAAATTTGGCCTAAAACTACCTCAGATTTTCACACAAGTTCTAAAAGTAGATAAAGAGATCCAAATCAAAGAAATGAGTCAAAAAAATTAGGTGTGCTCCTTTTTTTATTGAGGAAAATAGTCCAATATCACACATCTGTGAGTAGCAAACATATGTGAAATTAAAGTACAGTATTTTCAATCTATGGGATGACAATCAGTTGTGAGTGGACATCCTGTATTTTTAAAATAACTGGGATCTATCAAATTCTGGTGTTCATAGCACGTTTGTAGAAGTGTATCATGCCATGAACAAAGGAGATTTCTAAGGACATCGTGGAAAGTTATGTAATAATATACTTTATTTAGTCATTAACAAAATCAGCAATGAGATGTCAATGAAAATACAATATGGGCATTTCAGTGCAATAAGATGACAGTAAAACTATGCCACATTTCTAAGCATTAACTCAAAACCTGGTGAGCATTTAGCAACTGAACAGCAGTTGGAAAGAAGCTGTTTGACATACGATTTGTATTGGCACGGACACTCCTGAACCGTTTTAATGATGGCAATCTTTCGAAGATCAAACAATTTGGATGACTCTCATCAATGAGTATACACCTAGCTTTCCTTAGTACACTTCTAGTATAAAAATCCTTCATACTTGGCAGGGACACCCAAATGATCCTACTAGCAGTTTTGACCACCCGTTCAAAAGCTATTCGGTCCGCTACAGTGCAGTATCCAAACCACACTATCATTCCGTACGTTAAAACACTCTCTATAATACTACGATAAAACCTGACTAAGGTACTTGTGCTCAAACAAACCGCTCTAAGTCTCCTCAAAAAGAAAAGGCGTTGCTGCGCCTTCTTGATAAAAAAAAAAACTGTTCAAGGACCAAGTTAGGTCATTTGAAATGTACATGCCCAAAAATGTAAAAGAAGCCACCTCCTCAATTGGCTTTCCATCCAGGAACACAGGAAATAATGGTCTATTGCAACCCCATCTAAAATCAACAACTATTTCCTTTGTTTTGGATGTATTTAAAATCAGTTTGCTTTACTCCATTCCTGTAAACGTAAAATTTTGGATCTATAAGATAACGCATCATTTCCACTTATCAAACCGACAACCGCCGTGTCGTCTGCAAATGTCACCACTACAGAATCAGAGATTCAAAAACAATCATACGAAAATAATGAATATAATAACGGGCTTAAAGCACACCCTTGCGGAACCCCCGTGCCTATGCAGACCTCGCCAGACACAGATTTACCTAGCCTAACTACT
Source organism: Pseudophryne corroboree (assembly GCF_028390025.1). Lineage (NCBI taxonomy): Eukaryota > Metazoa > Chordata > Amphibia > Anura > Myobatrachidae > Pseudophryne > Pseudophryne corroboree. The sequence continues at coordinate 374,775,639 of NC_086451.1, forward strand.
TGAGGCCTATCTGTCAAAAAGTTTAAAATCCAATTGCATGTGAACCCATTTCCGCCTAAGTTAAAAAGCTTAGAGACCAAAGAAGCCGGTACAATGGTATTAAACGCAGAACTAAAATCCACAAACAAAATTCTCACACAGGTCCCTTACTTTTCTAGATGGCTCTGTGCCTGATGTAAAACAGTCAGAGCTGCGTCCTCCGTAGACCTATTCTGCTGATATGCAAATTGGAAAGGATCAAAATTCGCAGGAAAATGGAATTTGATATTTTTTAACGTCAATCGTTCAAAGCATTTCATAACTAATGATGTTAACGCAATGGGCCGATAGTCATCTAAACATTTAGGCAAACCCTTTTTGGGTATAGGAATAATTTCTGTAAACTTAAAACAGTTTGGTAATTTACAGACTTGTAGAGGGATATTAAATATTACCATAAAAATCCCAGCTAATTCATTGTTACATTTTCTAAGAACTTTACCTTGAATTCCATCTGGACCAGCAGATTTACCCATACTAACACCTCTGAGACACTTCAGCACATCTTGCTCATCCAAGGCTACCGAGGCCTCACCAGGTCTGGTCTCAACCGCTTCAGCAATAATTAAATTATTCCTATCGAATCTAGAATAAAAGACATTTAGGTCTTCCGCCATCGTACTGTTTACTGCACTAGACACCACTTTCCTAGGTTTATAATCAGTGATATCTTGCAGACTCCGCCACATACTCTTGGAGTCATTACCCTGCTTAAACCTGTCCTCCATTTTATTTGAGAATTCCATTTTAGCCTTTTTTATCCCTCTCCTCAAGTCAGCTCTAGCAATTGAATAAGCATCCTTATCCCTCAATTTAAAAGCTCTATCCCTAGACTGTAGCAGGGAACGGACTTCAGCGTTCAACCAAGGTTTCTCATTTGCAAAGACTTTAAAACACAGCTTGGTTGTTACACTTTCTACACAGCAGTTCATATAGCCTATCACCGAAATTGCTAATAAATCAATATCAATGGACCCACTCCTTGTGGACTCCTCAATTAACAGCTCCCAGTTAGTAAATGCTAAAGTGTCCTGAAGCCTTTCTACAGCATTTTCTGGCCATACAATGATGGATTTCTTCGCAGGCCTAACCCGCTTAACCAGGGGTATATACTTTGAGATTAGGAATAAAGAAACATGATCTGACTTCCCAATATGCGGGAGGACAGCAGTCTCGTAAGCAAGATCCATATTAGTGTACACTTGGTCGAGAATATTGTCACCTCGTGTGGGCACCTGAATATTTTTATAAAATTTAGGTAAGACCGACTGTAAATCAGTCTGATTAAAATCCCCAGCAATAATAAAAGCAGCATCCACGTATTTAGACTGTAAGCCAATTAACATATCATATAAAGTGTTGAGTGCACAACCTGCATTAACCTGCATTAGCCTGCGGCCAAATGTAATCAGCCATTACCATAATAACGGAATATTCTCGGGGCAAATAATAGGGCCTGCACTTAATCAATAAATATTCTAAGTCCTCAGAGCAATAGGATTCAACAAGAACAGCATTTGAACACCATAACGTATTCACATAAATACAAACCCCTCCACCTCTACATTTCCCCAATGCATTAGTTCTATCAGCTCTAAACAAACTTCTGTCCATGAGTCCCAAAAAAGGAATCAGGAACAGACTTCGACAACCAAGTCTCAATAAAAATTAAAAGAGAACCATTCCTCAGGCAACGTTTGCTAGCTATTTCTGCTTGAATGTCATCCAGTTTGTTTGTCAAAGAACGCACATTTGCCAGAAGTAAACTGGGCAAAGGAGGCTTCACAGGACAAAGCTGTAGTCTCACTTTTACTCCTGCCCTCTTACCATGCTTCTGCCATCTCTCCCTGCGTGGACACCGCTTCCAGCCTCCCACAAGATTAAGGCCCCATCCTGGATCATCTCGTCCAGGACCATATCCAGCTCTCCTGTAATGGTAGCGATAGGAGTAACGGCCATGGTAATCTCCTCTACCCTGGCCACTTGTGCCCTGCACCGGCGGCCTTGAACCCAGCTCTCTCAGGCTTGCTCCCTCCACGGAGGCCAACCCCCCCGGCACAGCAGCAGCACCCGGAACCACAGCGCCACCAGCAGCAGCGGCAAGGCCAAAGGAAGCAGCAGCCGGAAAGAGTTTGGACTCCACCAGTTGATTCAAGATCATTATTAATCTCCCCAAGAGGGGTCGACTAACAAAGATCACGCCAAGAGCAAGGCATCTAATAGTTTGAAAGGTCACAAAAGAAACCAAGGTAACCTCTAAGGAACTGAAGGCCTTTCTCGCATTAGCTAATGTTAATGTTCATGAGACCACCATCAGGAGATCACTGAACAACAATGGTGTGCAAAGCAGGATTGCAAGGAGAAAGCCGCTGCTCTCCAAAAAGAACAATGCTTCCCATCTGCAGTTTGCTACAGAATCCCTTTACGAGCCAGAAGGCTTTTGGAACAATGTTTATAGAGCTTTTTGTTTAAATAAGAAGCGTTATGTTTTGTTTTTTTTGTCTTTTTCTCTCATTTTCAGTTGTATTCCAGCATAAAAAACCTGATTCCATCTGTGAAACATGGTGATGGTGGTATCATGGTTTGGGCCTGTTTTGCTGCATTTGGACCAGGACGACTTGCCATCATTGATGGGACAATTATGAATTATACCAGAAAATTCTAAAGGAAAATGTCAGGACATCTGTCCATGAGCTGCATCTTAAGAATGGGTCACGCAGCAATGACCTAAAGCACACACGTCATTCAACCTAAGAATGGTTAAAGAATAATACATTTAAAGTTTTGGAATGGCCAAGTCAAAGTCTTGACCTTAATCCAATCAAAATTTTGTGGAAGGACCTGAAGTGAATAGTTCATGGGAGGAAACCCACCAACATTTGAACAGTTGAAGCTGTTTTGAATGGAGGAATGGGGTAAAATTCCTCCAAACCAATGTTCCGGACTAATCAAAAATTACCGGAACATTTACATGCAGTTATTGCTGCACAAGGGGGTCATACCAGATACTGAAAGCAATAGTTCACATACTTTTGCCACTCACAGATATGTGATATTGGCTCATTTTCCTCAATAAAAAAATGAGCACATCTAATTTTGTGTCTCATTTGTTTAATTTGTTTCTCTTTATCTACATTTAGGACTTGTGTGAAAATCTAAGGTAGTTTTAAGGCCAAATTTCAGCAGAAATATAGAAAATTCTGCAGGGTCACAAACTTTCAAACACCACTTTATACTTATTTAAAGATGATGCCACATTCAGATGGATCTCCTCCATGTTAGATGTAAGTACAATGCTAATGATGGCAGATGCTCTTGCATCATATTTGCTTACTCTCCCTGAACAGCCGTGATCCGATGCACATCCGGCCTCAATCCGATGCACAGCCACCCACTTGCCAAGTAAAGTAGATGGACACGGCAGGCGATGATGCGATTTGTGCTGAATTGCATCATCATAGGTTAGCCCCCTTTTTACAATGCCTGCAATCTCTGCATTACACAGAGTGAGGCGAGACCGCAGTGATGCAATCATGTGTCTACCCCCCCCGCAATGCCTCCTCAGCTGCACTGCATCACGCCCCAACACCCCCCCCCGCACTCCCCGAATATCAAGCCATGCCCACCTACATCACCTCACTCTGAACAGACCAAAAACCGGAACATTGGCAACTATGTCTGGCATACAGAAGTGTGCAGCGGCGAGATTACATAGATATGTACACCTGAGAATGTGGGTATTGTCCCATTTGTGTTCCATTTTCCTTTTATTTGTATTCCGTTCCTGTTGGATATTGTCACATTTGTGTTCCATTTTCCTTTTATTTGTATTCCGTTCCTGTTGGGTATTGTCCCATTTGTGTTCCATTTTCCTTTTATTTGTATTCTGTTCCTGTTGGGTTTTGTCACATTTGTGTTTCATTTTCCTTTTATTTGTATTCCGTTCCTGTTGGGTATTGTCCCATTTGTGTTCCATTTTCCTTTTATTTGTATTCCGTTCCTGTTGGGTATTGTCACATTTGTGTTCTATTTTCCTTTTATTTGTATTCCGTTCCTGTTGGGTATTGTCACATTTGTGTTCCATTTTCCTTTTATTTGTATTCCGTTCTTGTTGGGTATTGTCCCATTTGTGTTCCATTTTCCTTTTATTTGTATTCCGTTCCTGTTGGATATTGTCACATTTGTGTTCCATTTTCCTTTTATTTGTATTCCGTTCCTGTTGGGTATTGTCACATTTGTGTTCCATTTTCCTTTTATTTGTATTCCGTTCCTGTTGGGTATTGTCCCATTTGTGTTCCATTTTCCTTTTATTTGTATTCCGTTCCTGTTGGGTATTGTCACATTTGTGTTCTATTTTCCTTTTATTTGTATTCCGTTCCTGTTGGGTATTGTCCCATTTGTGTTCCATTTTCCTTTTATCTGTATTCCGTTCCTGTTGGGTATTGTTACATTTGTGTTCCATTTTCCTTTTATTTGTATTCCGTTCCTGTTGGGCTTCCAGAGTTGAGGTCACTCAGTAATTATACAAATTAACAGTTTGTGACTTTTACCAAGGAGGACACAATGGCAGTGTTGGCCTGGGGCATGAAGGGCCCAATGGGGGTATACAGTGGTAGGGGTCCATGTGTACAGGTGTTGCCAGTCTTCAGAGGGAGTGTGTCCAGTCACTACAGAGGCTTGACTAACCATTAGAGAGTGCATGGGCCCCATTTTAAATATATTTTGTAAATACTGCTATTGCAGCATGATAATATTAATATTATCATACTAATAACAGGAATGCACTGTAGAACATACACCATAGTCCTATGCAGTATAATGTAGCATACAGTACGTATAATTCAAGTGCACAGTCTGGGCAATGGGGCCCACTGTGGGTTTCCTCTGTACCCTAGTGAGGCAGCCCAAACCTGCACAGTGGGGTATATAGGTTGTCATTTTTGTGAACCATCCTGTTCTCGACAATAGGGCTTGTAGATTTAAATTGGCAATAATTTGAAAGGCAAAACCAACCTAGTTTTGCTTTTAAAATGATTGCCCCTTTAACTCTACAAGCTTAATTGCAGAGAGTGTGCTGGTTTACAGAAATCTCTCTCTATTCCATATACCACAATATGTCCAAGGGTCAAAATGTTTTGGACACACACTCTCTTCTCCCATGTGTATTGTGGTATGTGCAAGGTCTTCTTAACTCTGCCATTTACATAATATTACTTATGTACAAAACTTACCAGTGTAATACACCTTCACGTCTCACATGTGTTTCCTTCTCTTCTAGATGGACAAGCTAGGTTTTCGGGAAGACAATCTTACATTGTATCGACAGACGATAAAAGAGCACAATTTGAATGGTAGAGCCCTTGTCTACAGTGATAATAATGAGATAAGAGAAACCTTGGGTATGGGCCTGGGAGATTGGACATTATTCAGTGTATACTTCCTAGGAGTTCTGCCACCGCCTCCTGCTGCCCCCGCACCCACCCAAGTTTTTAACAAGCAGGAGGCTCCAAAACTTGGTGCTGAAAACCTCTTAAAAGGAAGCATAATGTCTCTATACCTCTCAAATGAAAATCTCTGACAAGTGAAGGAAATGGTCAATAGAAAACTGTAAATTTGATCACCCTTACTGTGCGATCATCTTTAATCTGTGGTGGTTATCATGAGATATACATTTGCATAATTTAAGAACAAGTAAAAAATAGAGTAAAGAAACTTTATTTGGGACAATTACATTTACATACCTGTTTAATTTAAATATACATCTGTGGTGAAATTATATTAACCAAACCATAGTTTCAGCACTACTGAAGTATGACAGACACTGGCTGCTTTGTATATTGGCAGTTATTTATTTTCCTAAAGCAGTGTCATTTAAGTGATATACTGCATACCTACTTATTGTGCACATTGAGGATAAATACTGCTGTTATATATATTGGCAGTACAAACCTGTCTAAAAGCATAATATAGATTCCTTTTCACTCCACTGTGGCAAGCGCCTCTGCTTTGTAACTTGACAGCTATATACCAGTCTACAGTATAAGTGTTTTTGAGTTTACACCAGCAGCAGTGGCGCACGCAGGGGGAGTTTCTGAATACCTCAAAACCCACCCTGACATGATTATTTTTCCACATCTCCTGAGCAGTCATTTAGGTGTGCATTGAGAATCAGTACTGCTGTGGTACATATTGGCAATATTTATCTGCCTAAATGCAGTACAGGTTGAGTATCCCTTATCCAAATATTCCGAAATACGGAATTTTGTGAGTGAGATAGTGAAACCTTTATTTTCTGATGTATCACTATACACAAACTTTGTTTAAAACACAAAGTTATTAAAAATATTGCATTTAAATGACCTTTAGACTGTGTGTATGAGGTGTATATGAAACATAAATGAATTGTGTGAATGTACACACACATTGGTGGTCATTCCGAGTTGCTCTAGGTGCTCTTAGCAGCATTGCAAACGCTAGGCCGCCGCCCTTTGGGAGTGTATCTTAGTTTAGCAGAATAGCGAACGAAAGATTAGCAGAACTGCTACTAAATAATTCTTTGCAGTTTCTGAGTAGCTCCAGACCTACTCACAGATTGCGATCAGCTCAGTCCGTTTAGTTCCTGGTTTGACGTCACAAACACGCCCTGCGTTCGGCCAGCCACTCCCCCGTTTCTCCAGACACTCCCATATTTTTCCCTGACACTCCTGCGTTTTTTTGCAAACGCCGGGAAAACGCTGAGTTACCACCCAGAAACGCCCCATTCCTGTCAATCATTTACCGAACAGGAGTGCGACTGAAAAGCGCCGCAGAATCCACAGCAAATCTGCTAAGTTTTTAGTTAAATAACTAAGCCCATGCGCCCTGCGTGCCTTGCGCATGCGCAGATTGCAACAAATCGCTGCATAGCGAAAATCGTCAACGAGCGAACAATTTGGAATGACCCCCATTGTTTAATTCACAAAGTTGTTCAAAATATTGGCTAAAATTACCTTCAGGCTGTGTGTATAAGGTGTATATGAAACATAAATGCATTCTGTGCTTAGACTTAGGTCCCATCACCATGATATCTCATTATGGTAGGCAATTATTCCAAAATACGGAAAAATCCGATATCCAAAATACTTCTAGTCCCAAGCATTTTGGATAAGGGATACTCAACCTGTATATGTATCCCCGTAATCCAATAGTGACAGCTGCTACTATGTAGTCTGCCAGTTATATATCTGCCTAAAAGCACTACATATATTCTCATTAATCCCACCAGGGTTGAGTGCTGCAGACTTGAAATTTGGCAGCTATACAGTATATTTGCCTAAAAGGAGTGTATCTGTTTTACTACATTCACATTTGTTGTTCTTATCATATTATATTTATTCTGCAGGTTTTATGGTCACACCTAGAATTCAATGGGCATCAAAAATTAGATTTTCTACTCACATACACACAGGCTTTTCAGTATATGGCAATACATTTTTCAAAATAAATTTACAAATATAGATTTTGGATGTATTTATGCCATCTTTATTGTCCAAAAAAATGCAAACCAAAAGAGTTCTAGATGATATATTTTATTATTGGTTCACAGTACAGCATTTGTGTAATGTACATATAATTCACATTAATCAAGGAAAGAATATTAACATCCACAACCACTACATAACTAATTGTTTAGAAATTGTTACATGCTTTACTGGTGTTAACGCATTACAGATTGGGTCAGATGTAATGGAGTCCCAGGTGGCCGGAGGTGCGGGTTCCCCGCAGCACTCGGATGTTTTTTTCAAGCGGCAATCGTGTACAAGGCATGGTTTTACCCCTTTAAAAAATTGTCTGAGTTCGGCAGGGGGTGGTCTTCAGTTTGACGGCTGTTGGGATCCCAGCGCACAGTATACCAGCGAAGGAATACCGACACACGGCATACTGACACCTTTTCTCCCTCTTGGGGGTCCACGACCCCCCTGGAGGGCCCCGCAAGGGACTCATTTGCGCTCGCCCAGCTGTCGGTATGCCGGTGGTCAGGATTACGGCGCCGGTATGCTGGTCGCCGGAAGCCCGGCCGCCGGCATACCATACTACACCTTTCGGCAGGGAACCCGTACCTCCAGCCAACTCGGACTTCATTACATCTGGCCCATTGTACCAATGAGTTTATATTAGTATGAAACTTTCTGCTATTGAATACAAATGATACTTATAGTGTCTACTGAGCCACGTGATTTTTTTTTTACATTTTGAACATTATTTTTCATTTTTTGTTATTGTGCACTATTTGGGTCTGGTATTTGTGTTTTTTATATTTCCCTTTTGTATGTTTGTAATTATTTTCAGTGATCAGAGTTTATAATTTAAGGTATATGGAATAAAATCTGTTTTACAATTTTTAAATAAATCTATGTATATTCATGCTGCCAGAGAGTGCCTCATTGGGAATTTTCTTGTGGTTTGAAAATTTCTTTCATAATAGTTACCCAAGTGAACAAAGCAACAGAAGACTCCTCTCCTGCTTTTCTTCCAACATTACAGACGTCCAGAGTCGGACTGGCCCACAAGTGTACGGGGGAAACCCCTGACAGGCCCCATACACATTATACATATGGGACATTATACTGCACAGGACTATGGTGTATTTTCTAAAGTGCATTGCTGTTATTAATCTGGTCATTGTCATGCATGCACTAGCAGTATTTATAATATATATATTTATAGACCATGCAGATTTTACACTAGGTGTCTGGAGGGATTACAAAGATTTAATGGGACAATCAGGGAGGGCAGAAAGGAGGGATCTATAAAGTATAACGGGTGTGGAGAGGGGGGGGAGTGAAGGATGGTCAGTATATGTAAATCAAGAAATACACAATCAACCAAGGACACGGGAATAACTAAACTAAAATGTATGCTTGCAAATGCAAGAAGTAAAATGGGGGAATTAGAAACAATTGCACTGAAAGATCAATACGATATCATAGGCATTACGGAGACATGGTGGGATGATTCTCACGACTGGGCAGCAAATTTTGAAGGATATACTCTTTTCAGGAGAAATAGGACTAACAAAAAAGGAGGAGGTGTATGTCTTTATGTTAAGCCATTTTTAAAACTTTATATAAAGGAGGTTATTTACGAGGGGACTGGAGATAACATGTAGTCATGATGGGTTGAGAGTTCCAGTGGGGGGGGAAAGATACAAAAAAGCTATTAATAAGGACATGCTACAAACTGCCAAATATTAGTGTGACGGAAGAAATACAACTCTTACAGCAAATCGAAAAAACTGCAGAACTGGTCCTAATCACTGGGGATTTTAATTATCTGGAAATAAATTGGATTACGGAATCATGTAAAACAGCTAGGGGAAACAGGTTCTTAAACATGCTAAAAGATCACTACTTGTCTCAGGTAATCGAGGAACCAACTAGATTTAGGACTATACTGGATCTAGTACTAACCAATAATGTTGAGATTACATCAAATATTAAAGTATAGGAGACCTTGGGAAATAGCGACCATAATATGGTCAGATTCGATATTATCTTTCAAAAACGTCATTATAAGTGTCCAACTAAGACTTTTAACTTTAGAAAAGCTAATTTCAACATGCTGAAACGAGCACTAAAGGACATTGAGTGGGAAATTCTGTTTCAAGGTAAGAATACGGCTGAAATGTGGGATGCTTTTAAAATTTTCCTCGATGAGTACACTCATATTTTTATTCCCAAGGGCAGCAAACGCAGGAGTAGTAAATGAAAACCTACATGGCTTAATAAAAAGGTTAAGGAAGAAATGGATAAAAAGAGGTGTGCTTTCAAAGCGTTTAAATCCGCCGGAAAGATAGGGTCATTCCAGTACTACAAGGAATGTAATAAAAAAATTAAAAAATTAAATCAGTGCAGTGAAAATAGAAAACGAAAAGTGAATCGCCAGAGAGAGTAAAACAAACCCTCATTTTTTTTAAATATATAAATGCAAAATGTAAAACGAGGAAAATATAGGACCATTAAAGGGCGAGTTGGGTGTCTTGATAAATGATGACAAAGGTAAAGCAGATTTATTGAACACATTTTTTTCATTTGTGTTTCCTAGAGAGGACCAGTTGGGGGAAGTAGTGCACAACAAAAGCTGTGATAACATCCCATTTCTAAGTACTTGGTTAAATGAGTAAGTAATCTGGGAAAGACTAAGTAAAATTAAGATAAATAAATCTCCAGGTCCGGGTGGACTTCACCCAAGGGTGCTTATGGAGCTTAACTCAGCAAGGCCTTTATATTTGATTTTCTATGATTCAACTACTTCAGGCATGATAACAAAGGACTGGTGAATAGCAGAGGTAGTCCCAATACTTAAAAAGGGAATTAAATCTCATCCCGTTAACTATAGACCAGTAAGTTTGACATCTATAGTGGGGAAGGTAGGTATAATAAGGGATAGCATTCAAGAATACTTGGGAACCGCCAAGGTTATTAATAAGAACCAGCATGGTTTTGTGAGCGGCAGGTCATATCAAACTAACTTAATTAGCTTCTAAGAGAAATTAGCTAAAATATTGATCAGAGAAAGACAGTGGATGTGGTCTATTTAAATTTTGCAAAAGCCTTCGACACAGTGCCACACATGAGACTGTTTTCAAATTAAGAGAGCTTGGTTTAGGAAACAATATGTGTACTTGGGTAAGTAATTGGCTGGATAACAGGTAACAGCGAGTGGTGTTTTGGGATGGGATGTTTTCCGACTGGTCTCAGTACTCAGTGGAATACCGCAAGGGTCTGTACTTTGGCCACTACTGTTTAACATATTTATTAATGACCTAGGAGAAGGTCTTGAATGTCATTTTTTGCAAATGATACTAAACTGTGTAGAATAATTAATTCAGACAAGGATGTTGAGTCTCTACAGAATGACCTATTTAATTTGGAAGTTTGGGCAGATAATTGCAAAATGAGGTTCAATATAGAAAAATGTAAAGTTATGCACTTTGGGACTAAAAACAATCATACAATCTATAAATGTAAGGAAAACGGTAGTTGAAAAAGATTTGGGGGTGCTCATTGATAATAGACTAGTAGAAGTACCCAATGTCACAGTGCAGCATCAAAAGCAAATAAGGTGTTAGCATGCATTAAGCGGGGAATTGAGTCAAGGGATGAGAGTGTAATCCTGCCATTGTATGAATCATTGGTACGGCCGCACCTTGAATATTGTGTTCAGTTCTGGGCACCACTCCACAAAAAAGACATCTTGGAACTTGAAAGGGTTCAGAGGCATGCCACCAAATTGATTAAGGGGTTAGAGTAGGGGTGGGCAAAATACGGCCCGCGGGCCGGATGCGGCCCGCAGACCGATCCTGCCCGGCCCACTGCTTCCCACCAGTGCGCAATGACAAGCGGCCCGACAGGCTGAGCTGCTTGTCATTGCTCTGCAGTACCTCCAAGCCGCCGACGCCTGTCTCCCCTGCTGCTGCTGCACGGCGCCTGCCACACTGTCATCTTCTTGCCTTGTAGCTTCCCCCTCCCGCCTCCAGTGACAACGGCAGCGTTCATGTTAAGCCAAAAAGGGGGCGGAGCTATGCGCCGATGAGGGGGCGGGGTTACACGGACCTCAGGGGGCGGAGCTACATGGGACAAGAGCAACTGCTACAGAGCCTTACTTCGTTCCTGCCACTGCCAGCCAGCCAGATAAGTTAATGGAAAAAGTGAGTAAGAGAAAGAAAGTGTATTTGTGTGTGTGTGTGTGTGTGTGTGTGTGTGTGTGTGTGTGTGTGTGTGTGTGTGTGTGTGTGTTCGTGTGTGCAGGCAGTGGCGTCAGACTGATTTTAGGTTGGGGGGAGATCTTTAACGCTCGCTGTACCACCCCCAAACCCCCGACCCCCGTGTTCTGTCACTGACCCAATCCCACATGTTCTGTCACCGTGTCACCCCGTGTTCTGTCACCGTGTCACCCCCCCCGTGTTCTGTCACAGTGTCACACCCCGCGTGTTCTGTCACCCATAGGCGTGCGCACGGGTGGTGCCTGGTGCGCACAGGCACCCCCTAATGTCCGGCACCCCCCGCTCGTCACGCCTGCGATCCGATCATCACGGTCTGTGTGCTGCTGTTGTAGCAGTGCTACTGCAGCAGCACACAGATAGCAACGATCGGATCACCTGTGTGCAGCGCTGCCCGGCGGTTACATCCCCTCTCCCTCTCGTCCCGCTGCCGCCTGTCATGAGTAGCCGCATCGTCACTCACAGAGAGTGACTGCCTCGCGATCTGACGTGCGCCCGGCCCCTCCCTCCCTGGCCCCTTCCTCCCTGGCCACGGCGCCCTGTGCTGTCCTCCCGGCTCCAAGTCCTGCCCGCGCTCAATCTCTCTCCAGTCTGGGTGAGAGTCTGTGGGGGGATAATAATTTTTTTTTTTATAAACGAAGGGTTGTTACTTTATGATATATATATATATATATTTGTATATATATATATATATATATATATATTTGTATATATATAGATATATATATATATATATAGTAGCTGGGCCAAGCAATCCACAGTTTACTGAGTGCACCTACAATCTATTAGTGCACTCAGTAAACTACTGATTACTTGGCTCAGCTATATTATATATATATATATATATATATATATATATATATATACACACAGTGCTCTGAGTGAGCCGTATACACTTTCAGCACTGAATGAAGATCCCCGCCGCCGCATCCACTGGTCACAGGGCTTTCTCAAACCGACAGCCAATCAGGAGCGGCAGCGCGGCCTCCTCATCCACTGCACCGCAGTCCACAGCCTCCGCCACAGCTCAACAGGTAATTTTACCCTGCTGCCTTTTTCTCTCCCTAGTCCCTACTGTATGCTCTTGCTGTCCCTCTGTCACTCTCCCTGTCACTATGTCCCTGCTGTCACTCTCCCTGAATTTTGTCTCATTCCATGTGCTATAATGTGAATTTCGGCTCATACCGTCTGCTATAATGTGAATTGCGGCTCATTCCGTCTGCTATAATGTGAATTTCAGCTCATACCATGTGCTATAATGTTAATTGCGGCTCATACCGTGTGCTATAATGTGAATTTCGGCTCATACCGTGTGCTATAATGTGAATTTTGGCTCATACCGTGTGCTATAATGTGAATTTTGGCTCATACCGTGTGCTATAATGTGAATTTCGGCTCATACCGTGTGCTATAATGTGAATTTCGGCTCATACCGTGTGCTATAATGTGAATTTCGGCTCATACCATGGGGAATAATGTGAATTTCAGCTCATACCGTGTGCTATAATGTGAATTTTGACTCATACCGTGTGCTATAATGTGAAAGGTGCAACAGTACTCTATAGTGTAAGGGGTCCTACTATTGTGATGCAAAATGTGTATAAGGGTTATATGGGGTGGTAAACGGCACTGAAGGACACACCGCCTTTTGAGTGGCCACACCCCGTTTTCTGGAGAATTTCCACCTTCACTTTTCCATACCCCCACTTCAAAATTTCCACTTTGACCACACTGTGTGTGTGTGTATATGGGGGGGGGGGGGGGGGCAAAGTGGTGACTGGAGGGGACAATATGTGTGTGGGGTGACTAGGGGCACTGTATGGTCCAGGAAGGGGGAGGAAGCAGACTGGCCATGTGGTTTGTGCCACTTTATATATATATATATATATATATATATATATATATAGATAGATAGATAGATATATATATATATATATATATATATTTAAGCAGGGACCTGCGGCAGTGTGATGCATTGAAGGGGCATATACAGCAGCACTGTCAACGCAGTACTAGCGGGAGGAGGTGATCCAGTCCCTCCTCTCACCTTTTCTTCTCCTCTCTGATGCTGTTGCCCAACGTCACAATCCAACAGAAACCAGAAGAGGGAAACCGCTGCTGCCGGTGCTGAAAGGGTGAACCGCCGCTGCCTCAGGTACCCAGTGCGTTATGTACTGAAGGGACACACACACAGTGATGCTTGTACTAGGGGTACGTGGACAGAATGAGCTACACAGTGCCACCTGTACCCCCTCTCTCTCTACCCTGGCCCTCTCTCTCTACCCTCTGTCTCGCCTTTCTCTTTTTCTCCCTCCTTTTCTCTGACTGCTAATATATGGTGCTTGGCATGTCCGGTAGGCAGTGCAAGGCACGCCACTCCAGTTGTGCACCCCCTTATAAAATGTGCTGCGCACGCCTATGCTGTCACCGTGTCACCCCCGCGTTCTGTCACTGACTCAACCCCACATGTTCTGTCACCATGTCCCCCCCTGTGTTCTGTCACCGTGTCACACCCCCGTGTTCTGTCACTGTGTCACACTTTTCCCCAGGGGCCATAAGACACTTACGTAATGTGTGTAAGTGGCGCTGTGTGGCATAATTTGAATAATGGAGACTATTGTGCAGCCTAATATGAATCTGTATTATTTTTTGGCCACACCCCTTCCCCATGAAGCCTCGTCCCTATATTTTTGGTACGTGCGGTAGCTGCTATTTTGTGTGCGGCCCTCGAATACTGACAGGAAAGTGTCAAGTGGCCCCTCAGCTGAAATAATTGCCCACCCCTGGGTTAGAGGCACTGGATTATGAGGAGAGGCTTACTAGGTTAGATATGTTCTCACTCAAACAAAGGCAGCTGAGAGGAGACATTATTAATATTTATAAAATTGGTAAAGGGACAATACAAGGATCTATCAGGAGATTTGTTTATTGAAAAATATCTACACAGGACATGTGAACACCATCTGAGGTTAGAGGAGAGAAAATTTCATACCCAATGAAGGAAAAGGTTCTTCACAGTAAGGGCAGTAAGGATTTGGAATTCTCTGCCAGAGAAGGTATTAATGGTGGACTCAATCAGTATGTTTAAAAATAGATTAGAAAAATTCCTAACTGAAAGAAATATCCAAAGATATTGCATTTAAAGAGAGTGTATTTTAGAAAAAGCATGATTTATAGTGTTAGTTAGACTTATTAACTTAACTTCATCTGGGTCAGTATAGTTAAAATGGTGTTAAATACAGATTAGTGTAAGAGTTATAAAAAAAAAAAAGGTTGAACTAGATGGACATTTTGTCTTTTTTTCAACCTCAATAACTATGTTACTATGCACTCTCTAATGGTTATCCAAGCCTCTATGGTGGCTGACCACACCTCCTATAGAAGATGGGCAAACATCTAAGCATGGGCACTACCACTGCATTCCCCCAATGGGCCATTCATGACCCAGGCTCACACCGCAGACATCCATAGAATACTTAACCCATGTAAACTAGTGTAATGTAGTTTTGCTTGTACTCGAACCATGAGCTAAGATACATGTTCAAAACCTGGGGATATCACAAACAAGTTGATATATAAGATATATTAAAGACAATTATATTTATAAAAACATGGCTTTGGTTACAATTAAATCATTTGTGAAAGGTGTGACCTGCGACTGTATGGACTTTAGAACTGGGAGTATTCCGTGAAACTATGTTTATGATCCTTTCCAGAGTTCTGTGAATCAGTCTGTTGCTACCAAGTCAATGGCTAGCCTACAGTATATCTTGAAGACTTCTAATACGTCTAAAAATGATACTGAAACTGTCCTGAGATGCTTGGATGTGAAATACATGACCGTAATGGGCCATTTGTGGATGGGCCATTTGTGAATCAGTTCTTCCCTATATAGAAAACTTTCAGGAGTGACGGTAGAAGATACACCCGCATCCAGTGCATAATGGGGTGAACTAAAAGGCTGTCACTAAATTTTATTATAGTTACAAAGAAAAACATGGCTAAAACAGATTGCCCAAGACCTTCATTGATTGTATTTCCATATTGATGACGCCAAGCATGCCACCCTAAACCGATCCCAGTGACGTTCGATTATTAGAGATTTCCTACCTTTGGTTGTTACAATGCCGGCAATCTTACCCTGCCAATGCTAATGACAATGTCTAAATACCTACCTCTGGAGATCATCTTACTAGTCCCCTTCTTCCAAGGCAAGTGGGTAGTTACACAGATAGGTTACACAGATACATGTGGAGCTGAACCAGGCATGGCAGCACATTACAGCTTATGACTGGGCAACAGTCTATATTTGTGACTAAATAAAATAAAAAATCACTATAATTAAAACTTTGCTTACATTATTTTTTTTGTACATCATATTGTCCATAGCAATCAACCAACTTCTAGCTGGCATTTTATAGAATGTACTTCATAAATAATATCTAGAATCTGATTAGTTGCTATGGCCAACTTCTACACTTGTCTATTTAAGAATGTTTGATACATCTAACTCTATAGGACTGAAGTTTGTTTCTTTACCTTCAGTGCAGCTTATGTGGGCCATCCATCTACCCGGCAACTACCCGGCGCTGATCCATTGATTGGCAAGTTGCTGCGGGATCATCAAAATATGTTTTCTGACCTGGGCATCGGCAGAATGGGGACTTGCCCCGGTAGATGCCGGATACATCAGCCCTTTTACCCAGCAGTGAGCACTGTTCACATCTACAAAGTGCAGCCATTCTAGAAGCTTGTTTTGGTAAAGAATAAGAGGTGGAATTATGTATAAAACTTTATTTACAAAAACTGTTCACCCAAACATTACTAAAACTAAAACACATTAATCAGAAAATAAGTTATCTCAAACCATTTGCACAAATCTCCCTCTAATAAATGTACAATTCCTTAACATAAAAATACATTAAGAAAATGAAGAAAAATGAAGAGCAAACATGAAGCGCAAAAAATAGGATTTTAATTACCTACCAGTAAATCCTTTTCTCGTAGTCTGTAGAGTATACTGGGGTCCATTTAGTAGTATGGGGTATAGTCAGGTCCACTAGAAGCCATGGGCACTTTAAGAATTTGTTAGTGTTGGCTGGCTCCACCCTCTATGCCCCTCCTACCAGACTCGGTCTAGGAAACTGTGCCCGAGGAGACGGACATACTATGAGAGAAGGATATAAAGGAGTGGTGAGATTCCGAACCAGCACACACAAGAGGAAAGCCAAGCTAACCAAACTTGAAACAGGAACAGCAACGGCTGAACCAACATTACTTAACCAAGTAACAGTGCAGAAAGAACGAAGCACTGGGCGGGCGCCCAGTATCCTCTATGGACTACGAGAAAAGAATTTACCGGTAGGTAATTAAAATCCTATTTTCTCTTACGTCCTAGAGGAAACTGGAGTCCATTTAGTACCATGGGGATGTACCAAAGCTCCCAAACTGGGTGGGAGAGTGCTGAGGTTACTGCAGAACTGATTGACCAAACTGAAGGTCCTCAGAGGCCAAAGTATCAAACTTGTAGAACTTAGCAAACGTGTTACAACCTGACCAAGTAGCTGCTCGGCAGAGCTGTAAAGCCGAGACACCCCAGGCAGCCGCCCAGGAAGAACCCACCGACCTAGTAGAGTGGGCGTACAGATTTTGGACATGTTTAACTTGCCGTGGAATAAGCATGCTGGATAGTAAGTTTGATCCAGCGTGCAGTAGTCTGCTTAGAAGCAGGACACCCAATTTTATTGGGATCACAAAGAACAAACAGCGAGTCCATCTTTCTGTGACAAGCTGTTCTTTTCACATACACCTTCAAAGACCTCACAACATCCAAAAACTTTGAAGTAGCCGAGGTGTTGGTGACAACCGGAACCACGATAGTTTGGTTGATGTGAAACGCAGACACCACCTTAGGAAGAAATTGCTGATGAGTTCTGAGTTCAGCTCTGTCCTCATGGAAAATCAAATAGGGACTTTTGTGAGACAAAGCTCCCAGTTCCGACACACATCTTGCTGAAGCCAAGGCCAACAGTGCGACAGAGCTTCCACGTAAGATATTTTACGTCCACCTCCTGTAACAGCTCAAACCGGTGTGATTGGAGGAAATGCAGCACCACATCGAGATCCCAAGGTGCCGTGGGTGGCACGAAGGGAGGCTGGATGTGTAGAACACCTTTCAAGAACGTTTGGACCTCAGGGAGAGAAGCCAACTGTTTCTGAAAGAAAATGGACAAGGCCAAAATCTGGACTTTTATGGAGCCCAGACGTAGGGCCACATCCACTCCTAGATGGAATTCCACCGCAGAAAATGTTCTGCTCTCATACCAAGAGACGTATTTCTTCCAAATACGATGGTAATGCTTAGACATTACCCCTTTCCTGGCTTGGATCATAGTCAGGATAACCTTGTTAGGGATCCCTCTCCTGGCTAGAATCAGCCGTTCAACTTTCATGCCGTCAAACATAGCTGTGGTAAGTCCTGCTAGACAAACGGGCCCTGTTGCAGAAAATCCTCGCGAAGAGGTAGAGGCCACGGATCTTCGAGGAGCATCTCCAGAAGGTCCACGTACCAAGCCCTTGGCCAGTCCGGAGCAATTAGAATTGCTTGAACCTTTTCCCTTTTTATTCTTTTTAGAATTCTTGGGATCTGAGGAAGTGGTGGAAACACATACACCATCTAATAGACCCATGGAGTCGTCAGGGTGTCTACTGCCACTGCCTGTGGGTCTCTCGACCTGGAAAAATATCGCTTCAGCTTCTTGTTGAGACGAGAGGCCATCATGTCGATCTGTGGATATCCCCATCGACTTGTCAAGCACCTGAACACTTCCGGGTGAAGGCCCCACTCCCCCGGGTGCAGGTTGTGTCTGCTGAGGAAGTCTGCTTCCCAGTTGTCTACTCCCAGAATGAAGACCGCTGACAACGCCACAGTGTTTCTCTCTGCCCAGAGGAGAATTCTTGACACCTCTGACATTGCTGCTCTGCTTTTCGTACTGCCCTGTCGGTTTATGTATGTTACTGCCGTCACATAGTCCGACTGGACCTGAATGGCCCGATCTTGAAGAAGATGTGAGACCTGCAGAAGGGCATTGTATATTGCCCTGAGTTCCAGGATGACTTCCTGACTTGACCATCTTCCTTGAAACTGCACCCCCTGAGTGACTGCTTCCCAACCCCTGAGGCTTGCGTCTGTGGTTAGCAGAATCCAGTTTTGAATTCTGAACCTCCGACCCTCGACAAGGTGAGAAGTTTGTAGCCACCACAGAAGGGAGATGCTGGCTTTTGGCGACAGACGGATCCTCTGGTGCATGATAAGATGCGATCCAGACCATTTGTCCAACAGATCGAGCTGGAAGAGTCTTGCGTGAAACCTTCCGTATTGAAGAGCCTCATAAGAGGCCACCATTTTCCCCAGAAGGCGAATGCACAGATGAACCGATATCCGGGTTGGCTTCAGGACATCCCGAACCATCGACTGGATTACTAATGCCTTTTCCAACAGAAGGAACACCTTCTGCGACTCCGTATCCAGTATCATTCCCAGGAATGGAAGCCTCCGTATTGGCTCTAGGTGAGATTTCGGAAGGTTCAGAATCCACCCATGATCCTGGAAAAGTTTGGTTGAGAGGACAATGCTGTCCAGCAACCTTTCCCTGGACGGTGCTTTTATCAGGAGATCGTCCACGTACGGAATTATGTTCACTCCCTGTTTACAGAGTAGAAACATCATCTCTGCCATGACCTTGGTGAAAACCCTCGGTGCCGTGGAGAGACCAAATGGCAGGGCTTGGAACTGGTAGTGACAGTCCTGCAGTGCAAACCGTAGATAAGTCTGATGAGGCGGCCAGATCGGAATGTGAAGGTACGCAACCTTGATATCCAGAGACACTTGGAATTCCCCCTCCTCCAGACCTGAGATCACCGCTCTCAGAGACTCCATCTTGAATTTGAACACATGTAAGTACGGGTTCAACGACTTGAGGTTCAAAACCGGTCTTACCGAACCGTCCGGTTTCGGCACTACAAACAAGTTGGAATAGTACCCCTTGTTTAACTGATGCGGTGGAAATGGAACAATGACGTGAGTCTGTACCAGTTTTTAGATGGCATGTTGTAAAGTTATACTTGCCTCTTGTGAAACTGGCAAGCCTGATTTGAAGAATCAGTGAGGTGGGAGCTCTTGGAACTCCAGTCTGTAGCCCTGGGAAATAAGATTTATGACCCAGGTATCCTGGCACAAATTTGACCAGATCTGACTGAAAAATTAGGCGTGCTCCCACCTGACAGGCATTGCAGTCCACCATCATGTTGAAGTCTTTGAGGAAGCAGAGCCTGAGCTCTGTTCCTGAGCACCTGCTGTTGCTGGTTTGCGTGGTTTGCCTCTTGCGCCACTGGAGGACATAGAAGCACCTCTGGATTTGCCCTTGAACTTGGCCGTTCGAAAGGACTGTAACTTAGAAGCTGAATAAGTCTTCTTGGTTGGGGGTCTGCAAAAGGAATATACGTAGACTTACCCGCAGTAGCTGTGGAGATCCATTTGTCTAATTCATCTCCAAACAAGGCCTCTCCTGTGAATGGTAGGCCTTCCACGCTTTTCCTGGAATCCATGTCAGCAGTCCACTGGCGTAGCCATAAGCCCCTGCGTGCCGACACTGCCATAGTGGTGGTGTGTGCATTAAGCACTCCTATTTCCTTTATGGCTTCCACCATAAAGTCCTGTATATGCTGCAGGAGTAAGACAACATCCCCCCTAGATAAGGAATCCAACCCCTCAATTAGGTTACCTGAGCATTCAGCAATGGCTTTAGTGATCCACGCACATGCAATAGTGGGTCTTTGGACCACCCCAGCAGCTGTTTACAATGATTTGAGTTTAGTGTTAATTTTACAATCAGCCGTGTCTTTCAGGGAGGCTGCACCAGGAACAGGCAATACAATTTTACGTGATAGCCTAGAGACTGATGCGTCCACTATCGGTAGATTTTCCCATTTTTTTCCTATCCTCCAGAGGAAAAGGAAAAGATGAGATCAACCTTTTAGGGATCTGAAACTTCCTATCAGGATTAACCCATGACTCTTCGAACAGGGTATTCAATTCCTATGAAGTAGGAAAAGTGACTGAGGACTTCATTTTTACATTAAAATAAGATTCCTCACTCTCTTCTGACACCTTATCGGGAATATGCAGAACATCTCTGATAGCCTCTATAAGAGCCTCTTTTCCCTGTGAGAGAGCTGCATCCCCCCCCCCCCCCCCTCTGAGTACACCTCTCCCTCCTCCATGTCTGACCTGTCAGCATCAGAGTCAGACTGCAGGATATGGGCCATAGATCGCTTTTGCAGACAAATGGGAGGTGACTGAGAAGCTGTTTTGGGGACTGAGTATATGTTCATAAACTCATCCACAGTTTTTTTTAAGTATTGCATCTCTTTCTCATTGTGGGACAATTTTGTAGAAAGAGATGAGATCATTCTCTTATGAGAATTAACCCATTCCGGTTCAGCTCCGCTAGCCTGTGAACCCTGAGTACCCAGTAGTGAGCCCCCCGGTGAAGAGGAACACTCTGCGGTACAAGACACAAACTCTCTGCCTGACATAATGTAATGTGACAGCACACAAACTCACACAGGAAAGGTTAAGCACAATTAACCCACAAGAGCTCTTCAGGGAGTTGTTTGGAGCCAGCCCACACTGCGCCCTTATCACTAATGCCAAGCTTAGCCAGGTCGCAGACCAAGTACCCTGATAGTGGACTTAGTACACCAATAATCGCTCCCCACTTGCTATGACCCCCTGGTACCGCTGAGGTAATCTGGAGTCACACTGGAGGAGCTGCGCGTCCCTGTCCTGTCAGCGTCTGTGTCCACTGCAGAGGGAAAATGGCGCTGGTGAGCTGCTGGATCCTCTCATAGTGAAGCCCCGCCCCTTCAATGGCGCATGGTCTTCCTGCCTTTTTTATACTGGCTGAGGAAACTGGTGCTTAAAATGGAGAAAACTGTTTTAAGGCTGTTGTGCCAGTATGGGTACTGTGTATATTGCACGGGAACGCAGTCGTGTACTGTGTCCAGAGACGCATTTCGCCCCATGTAGAAGCCATGCGTCTCCGTACCCTCATGCCACCATAATGGCCGGTGCCCCGCTAGCCGGGGCGCCGGCTCAGTACTCACCACTCTATATTCTTCTGGCTATGTTAGGGGTGGCGGCGTGCTGCGGGACTGTACGCTCGCCGTGGTGGGCTTGCTAATAGGTCCCTCAGGGGCTCAGTGTCCTGTCAGCGGGGAACGGGACTATTAACCCTTCAAGAGGTTGGGCCGTTCCCCCCCTAAGTCCCATGAAGCAGGCAGGCTGGTGCCAGTCAGTCCTGCCTGAAAATAACAAACAGAAAAATAAATGCAGAAAACTCTTCAGGAGCTTCCATAAGCGTGACCGGCTCCTCCGGGCACATTTTCTAAACTGAGTCTGCTAGGAGGGGCACAGAGGGAGGAGCCAGCCCACACTATCAAATTCTTAAAGTGCCCATGGTACTAAATGGACCCCAGTATCCTCTAGGACGTAAGAGAAAAGTGTATAAAAATGTTTAATTATAAAACACCCAGTGTAACGTGAAACTTATCTTGTAATGAAATCTTTGGTCATGTGACTACCAGTAATATCACAGTAATATAAGGGTATATGTAATAGAAAAGAAATGCAACATAGGGGGTAATTCTGAGTAGATCGCAGCGGAACTTTGGGGGTCATTCCGAGTTGTTCGCTCGTTATTTTTTTCTCGCAACGGAGCGATTAGTCGCTAATGCGCATGCACAATGTCCGCAGTGCGACTGCGCCAAGTAAATTTGCTCTGCAGTTAGGTATTTTACTCACGGCATTACGAGGTTTTTTCTTCGTTCTGGTGATCGTAGTGTGATTGACAGGAAGTGGGTGTTTCTGGGCGGAAACTGGCCGTTTTATGGGTGTGTGTGAAAAAACGCTACCGTTTCTGGGAAAAACGCGGGAGTGGCTGGAGAAACGGAGAAGTGTCTGGGCGAACGCTGGGTGTGTTTGTGACGTCAAACCAGGAACGACACTGACTGAACTGATCGCAGATGCCGAGTAAGTCTGGAGCTACTCAGAAACTGCTAAGAAGTGTCTATTCGCAATTCTGCTAATCTTTCGTTCGCAATTTTGATAAGCTAAGATTCACTCCCAGTAGGCGGCGGCTTAGCGTGTGCAAAGCTGCTAAAAGCAGCTTGCGAGCGAACAACTCGGAATGACCCCCTTTGTTTGCAGTTGGGCAAAACCATGTGCACTGCAGGGGAGGCAGATATAATATGTGCAGAGAGAGATAGATTTGGGTGTGGTGAGTTCAATCTGCAATCTAAATTGCAGTGTAAAAATAAAGCAGCCAGTATTTACCCTGCACAGAAACAAAATAACCCACCCAAATCTAACTCTCTCTGTAAATGTTATATCTGCTCCCCCTGCACTGCACATGGTTTTGCCCAACTGCTAAAAAATGTCCTGCTGCGATCAACTTGGAATTACCCCCATAGTGTGTACCATTTTAACACGGAAACTTATCATAGAGTACACTGTGCACCAACTTGTTTAGGGACATATTAGTTTTATTTAATAGTGACATAAAAAAACACATGTACAAGTTAAAAAAAAATAATGAGCTATCTGTCCATTGGGGGAAATCCAGATCCAACAGTCCCAACACGTTTCGTCTTTAGCAGTAAAACTTCTTCAGCTCTCACATGTTATTCTGCCAGTCAATATAAAAATTACATTGTGTGACTAATTACAGCCAATGTTAGGGATCATACTTTCTCTTTGCAGGCATTTAACATTCTTTGTCCGGATCGTATCTCTCCAATAAACACTGACACTTTCCCAAACACTGAATGTCTCAGAAATATACCAAGTTGCATTCCTAGTCCATCTGGCGTCAGTGGGGGATAGTTACAGGGGTCAATCCAATTACCAGCAAATCCACGCCCCTCACAGCCCGATCTCACCCCAGACTTGCAGATTCTCACTCTATGCTTGCACCAACGAATCACAGAATTGCACATTCTCACCCTATGACAGTGGTTCCCAAATCACGACACCCTAGAGCATCAGAATTTTTTTCACGGCACCCTTGGTCAAAAGTTTTTCATTGAGAAATTTAGAAATAAATATTAAATTAAGTAAATTGTGTTTATATGTCCTCCATAGGGTCAATTAGGTGGTGAGGAACAGGATTTGCTTCTGTATGTCCACATGTTTTATGATTGGCAGCCCCCAGCACTGGTTTTGCCTATTACATTGACAAGAAATAATTTGTATTGTTCATGGACCACCAATCCAAGGCACCCCTGCAAGTGCTCCGAGGCACCCAAGGGATCCACGGCACATAGTTTGAGAATCACTGCCCTATGAGGCTGAGAACAAAAATCTGCAAGTCCAGAGCTACAGTACTTTATTTACTTTCATTGCGGTCAATTGGATTAAATCCATAGAACACTGGCGTATCTATAATGGGTGCAGTGTGTGCGGTGCACACGGGCCCCTGGGTCCAGAGGGGTCCCACACTGCACACACTGTACCCATTTCTTCTATACTTACCTTTCCGGCGTCCATCGTCGACTGTGTGTGGGCCCCCTTCTCTTCTGTAGCCGTCACCGCCGCTGCTAGTGCACTGAGCGCTAGAGACTATGGCACAGTATCAGAGTCTACAGCGCATGCGTAAGACTCTGGATAAAATGGCGCGGCGGCCATTTTTCGGAGTCCTGCGCATGCGCTGTAGACTCTGGGACTGTGCCAGAATCTCAGCGCTGAGAGCGCTAGCAGTGGCAGTGATGGCTACAGGAGAGGAGGGGGCCCACGCACGGAGTCTGCACACGGGTCCCCTCCTCTCTAGATACGCCGCTGCATAGAGATTGGTGCAAACAAAAATATATGTTTTTGAGGGAGATCTTCCAAATGGCAATTTTAATCAAATCTGCTTTTTTCCCCCAGTAATTTGCATGCAATTTGTTTTGCAATGTACAGTATCTAACCTACTAAAGGCAAGTCACCATGCAAATATCAAGCTTTAAAACATCTAATTTGCTGTTAATCTCACTCACAGAAATGATAAAATTCTACATTGAGTGGACTGGGACATCTACCAAACAGAGATTTTCAAAACTTCCGTGGAATCTTTCAAAATAATCTCACTTCTCGTGGACAGCCTAGATCAGCTGAAAACCAAGAAGATGATAGACATTTCCCATAATATGGAGTTGGGAGGACAAGTGGGGACAGAGAAGGGAATCTGTTGGGGGTCTTTTGCTATAAACATTGATTGTGCATCAATTTTAAATTTTTCATCCAGCTGCACATGTGTGTGTACATTTTTGGACACTATGGTACTGATTCTTAGTCAGATGCATGCAGAAGTGTCTACTGGCGTTTGCGACTTCATGCAAACGCAGTTACAAAGACCTTCTTTGTGTATATCCATGCGGTTGAATGTGCAAGTACTGAGACACCCACATCCTGCACCCAGATACACATTAATATTTATTTTTGTACCTTTAAAACTTGTCCCAACCCTATGAAGGTGCAGTTTCTCCATCTATGACCTCTTATGCCTGTAGCTGTGCATCTGCAAATGATTTATATGACACGCCTGCAACATTCCCATAACACGCCCACTGAATGGACCATTGTTGTGTCCAATTCTAGCCACCTCCCAGTCAGCACCTAACATTTACGATATTGTGCATCTTGCAACAGCAACTTAATGCGTACACTCAATGTGACGCATGCGCCATAGGAATTTTTAGGAATTTAGGTACATGCGCAGTTGCAAAAATTTGCTCAACTACATCAACATCAGCATTGTATGCAGGTTACATGCGACTATGAACTATTCCCTATTTCTCACACACACGCACATTTCTCATAAACACTGGCTCAAACTCATATACTCTCACTCACACTCTTTCACATAAACTGTCATTGCTCACACACATTCCTTATCTCACACTCTCATAAACTGACTCACACTCCTCCACTTACACTTATGCCGCTTTCACATCGCAATGCCCGGGTCACACCTGGGAATTGGAAACGGCTCCTTTCCAGGTGCGACCTGGCATTGGACCCTTTTATATTGGCTACCCGAACCGGCAATATGTCGGTTTGGGTTGCAGTCGCGAGTGGAGCTGGCATCAGGTACGGAGGCGGATCATCTCCATGCCAACTCTGCCTATGCTGTGAACAGGTCCTGGGTCGCATTGACTTGGCAACATGTTCACACTGCACGTGACCCAGGAATAACCCTTGTTTATTTCCAGGTTGAATTACTGGGTCAGGCAACCCGGGAATTCGTCAGTGACCCCTTTCACACCGCACAGTGACCCGCCAAAATACCTGGTTGATACCGGGTTACTTGTGTGGTGTGAAAGGGGTATTACTGATACACAGTCCCTCTCTTATTCAAACTGTCACACACTCCCTTTTACATAGACATTACCTCACTCATATACACGGTCTCTCTCTTTCATACATATGGGGCATTTTCAATTGAAGTCTGATCCATTCCGACATTCATTTGTCGTAATGGATCTGACCTGGGCTATTCAATGCATTCTCAATTCGACTTTAAAAAAAGTTGAATTGAGATGCGGGAGCTGAGACTATATAGCCACAGCTGTAGCGCTGCTCTCCCCTGTCTGTCCGTAGCTCTCCCCTGTCTCCCCCCCCAGCTCTGCCTCTCCCATCCCCACATCACAGCCACCACTCACGGCAGCATCCACTCGGCTCCAACAAGCGAGGTTGCGTGTATTGTCGGAAGCGTGGCCAAACACGGCAGGTTTTAGCCTTGTTTCCAACAATGTCAATCTGACTTTTAAAAAAGTCAGATTCACAGTGTCGGAATGGCCCAAACCTGTCAGGTTTGGTAGCGGCACTGAGTAATGACCTATCGGATCCTTTCCGTTGGAAAGGATCCGACAGGTATTGAATATACCCCTTAGTGGTTGACTGGTTGGTAGTTTATCTCTCTCCACTTTATCAGTCTCCAAGACTTAACATCTGCCTCTTAGAGCTGTATCACTCCAACTCTCTCTGCAATTGTGGACAATAAAGTGGGCATGTGGGTGTAATAGACAAGCACACAACATATATGATACCACAAAACCAGCGCTGTATCGGGGTAGAACAGATTCGTATTTGATCTGTCTTGTATGTTGTGTACCCCGATACAATCTGTTCTACCCCGATACAGCGCTGGTTTTGTGGTATCATATATGTTGTGTGCTTGTCTGTTTTGATTTGAGGGAGGAGAAACCTCTTTTATGATATCTTAATTAGCAGCTGTAAGCAGCGCCTTGTCACTTGTCTAAATTCTATTTTGCAACACATGTGGGTGTAATACCCCACTATGAGCAGTATTATGTCAGACATTGTGCATCACGTTACAGTGCAGGTGTATGTCATTATACAACTGACAGACCACAACTCCCAGCAGCCCTGGCAACTGCTCAGGAGCAGGTCACATGACCAGTCAGGTGGAGAGGTCAGTGACAGTTGGGAGAAAGGCAGTTGGTGAGAGCAGAGGTGAGGTAAGTGACCTTGAGAGGAGAGCTATGCTGTCAGTAGTGTGCTGAGGTGACTGAGAAGATGGAGGCAGACCCTCCTCCCGCAATGGACAGTAATGTGACTCGTTCCCCATACAAGAGAAGATTGGGGATGTGGTTGTAATAAGAGTGACAGTGGCAGTTCCCAATAGTGACAGGTGGAGCAGAGGTGAACTTGCCAGCCCTCTGTGTGTATTATTAAAGGCAGGAGGCGGACTGGGAGACGTGCCTAGACTCCCCAAATAAGGACAATAATGGGCAGTGGGGAGCGTTATCAGCCTATTGGAGCATGAAAGCCAGTGCAGGTCCTGCACTAACAGCTGTCTACAGCACAGCACTTCCATTACTACTGGACAGGTATAACTGCAAACAGCTGTAGCAATACTCAGTAATTGTGAGTCACCACAGTTCACTACACATTAACTATACAAAGAATAAAGCAGTTTCTGTACTTGTGAGTAAACTAAGGAACCCTGCTGCAACATTACCTATTACACAGTTATATTTGCATTGAGCAGAACTTAAGTAAATGAGTGATTCAACCCTGCAGGATTTAATGTAGGCCTCATCCTGTTCGTGACGCCAAAAATGAATATGTAATATCCAGGTGGGTATTATACTAATATCTAGAGGTAAGTATTCAGGCAGGGTTTTAATGTAGTACCTTGTCTCTCTCTTCCTAATCCGCAGGTCCTAATCTTCCTAATCCACAGGTCCTTGTAATCTCCATAGAGAGGCGAGAAGAGAATCTTACACAAAGAGGTTTATTCACTGTTGTACAAACATTGTGCTTCAATAATATTACTAAATTATTATTGAGATTCAGAAATTCCAACGTGAATTGACAACAGTGAATAAACCTCTTTGTGTAAGATTCCCTTCTCGCCTCTCTATAGAGATTACAAGGACCTTTGGATTAGGAAGAGAGAGACAAGGTACTACATTAAAACCCTGCCTGAATACTTACCTCTAGATATTAGTATAAAACACACCTAGATATTACATGGGCAGAGGCGTAACTAAGGGGGAACAAACAGGGCACGTGCCCTGGGCATCATGGCAGGCCCAGCAGAAGGAGCGCCATTGGCCAGGGCATCGTACCTGCTCCACCCACCTACGTCAATGCGCCGCTGAGCTAGTGGTCATGGGCTCGGCGGCATTCGAGCAGCAGCAGCACCCAGTCTACTGCTGCTGGGAGGGAGCGTGACCGTGGTGCCAGCATCACACTCCCTCAGCTCCCTGCTGCTTGGCCACCCCTGCTCCTGACTTCACTTGAAGGCTCCCCGGCTCCCTGGCTTCTGGCTCCATGACTCCAGTCCTGGATACTTGATTCCCGGGTCCCAGCTCCCTGACTCTTGACTCCCAGCTGAAGGTAAGGGGGGGTAGGGGGGAAGGTGACACAACACAGACACACACAAACACACTCTCACTCAGGGTGGGATGTACTAAAGGGAAAATGCTGTAAAACCCCCGTTTTCAGGTGTTTTACCACATTTTCATATGTACTAACCCCTGGCTGCTGGGTTTTCACCGCAGAGGGTATCGATATCTGTTGATGGCAATACCCTATAGAAGCCTATGAGGTTAAAACCGCCACCGCATCCCGCCGCTCATGATGACCTCCCCTCTCTGGCATACCTCCATCCAGCAAGACTTTGTGATGCTGGTGTGGCCCCCCTCCTCCTTCTCCCCCACAGCACAGCAATTTGTCCTTCCAGCTGCAGGGGGGAGGAGGAGCCTGGGGACTCCCTTCAAATGTAACCTCCTGGGTCTGGGAGGTGACGGAGACCCCCGCTGACCTCACCGCCAACATCCCAGGGGTGCTCGTCTACCGCATTGTGATGTTTATCGCATATGTTAGTACATGTGCAATTCACATCGCTGCGGTAGGCGGCGAGAGGCGGCAATGTATTGTAATACATCCCGCCCTCTCTGTCAGAATGCCAGCACAGGGT
Organism: Pseudophryne corroboree; assembly: GCF_028390025.1. Classification (NCBI taxonomy): domain Eukaryota; kingdom Metazoa; phylum Chordata; class Amphibia; order Anura; family Myobatrachidae; genus Pseudophryne; species Pseudophryne corroboree. Next base: position 374,804,988 of record NC_086451.1, read on the forward strand.
GCTCAGGTGTGGTGCAGTCTCCCTGACAGAAATAGCATGGGCTCCCAGCGCATGGGACACACACAGAGACACAGAGTGCGATGGCGTGCTGAAAGACGATGCAGGGGGAGGTGATGGTGTGCTGAGTGACGACGCAGACGGAGGTGATGGTGGTGTACTGAGAGATGATGCAGGGTGGGAAATGGTGTGTACAGAGATAACACAGGGGAGATGATGGTATTTAGAGAGATGATGCAGGGGGGGATGATGATATGCAGAGAGACGACATTCGCGGAGGTGATGGCCTGCTGAGAGACAACACAGGGGGTAGGTGATGGTGTGCTGAGTGACGACTCAGGGTGGGAGATGATGTGCTGAGAGACAATGCGTGGTGGAAGGTGATGGTGTGCTGAGAGACTTCGCTGGAGGATGTGATTGTGTGGCTGAGAGATGATGCAGGGGTGGTGATGGTGTGACTGAGAGATGTCACGAGAGGGAGATGATGGTGTGGCTGAGAGACGCAGGGGGCAGGATGTGACACAGGGGACAGGATGTGAGTATTGTTGAACCGCTGTTGTATGATGTTGACCTTGTTAATATTCCTACACAAACAAGTATCTTCTGGACAATGGGATCTCCTACATGAATAGTGAATAACAACTGAAGATGCCGTCTGCCTTAGAGGATACATTTCTTCAGAGGTTCCACATGGTGAAAAACCATCATACACGTAAGGTGCATGTTGAATTCAAAAAAATGTTCCTAGTGTGATGTGATTATGGGCTCATGTTGGCATGCATGCTCATGTTCGTATGTATCATGTTGGCACACCCCATTTTCAGTGACTATGCCCCTTCTGGTATGTGACCACACCCATTTTTTTTGCAGCACGTGCACACAGTTTCTTTGTAGGGCTTTTTATTTTTTCTTCAAACTATCTTTGCGATATCTACCATGACCTGTGCTACCCTCAACACTTCAATTTAACCCTCCAATATACCTGTAAATATTATATAACCTATAATATAATTCTAACCAAGGGTTAAGGAGAAAAGTGTTCACATTTGGGTGATCTATAGACAACCAGGCCAGGAGTAGGAACTGGATAGGATTGTGGAGTTTTGTCTTCCACATTATGAAAACATACCCCTTCATGTCATGTTTAATCTTTTTCACAGTGCAGGATAAGGCTTTTTGTAACATGTATCAGTAGATGAGATCCTCCGATAACCAGTGCACAATACAGAGTCCATTCCCTTGTGGTCTTGGCTGCAATATAGAGTCCTATACAGACTATATTCATGGTAGCCGTCAGTGTAATATATAGAGCCCACTTCCCGATGACACTTACTCGTGGATAGCCATTCTGTAGTCTCTCCTCTACAGAAATAAATGAGCTGGTGGCACTCATTGATGGGATTAGTCCCACTGAAATGTTAATCTGTGAATAATAATGTAGAAATATTGCGCTTCTGACGCCTTTCGACTTGCAGCATAGATCCTGAGGCTGCAGTCTGTAACTGATTGTGGCGTACGAATTGCCCATTGATCTGATGCTGCAGTCAGCCTGGGGCCCTGTTCAATGCACCCCACTGACCACCGGACAACTAAACCACACTCTCTGCACCGCTATTCCCAGAACTGGGGTACATACCCAAAATCCAGTACAGTCCCAGTAAATCTGGGATGTAGAGCATCACTACCTAACCCTAGTACCCTAACCTAAACCTCACCCTAAACTTAATCCTAATACCCTAACCTGAAACCTCTCCATATCCCTTACACCTAATACCGTAACGCAAACTGCTAAATCAACCTTAATATCCTATCCCAAATACCCTAACACAATCCCCTAAACTAACCCTAATACCTTAACCCCTAGCCCAAACCGCTAAACCAACCCTAATACTTTAACCTAATCGACTAATTTAACCCTAACAACCTAACCCCTAACCCTAATACTCTAAACCGTAACCCTAAAAGGCAGACTGGATGGGCCATATGGTTCTTATCTTCCATCAAATTCTATGTTTCTAAGTTATGTTTCTGTTGCAGGACATCACTTAAATGGCATTAAAAGGGGAGGTAATTGTCACGGGAGACTTTTAATTTACAAGACGTAAACTGGGGGGGGGGGGGAGTCTTTTGCATATTCTCCTAAAAGTGGGGACTTTCTAAATTCCATGCAGGGAGCATCCCTCAAGCAATTGGTGCAATATTAGAACTAATACAAATGGTGACAGAATATCAGATGGAAATGTGGGTGAGTATCTAGGATCCGGTGACCAAGGATCCAGAGACCAAGCAGTGTGGTTTAGTATAAAGACAGGGACCGACTCATGCCACACAAAAACATAGGTGTTAGATAATAGGATGGCTGATTTTGCAGAGATGGGGAGATGTCTAAGCTATTCATTGGCAGAACGGAAGGAACTTGGAAGGAGTGCAGGAGAGGTGAGAAAAACTAAAAAGTGCAATACTAAAGCAATATACCTTTATATCAAAAGGGTAAGGAAAAGCAGCAGGAAAGGAAGACAGTGTGGTTTACAAAAATAGTATTAACTAGTGTAAAAGCAAAAAAGATGACCTTTAGGAAATATAGGCCGACTCAAAATGATGAGGACAAGGTGGTGTATTTTAAACAATAAACAATTAGCCTAATGGCGGGAATGGTTATATAAATTATTAGCCTATCAATGATATGATTGTATTATTGATAGATTCAAATGCGGCAAACCTGGAAACCTGTCTGCACAAGTTTCAGTTATGGAAACAATAAAGATATAAATAGGGTCGCACTTATAAACCAGTTGGATTGATTATTTGTCACAGTATATGCCAGTGGTTTCATAATAAAATTGTTTGTTCAATTTATTAAAAATACATACATATAAATCACAATAAAAAAACAATATAAAAAAAAAAGAAATTTAGCATCAGACAGGCAGCACTAATAGATATATCTAAATGTAAATAAGACCGTTGACTGAGTACTTAATCCACAAAGTGGATTTCTGAATGGTAACACTCACAAGCGATCCCCTGGTAAATGCTGATCATAGCCGCGTAATGGTATGCCATTCCATATTGGGGTTCACACACCTGGCAGCATTGTTTTTTTATTAATGACAGGTGTGTAAAACCCAATATAGAAGTATAAAAGGGTTCTTTGAGCAAAGGAGTGCTACCTATTGAAAAAGTCACAGGAAGTGACGAAACGCATTTAGGACTCCTAGTACAACCGGAGAGTACTGGGGATATACTTTCCAATTGACCAGATCACAAAAAGTCTCAGCTGCTTGCCCCCTGTGTCTAAACAACGGTTGCCGCCATCAGCAGTAAGCACGTCCAGCAGCATCATCTGAGGGCGCTCAGTAAGGACTCCTTCCTCTCACCTTAAAATGGGTACCGCATTGCAGGGATAGAGAGAGCAGCGGTATTTGTTACAGCATACCATCACGCAGCTATGATCAGCATTTACCAGGGAATAGCTTTTGAGTGGTACCATTCAGAAATCCATTTTGTGGATTAAGTACTCAGTCAACGGTCTTATTTATGATTTCATACATTAGACCTCAATCTCCAGCCGGTCTACATTATTAGGCTGAACCAAGTTTTAATCATTTGTATTTATTTGTTTGGACTGCAACATCTATAAATACGTTAATTTCCCACGGAAAGGGTTTCCGGAGCCCAGGGCAAGATGAAGAGTAGCACCCCCCCACCCCCCACCCCCAAAAAAAAGCTCTACAGTAAAGTATGAGTGCGCGCTGAAGGCGTGTGCCAAAATTGGGTGTGGCCATGCACCAGAATGGGCGTGGTCACATACCAGAAGGGGGGTGACCACTGAAAATGGGGTGTGCCAACATGACTATCACCTACCCGCTGTGTCGCCTCTCAGCACACTATCACCTACCCCCTGTGTCGCCTCTCAGCACACTATCACCTACCCCTTGTGTCATCTCCCAGCACACCTTCATTCAATTTTTGCCCATTATGGCAGTAGAGTCCCCTATTTACACAGGACGCAGGCAGAGTCCCCTTTTTTACCGGGTACGCAGGCAGAGTCCCCTTTTTACACAGTACGCAGGCAGAGTCCCCTTTTTACACAGTACACACAGTGCCAGATACACATTACCTCACAGTGCCAGATATACATTGCCCCACAGTACCAGATACACATTACCCCACAGTGCCAGATACACATTACCCCACAGTGCCAGATACACAATGCCCCACAGAGCCACTGCCAGATACACATTGCCCCACAGTGCCACTGCCAGATACACATTGCCCCACAGTGCCAGATACCCAATGCCCCAAAGTGCGACTGCCAGATACACTTTGCCCCACAGTGCCACTGCCAGATACACATTGCCCCACAGTGCCACTGCCAGATACACAATGCCCCACAGTGCCACTGCCAGATGCACATTGCCCACAGTGTCACTACCAGATGCACATTGCCCACAGTGCCACTACCAGATACACATTGCCCCACAGTGCCACTGCCAGATACACATTGCCCCACAGTGCCACTGCCAGATACACAATGCCCCACAGTGCCACTGCCAGATACACATTGCCCACAGTGCCACTGCCAGATACACATTGCCCCACAGTGCCACTGCCAGACCCCCCCACCCTCCCGCTCCCTGTTGCCCAGCTCACCACCGCAGAGCCTCTCCTGCCCGGCTTCAATGCACCATGAAGTCCGGTCCGGTCTCCAATCAGAAGCTGGTCCGTGAGCTTTGATTGGCTACTAAACCAAGGAGACTCGCCCCGCTGCCGCTGCACTGGACCATCCGTCACCAGACATTGAGCACATTGAGGGGAAGGAGAGGCGCTGCGCTCTCCTCCCCTCACATTATCACATAGCAGCGGGATGGGGGACTGGCCGGGGGCAAAGGAACAGTAATGGGGGTGAGTGGGCATAATGCCCTGGCTGCCGCCGCTGCCCCCCTATGCTGGGCCTGCCAAGGCACCCAGGGCACATGCCCTGCTAGAATCCCCTTAGTTACGCCTCTGGTCCTACGGAGGAATAAAGATTTATGCATAACTTGAACTGCAAAATTAGTAGCTAGTTTATCTTTCACTGCTACATTTAGATATATCTATTAGTGTTGCCTGTCTAATGCTAAATTTCTTTTTTTTTTAACATTGTTCTTCTTTTTATTGTGATTTATATGTATGTATTTTTAATAAATTGAACAAACAATTATATTCTCTAACCACTGGCATATACTGTGGCCAATAATCAATCCAACTGGTTTATAAGCGCGACCCTATTCATATCATGAAAGTGGTGTATTTTGTCAGACAGAAGGAGGCGAAGAAGGTGATCAGATGTGCAGAGGCAACAAACTGAAGAGAAAACGGTCTAGTCAGTATGTAAAAGTCCGGTATATAGGTGAAAAGAGAAAAGCAAACAGAGGAATAAGAGGATTTTGGTACTTACCGATAAATCCATTTCTCTGAATGGGACACTGGGGATTTGAGACAGCTGGGGTGTGAAGGATGCAGAACGGAGGTAGTACAATATAACAAAAAAATTATACACAGCTGGTTCCTCCCCCTTCATGCCCCCTAATCCCTCCTGTTTGAAAAATTGACGGAGAGAAGAGGGAAAATGAAAGATCAAAGCCATATGGGAAGGAACCAACCGTACAAACAAGTCAAACAGCAACTGAGAATTATGAACAGAATTAATAATACTGTTTGAGCTCATTTTAACCAAAACACGCAGACTGACAGCACCGAGGCGGGCGTCCAGTGTTCCCGAGTGGATTCAGAGAAATGGATTTATCGGTAAGTACCAAAATACTCTTTTCTCTTTCATCCACTTGGGTACACTGGAGATTTGAGACAGCTGGGGACATCCCAAAGATACTCCCAAGGGCGGGAGTGCTGTCCGAAGACTAAAGAACCAAACACCCAAACCTTGCATCTCCAGCTGTAAATGTATCCAACCTGTAGAATCGAGAGCTGATGACCACATTGCAGCTCTGCAAAGTTGGGTTTGGAGGCTCCTCTAGCCACAACCCATGAAGCACCCACTGATCTGGTGGTATGAGCACATATCCGAAATGGAACACTCTTACCGCTAGAGATATCTGCCTGTTTGAAGGTTAGCCTTATCCATCTAGCCAAGGTTTGTTTTAAAGCTAGCCAACCCCTCCTGGGCCTATCATACAAAACAAACAAGCGTCAAATTTCCTAATAGAAGCTGTAGCCTGTACATAAACTCTAAAGGCTCTGACTACATCCAAGGATAAGTCTCCCTGTGCCAATTCCTGGAAGGAGGGTACCACAAGGGGTTGGTTTATGTGGAAACCCGAAACCACCTTAGGGAAAAAATTCCGCTTTTATACAGAGCTCCGCTCTGTCCTCATGAAAAACTAGGAAAGGACATTCACACGGCAGAGCCCCTAACTCTACAGCCATCCTTGCTGATGCCAAGGCTAGTAATAGGACTACTTATTCGGACATGTATTTCAGATCTGCCTTCTCCAAAGGCTCAAAAACCGTTGATTCCAAAAAAAATCCTAGCACCAAAGTTAGATCCCACTGGGCTGTGGGAGGCTGAAAAAGTGGTTGTATCCTCAACACACCCTGCAAAAATGTTTGGACCTTCTGCAAGGCCATCAGACGTTGCTGGAAAAGAATGGAGAGGGCTGATACTTGTACCTTCATGGATCCCAATCTCAAACCTCTATCCAAACCATATTGGCGAAACCTCAAAAATATAATTAGGCGGAACTCTCTGAGATTCCAACCCTTAGACTGACACCAGTCCATGTACTTCTTTGCTATTCTATAGTAGTGTGCTGCAGTGACTGTTTTCCTTGCAGCTAACATGGTGAAAATAGGCAATTTCGGAATACTTCTATTAATAAGTATCCTGGTTTCAAAAAACCACGCCATCAAACGTAGATGGTTAAGGACTGGGTGAAGGAATGGACCTTGTGACAACAGATTCTCCCACTATAGCAGCTTCCAAGGATCCTCCGCCAGGAGTCTCTCAGGTCCGAGCACCAACCTCTGCAAGGGCACTCTGGTACCATGAAAATCACCCACGCTCTTTCCTGTTTCGCCTCTTTTTTAACACTCTCGGTAACAGGGAAAACCTCGGGAAGATGTGCACAAGATCGTATGTTCAGAGAATCGCCAGCGCTTCCACAGCCTCTGCTGCTGGATTCCGTATTATGGCCACATATCCTGGCAATGGATGGTAGTTCCAAGAGGCCATTAGGTCTATCCACCGTAGAGCCTCCTCTCATACTACTGCACTGAATACCCATGGGTGAAGACACCACTCACCTGGATGCATATCTTGACAACTGAGGTAGTCTGCTTCCCCACTTTCCATTCCTGGAATGAAGACTACCGACAAGAATATGTTGCACTTTTCTGTCCAAAACATAATCTTTGTGGCCTTTTTTAAAGCCCCGCGGCTTCTTGTTCCTTCCTGATGGTTTACGTATGCTGTCGCAGTCACATTGTCCGACTGCACTCTCATGAGTTGAGCCCATACAAGGTCTTCTGCCAAACTAAGTGCATTGTAAATAGCTCTCAGCTCCAGTAAATTTATTGGGAGACTGCTCTCTTGTGGCGACCATCTTCCCTGAAACTGATGGCTGTCCAGTACTGCTCCCCATCCTCTGAGACTGGTGTCTGTTGCCAAAATATTTTAGCCCCAGATTCCAAACCTCCTTTCCGCCGCTAGGTTCCTGTGGACAGACGACCAAATTAACGAGGTCCTGGCCTGGGGCTTCAAGTGAATCCTTTGGTACATGCCTGTCCCCTGAGTAATCAGAGTTAGCTGAAAGGGTCTGGAATGTAGCCTGCCATATTGGATAACTTCGAAGGCTGCTACCATCTTTCCTAGAAGGCATACACAAAGATGCAGAGAGACCATCTGGTTTTGTAGAACCTGACATACCATTTCCTAGATGTCTCGAATCTAGTCTTCTGGGAGAAACACCTTCAGTTGTCTCGTATCTAAAAGTGAGGCCCAGGAATTGAATCCTCTGTGTTGGTTGCAGATTGGATTTCTTAAAATCTATGAACCAGCCGTGTCTAATCAGAAACTGGTGAGTGATCTGAGCATCCTGGATTAACTGGTCCTGAGAGAGAGACTAGATAAGAAGGTCATCCAGATACGATATTATTGTTACCCCTAACGATCTCAATTTCACCACCCTGACTGCCATGATCTTTGTGAAGACTCTCGGGGCTGATGCAAGACTGTAGAGCTCTGAACTGGTAATGAGTCTTGCCTCCAGCAAAACGTAAATAGGCTTGGTGCGGGTTCAAATTGGGACATGTAGTTACGCATCCTTTATGTCCATCGACATCATGAACTCCCTTAGTTCCAGTCCCGCAATGACTGACTGTATTGATTCGATCTTGAATCTGAAAGTTATCAGGAATTGAATAAATCCTTTAATTTGAGAACTGGCCTGACAGACCCATCTGTTTTTGGAACTACAAACAGATTTGAATAAAATCCCGTTCCTTCTTGAGAAGTCGGGACAGGCAGAATCACTTCCCTCTGATGTAACTTTTGAATAGCCGTTCTAATGCCTTCGCTTTCTGAGGGCACCGAGGAAGGCTTGTCGTAAAGAACTCACTATGAGGTCGGTTCAAAAATTCTATTTTGTAACCCTGGGAAATAGTATTGTAGGTCCAGACTTCTGGTGAGATTTCGGCCCAGGTGTCCTAAAACCTTTCCAACCATGCACCCACCATAGGAGACCCAAGGTGAGCTGGGAGACCGTCATGCCACGGTCTTGTCAGCAGGATTTAGGGTCCTGTTTTCGGGCTGTGGACTGGGAATGGGCTCTGCCTCTGTTTCCACGAGCTTGTCCACCAAAACCTCTACCTCAGGTATGAAAGGAATGGTTACTAAAGGAATTAAGCCTCGGACCAGAATAACTTGTTCTTACTGGTTGGGTGGTTCTAGGAGAAACATGGATTTACCCATCATGGCCTGTGAAATCCACTAGTCCAATTCTGGACCAACAATGCGTTCCCTACAAGGGGGATCACTTCCACTAACATTCTCTGAGTCAGACATCCGTCTGCTTGCTATTGCTGTATCCTGCTAGCATCTTTTGTGTCTTGGCAAATGTAAGTGGCCAACTTCCGGATATGTACCGCTAGTCTAATTATAATTTCCTGAGTATTGTCTTCCATAACAGCTTAACATAGTAACATAGTTATTGAGGTTGAATAGAGGCAAATTGCCCATCGTGTTCAACCTGTTTCAAGTTGTGATGAATCTACATACACGCTGAATAATGTTTTATAACTAGTTAGCTACTATAACTCATGTTATCCCCGGATTAACCACGTTTATATTTTAAGTATTATTACCTTGGATAGCTTTTTCATTCAGAAATGTATCCATTCCTTTTTTAAATCCATTTACAGAGTCCACCATTACCTCCTTCCCTGGCAGGGAATTCCACATCCTGATTGCCCTAACAGTGAAGAACCCTTTCCTCCGTTGCGTTCGGAACTTTCTCTCCTCCAGTCGCAGCGAGTGCCCACGTGTCCTAAATTGTGTTCTTTTAATAAATAATTCCTCTGATAACTTTTTGTGATGTCCCTTTACATATTTGAAGATATTAATAATATCTCCTCTTGGGCGCCTCTTTTCTAGTGTATACATATTCAACCTAGAAAGTCTTTCCTTATAGTCCAGTCCTTCTAGGCCTTTAATCAATTTAGTAGCTCGCCTTTGAACACTTTCGAGTTCATTGATGTCTTTTTTGTACAATGGTGCCCAAAACTGAACACAATATTTCAGGTGCGGACGTACCAATGCCTTATACAGCGGCATGATTACATCCGAGTCCCATGTCTCAATTCCCCTTTTTATGCACGCTAGCACCTTACTTGCCTTCTTTACTGCGTTTTGACATTTTGTATGGTTAATAAGCCTATTATCAATGAATACCCCCAAATCTTTTTCCAACTCTGTTTCCCCTATGCGTTCCCCATTTAATATGTAGGATGCAAGTTTGGTTTTAGTCCCAAAATGCATAACCTTGCATTTGTCTGTATTGAACCTCATTTTCCATTTAGACGCCCAGAGTTCAAGTTTAGATAGATCATTCTGCAAGGACTCAACATCCAATTCTGAATTAATTACCTTACACAGTTTAGTATCATCTGCAAAGATTGACACTGTGCTTTCCAGGCCTATTTCTAGGTCATTGATAAATATGTTGAACAGTAGTGGTCCGAGTACAGACCCTTGTGGTATTCCGCTGACTACTGGGAAGCAGGTTGAGGACTTCCCGTTGACCACTACTCGCTGTACCCTGCTATCCAACCAGCTGCTTATCCATGTGCAAATAGTTTTTCCTAGGCCAAGCTCCTTTAATTTGATCATCAGTTTCCTGTGAGGAACTGTATCGAAGGCTTTTGCAAAATCTAGGAAGACCACATCCACTGCTTTACCTTGTGTCACAACTGAGGGCCTGAGCTGACGGGAGGCAGCCTCAGTTGTAGGGGCTGAGATGTACCGGAACCTGGGAGGTTGTATCAGACCCCTGGACATGTAAGTAACATGAATAATAACTGCCCGAAGGCGTGACCACGACAACTTGGATAAAAGTCAATGATGTTTATTATGACAACTCCGCAACACAGCAGCAGTAAAAGAAAACGTAAAAGTCAGCAAAGAATAAATACAGTTCCTGGGTACTACAGGATGGCAGGAGCCACAGGGCACTGGTAGTGTGAGATAGTTCTTATGATCTTCTAGATGGAAAGTCCTTACCAGGCCCGACTGTAGCAATGGAGATAACCCAGGATTGTGCCAGCTGGTGTTCCAGGAAAAGCTGGGTTGCTGAAGATAAAACAGCTGCTGTGGATACTGGCTGGAACCAGACTGTTGTTAGCACGGAGTGGATACTGGCTGGAACCAGTTAAATAATAAATGAACTTGGGAGCGATGAAATATGAACTGAAATGTAGAACTTGAGAGCGGAGAAATAATAATACCGGTGGAGAGTGGTAAAGTGTAGAAAGGGCACCGGCCCTTTAAGGGAAGCTGTACTCTGCTGGAAGCTGAGCTGGGAGCAGGTAATGTTGTAGCTGGAAACAGATGAATCCACAATGGATTGGAGAGTCAGGCTACACCGCAGGTGGAATGCTGGTGCGGGTCTCTATGGTGGAAGTCTTGAGACAGGAGCTGGAACCTGGAAGACAATCACAGGAGAGAGACAAACAGGAACTAGGTTTGACAACCAAAGCACTGACGCCTTCCTTGCTCAGGCACAGTGTATTTATACCTGCAGCAAGGAAGGGATTGGCTAGGCAATTATGCAGATTAACAATACTGACAACAGATTGGAGGAAATGATCAGCTGACAGAATCCAAGATGGCTGCGCCCATGCAGACACTTGGAGGGAAGTTTGGTTTGTAATCCATGTGGTAATGAAAACAGTAATGGCGGCGCCGGTCACTGGAGACAGGAGACGCCAGGCTGACAAGTGCACATCCAACCACGCGGACACAGCGGAGGCCGCGGCTGACGTAATCGCCACTCTGACACTCTGCATGCAGAAGCTCAGGGACGGCGGCGGAGGCCGCGGGAGACGCCATGCCGGATGTAATATGGCGCTTACTGTGACAGCGTCCCAGAGTGACAGGAGAGGATACAGGAATGTACACATCAGGATAACAGATGGAATCCGGTCCTGGAGCGCTGAGCCAGCCTTAGGAGGCATCTGATGGGTAAGAAATGGCGTCCAGATACCCGGATCGTGACAGCACCCCCCCCTTTAGGAGTGGCCCCAGGACACTTCTTTGGCTTTTGAGGAAACTTGGAATGGAATCTCCAGACCAAGGCAGGAGCATGGACATCAGAAGCATTGGTCCATGAACGTTCCTCAGGACCATAACCTTTCCAGTCAATAAGATATTGTAGTTGACCGTAACGGTGACGTGAGTCCAGGATCTTGGCCACTTCATACTCAACGCCTCGTTGAGTTTGGACTTTCGGAGTTGGAGGAAGTGAGGAATGAAACCGATTCAAGATCAGCGGTTTCAACAGGGAAACATGGAATGTCCTGGGTATTTTTAAGAAGGGAGGCAACTGAAGTCTGTAAGCAACAGGATTGATGACTTGTTCAATCTTGAAAGGACCGATATAGCGAGGTGCAAACTTCATACTGGGAACTCTTAACCTCAAATTCTTCGTGGATAACCATACCCGATCACCCACCTTGAGAGCAGGAACTGCTCGACGCTTCTTATCCGCAAACTTCTTGTACCTGAACGATGCCTTGAGCAGAGCTGATCGTACGCTCTTCCAGATATTGGCAAACTGATGCAAGGTGATATCCACTGCGGGAACAGAAGTTGCTGGAAGCGGTTGGAACTCAGGGACTTTAGGGTGGAATCCAAAGTTAGTGAAGAATGGTGTTGAAGCAGATGAAGAATGATACTGGTTGTTATGACAGAACTCGGCCCAGGGAAGTAATTGAACCCAGTCATCTTGAGAGGAGGACACATAGATGCGGAGGAAGGCCTCCAAGTCCTGATTCACCCTCTCGGTTTGACCATTGGTCTGAGGATGGTAAGCTGTGGAAAACTTTAGCTTGACTTGGAGGACTTGACATAAACTTCGCCAGAATTTGGCTGTGAATTGAACTCCTCGATCTGAGATAATTTCTTCAGGAAGACCGTGGAGTCGGAAGATCTCTTGTATGAATACTTGAGCCAACTTGGAAGCTGACGGAAGACCGGTGAGAGGAATGAAGTGTGCCATCTTGGTGAACCGGTCAACTACCACCCAGATGGTATTGAACTTGTTGCACATGGGTAAGTCTGTAATGAAATCCATCGACAAGTGGGTCCATGGTCGACGGGGAATGGATAGTGGAACCAGTTGCCCCGCAGGCGACTGGCGGGATACTTTATGTTGGGCACACTTTGGGCAAGATGCAATAAACTCCAAGACGTCCTTTTTCAGAGTTGGCCACCAATAGGACCTAGAGATAAACTCCAGGGTTTTTTGGATACCTGTATGTCCGGCAAAACGGGAAGCATGGGCCCAATGCATGAGCTTCTTCCTTAGCATCGGCTTCACAAAACTTTTCCCTGATGGGGGCGTAGAGTCCATCCCTACCGTGGAGAATGTCAACGGATTTATAATAGGATGCTTGTCTGAAGACTCTGACTCATTTTCTTGCTCCCATGAGCGGGAAAGGGCATCGGCCTTGCGATTCTGAGAGCCCGGACAGAACTGGAGTTTAAAGTCGAACCTGGAAAAGAAAAGTGCCCATCTGGCCTGACGAGGGTTGAGACATTGTGCGCCCTTCAGGTATAAAAGGTTCTTGTGGTCTGTAAGTATGGTGATTGAATGAGAAGCTCCCTCCAACAGATACCTCCACTCTTCTAGAGCGAGCTTGATGGCTAGCAACTCCTGGTCGCCAATGGCATAGTTGCGCTCAGCTGGGGAGAACTTCCGGGAGAAGAAACTGCAAGGGTGTAAATGGCCATCTTTAGCCCTCTGAGATAACACCGCTCCTACTCCAATGGAGGAGGCATCCACCTCTAAGATGAAAGGAGAGTCGATGTCAGGCTGTTTCAGAACAGGCGCAGAGATGAACCTTTGTTTTAAAAGATGAAATGCTTGCATGGCTTCTTCAGACCACTTGGACGGGTTAGCACCCTTCTTAGTGAAAGCAGTAATAGGCGCCACAATGGTGGAAAAGTCTCGTATAAACTTTCGGTAATAGTTGGCGAACCCTAAGAACCTCTGGACCCCTTTGAGGGTTAAGGGTACCGGCCAATTTTGGATTGCTTGTAGTTTCTCAGGATCCATCTCTAGTCCGGAACCGGACACAATGTACCCTAGAAACGGAATGGACTTGACTTCAAAGACGCATTTTTCTAATTTGCAATAGAGATGATTGACACGGAGACGGGACAGAACCTCTTTAACCCAAAAACGATGTTCCTCTAAATCGTTGGCAAAAATGAGGATATCGTCTAGATAGACCACGACATGACGGTATAGAATGTCTCTGAAGATCTCATTGACAAAATGCTGGAAGACAGCTGGAGCATTGCTCAATCCGAAGGGCATGACGAGGTACTCATAATGTCCGTCACGGGTGTTAAAGGCGGTCTTCCACTCGTCACCCTCACGGATCCGGATGAGATTGTATGCACCTCGCAAGTCCAGCTTTGTAAAGATGGTAGCTCCGCTAACTCTGTCAAAGAGCTCAGTAATCAGGGGTAAAGGATATCGGTTCTTGATGGTAATGTCGTTCAAACCTCTGTAGTCGATGCACGGACGCAGACCACCATCTTTCTTTTTTACAAAAAAGAAGCCTGCGCCGGCTGGAGAAGAAGAAGGTCGAATGAACCCCTTTGCTAGGTTCTCTTTAATATATTCCTCCATAGAATGCGTCTCAGGCAGAGACAACGGATAAGTTCGGCCTCGAGGTGGAACCTTCCCTGGAACGAGATCAATCGGACAGTCCCATTCTCTATGAGGAGGAAGGATATCAGCAGAAGCTTTACTGAACACATCCGTGAAATCTTGATATGGAGGAGGTGGAACATCAGACGACCTGGGGGAGGAAGAACAGACAGGCAATACTTTAAACAAACATGTCTCAGCACAGGAGGAACCCCATGCCAGGATTTGCGTAGTCGTCCAATCAATTGTAGGATTGTGAAGACGGAGCCATGGAAGGCCCAGGACCACAGGACGTGTGGCTCTTGGAATCACTAAAAAAGAAATAAGTTCGGAATGAAGAACTCCCACTCTCAGACGAACTGGTAGAGTCCTTAAAGAAATAACTGCATCAAAAATTTTGCTGCCATCCACGGCAGTTAAAGAAATGGACGAAGGAAGTCTCTCGGTGGGTAGGGACCACCGTTTAACATAGGCTTCGGTAATAAAGTTCCCAGCTGCTCCGGAATCAAGGAGGGCAATGACGTTCCGGTAACGTTGAGCAACTTGAAGCGAGACTGGGAGATTACAATCTTGAGGAGATGGAGAGGAGATCATTACTCCTAGCCGGCCCTCTCCTTGGCGAGCTAGGATTTGGAGTTTCCCGGACGTTTGGGACAGGCATAAATGATGTGAGACGGAGCTGCACAATAGAGACAGAGAAACTCGGAGAGACGTCTTCGGCGCTCAGCAGGAGTTAAACGGGAACGGCTAAGTTGCATGGGCTCATCTTTAGATGGTGACAGTTGACGAGGAGGAGGAGCAGAAGATTTTGGAGCAGATGATCTTCCACGCTCAGTTGCTCTCTCTCTGAAACGTAAATCAACTTTCGTGCAGAGTGAGATTAGCTCATCTAACTTAGAATGTAAGTCTCTGGTAGCTAACTCATCTTTAATACGCTCAGATAAGCCATGCCAGAATGCAGCATACAGGGCCTCGTCGTTCCATGCCAGTTCGGATGCCAGGATCTGGAACTGTATCAGATATTGTCCTACAGTACGTGACCCCTAACGTAAACGGAGAATCTCGGATGAAGCTGAGGTTACCCGGCCTGGCTCGTCGAAGATGCACCTGAATGTTGACACGAAGGCAGTGTAGGAAGATAGCAGGGTGTCGGACCTCTCCCATAACGGTGATGCCCAATCAAGGGCTGAGCCACTGAGAAGAGAAATAATGTAGGCAATTTTTGTACGGTCACTGGGAAAATTGCCAGGTTGTAGCTCAAACTGAATCTCACACTGGTTGAGAAATCCCCTGCAGAATCTTGGAGATCCGTCAAATTTTGCTGGCGTTGGAAGATGAAGACGTGGAGCAGAAATGGGTAAGGTGGGTGGGGTTATAGCTGGAGTCACTGTGGTTGACGCACCAGACGCGCCTGATCCACGGAGAGTTGTCTGAATCCCATCCAGCCGAGTAGAGAGATCCTGGAGACAGCGGATGATGTGGCCCTGTGCAGCCTCCTGATGTTCTAGTCGGGCTGCCAGTTCTTGCATCGGCCTGGCCGCTTGATCCTGGTCTCCGGCTGGATTCATTAGGTCAGTGCTTACTGTCACAACTGAGGGCCTGAGCTGACGGGAGGCAGCCTCAGTTGTAGGGGCTGAGATGTACCGGAACCTGGGAGGTTGTGTCAGACCCCTGGACATGTAAGTAACATGAATAATAACTGCCCGAAGGCGTGACCACGACAACTTGGATAAAAGTCAATGATGTTTATTATGACAACTCCGCAACACAGCAGCAGTAAAAGAAAACGTAAAAGTCAGCAAAGAATAAATACAGTTCCTGGGTACTACAGGATGGCAGGAGCCACAGGGCACTGGTAGTGTGAGATAGTTCTTATGATCTTCTAGTTGGAAAGTCCTTACCAGGCCCGACTGTAGCAATGGAGATAACCCAGGATTGTGCCAGCTGGTGTTCCAGGAAAAGCTGGGTTGCTGAAGATAAAACAGCTGCTGTGGATACTGGCTGGAACCAGACTGTTGTTAGCACGGAGTGGATACTGGCTGGAACCAGTTAAATAATAAATGAACTTGGGAGCGATGAAATATGAACTGAAATGTAGAACTTGAGAGCGGAGAAATAATAATACCGGTGGAGAGTGGTAAAGTGTAGAAAGGGCACCGGCCCTTTAAGGGAAGCTGTACTCTGCTGGAAGCTGAGCTGGGAGCAGGTAATGTTGTAGCTGGAAACAGATGAATCCACAATGGATTGGAGAGTCAGGCTACACCGCAGGTGGAATGCTGGTGCGGGTCTCTATGGTGGAAGTCTTGAGACAGGAGCTGGAACCTGGAAGACAATCACAGGAGAGAGACAAACAGGAACTAGGTTTGACAACCAAAGCACTGACGCCTTCCTTGCTCAGGCACAGTGTATTTATACCTGCAGCAAGGAAGGGATTGGCTAGGCAATTATGCAGATTAACAATACTGACAACAGATTGGAGGAAATGATCAGCTGACAGAATCCAAGATGGCTGCGCCCATGCAGACACTTGGAGGGAAGTTTGGTTTGTAATCCATGTGGTAATGAAAACAGTAATGGCGGCGCCGGCCACTGGAGACAGGAGACGCCAGACTGACAAGTGCACATCCAACCACGCGGACACAGCGGAGGCCGCGGCTGACGTAATCGCCACTCTGACACTCTGCATGCAGATGCTCAGGGACGGCGGCGGAGGCCGCGGGAGACGCCATGCCGGATGTAATATGGCGCTTACTGTGACAGCGTCCCAGAGTGACAGGAGAGGATACAGGAATGTACACATCAGGATAACAGATGGAATCCGGTCCTGGAGCGCTGAGCCAGCCTTAGGAGGCATCTGATGGGTAAGAAATGGCGTCCAGATACCCGGATCGTGACACCTTGATCAAGATTATTGTTCACTTCCTCGTAAAAGCTAATTAAGTTAGTCTGACATGACCTGTCCCTCACAAACCCATGCTGGTTCTTGCTAATAATCATAGCGGACTGTAGATACTCCTGTCCCTTAGAATTCCTTCCAATATTTTCCCCACTATAGATGTTAAACTAATTGGTCTGTAGTTTCCCGGAAGATTTTTGGAACCCTTTTTAAATATTGGCACTACCTCAGCTATACGCCAATCCTTCAGTACCATGCCTGATCTAATTGATCTATTGAAAATCAAGTATAGGGGTCGTGCTAGTTGTGAACTAAGCTCCATAAGAACCCTTGGGTGAAGTCCATCAGGACCAGGTGATTTATTAATCTTAATTTTGCTTAGTCTCTCCTGGACTACTTCTTCGCTTAAACAAATATCTAACCATGAATCATTACTGTCACAATTGTTATGCTCTACTCCCACCATCAGTTCTTCACTGGTGAATACTGATGAAAAGAATTTGTTCAGTATTTCCGCTTTTATTTCGTCATCATTTTTATCAATTCTCCTAATTCATCTTTTAATGGACCTATATTCTCCTTTTTTTAACCTTTTACCGTTTGTGTATTTAAAAAACTTTTTAGGATTAGTTTTACTCTCTATAGCGATTTGCTTTTCATTTTCCATTTTAGCTGCTCTTATTGCTTTTTTGCATTTCTTATTACACTCCTTGTAATACTTGAAAGACTCCTCCTTTCCATTAGATTTAAATGCTTTGAAAGCCCGCTTTTTTTTTATCCATTTCTGCCTTAACCTTCTTGTTAAGCCACATCGGTTTGAGTTTAATACTCCTGCGTTTACTGCCCATGGGAATAAAGTTATGAATATTGCTACCCAGCAACCCTTTTAAAACATCCCACATTTCCAAAGTGTTCTTGTTATTAAACAGAACCTCCCACTCTATGTTGTTAAGTGCACATCTAAGCATACTGAAATTAGCCTTCCTAAAGTTAAAAGTTTTGGTGGAACCCCTGTAGCTATGTTTCTTGAAACTGATGTCGAATGTAATCATATAGTGATCACTGTTACCCAAAGTCTCCCCAACTTCAGTGTTTGATATAATGTCCACATTATTAGTAATGACTAGATCCAGGGTAGTTTTACCCCTAGTTGGGTCCTCGACTAATTGAGACAAGTAGTGATCCTTAAACATATTTAAGAACCTGCTGCCCTTCGCTTTAGCACATGACTAGTTACTCCAGTTTATATCCGGGTAATTAAAATCCCAAATCACAAGGATGCCCCCCAATCCCGCAGCCGTTTTGATTTGCTGCAATAGTTGTTCTTCTTCATGTATGCTAATATCTGGCTGTTTGTAGCACGTGTCTATGACTAGTTTTTTTGCCTCAATTCCCCCACTTGAGATTTCAACCCATAGTGACTCCACATTATCGCCAGTCTCCTCATAGGTAATCTCCTTTTGGTATGGTTTAAGTGATGGTTTAACATAAAGACATACACCTCCTCCTCTTTTGTTACACCTGTCCCTCTTGAAAAGAGAATACCCCTTCAAGTTAGCAACCCAGTCGTGAGAGTCGTCCCACCATGTTTCCGTAATAGCTATAATGTCATACTCAGCCTTTGATGCTAACATTTCCAATTTCCCCATTTTACCTGCTAGACTTCTTGCGTTTGCAAGCATACATTTTAGTTTATCGGTTCCTTTATTTGTTTGCTTTCCTAAAGATTTCTCATCCTGGTTAACTAGTGCATCCGTAGAGTTACTGATACAGACTGTCCTTCTCGCTCCCTCTCCAACCCCACTGTACTTAGTATTGCCCACCTTACTTTTCTCTTTGGTCAACCCAATGTTCCCGTCTAAATTCACCGCCCTGACATAAGTATTTTCCCTTAAGTCCCGTACAACATTTTCTATAGGCTGTAATGATGACACATAATTGTTATTATTTAATGCTTTAGCAATACCTTTCTTAACACCCTTATTAGAACCCATGTAAATACCCTTACCGGCTGCACTTTCCCTCCCCCCTTCTCCACCCCCCTTTTATCCCACTACCACCATCCTTACTATAGCTTGAACTGTACTTCTGCCTCAGCGACAATAGCTTTATTGACCCATGCACCTATAATGGTAGGTCTCTATGATGCACCTGCAGCCACGAAAATGGATTTAAGAACCGTATCCAACTTACAATCTGATACATTCTTAAGCGTGGTCACATTCGGTGTAGGTAAGATTGTCTTTTTTGACAATCTAGCCAAAGAAGCATCCACAATTGGTGGTATTTCCCACTTAGACATCACTCCCTTAGACAAAGGGAATTTAACTGTAAATTTTTCAGGCAATTTTAAGCGTCTATCTGGCTGCTTCCATGTCTGATCATGTCAGAGAAATCTGAAACATCACCGCTTTTGGCTTCTGTGATTCAAACAGATCAAATATTTCAGGCTCCTTAACTTTCCTCATTGAAATTAAGTACGTGTCTTAAAGCCTCAATAAGGGATTCCAACCCTTTTACCTCTGAATCCTCCACCGGAGGACTCCCTTCCAATATTTCCTAACCAGATTCCTCCTCATCTGCCAAGAGACCCTCCTTCTCCTCCGACTCATCTTGCAGGACAGGAAGAGGTCTCATCACAGAATTGTGCACAGGTTTTTGCACCTGTGCTGGTGGAGTAAGTCTAATGAGGAATTTCCTCTATAGTTTTGGAGAATGCTGCAGCCCATTTCAAATGTTGCTTACGGGACTCCGCCATCTCTTCAGAGGTATCCACCAGGGCATTCTCCCATGACCCTGATGGACCACTGCTCTCTGGCTGAGCGTCCATTTCTAAACATGTGTCACACACCCCAGAGCTGCCAACCCTTGTGTTCTTTTACTCACATTTTGCACATACAAAACATGTTTTTGTGTTCTTGGTTGGTGCTCTAGACGCCATACCAACCTCACACACACACACACAAAATCGCAGTGCTTTCACTCTTTCGTATAGATGGAGAAAGACCGCAGATATATGGGGAGCAGTGAAGTCTGTCTTAGACACACAGCTGGAATAGATAAATTAGATTTTTTTTAAAATTAAAATTAAAATAAAAAAACCCCCAACCAACCGTTTACCCCACAACACCAACTGTTGAGACAAGTTGATCCATGTCAGGGTTGATATGTGTGATGCTCCTTCCTCTGCAGGACCTGTCAGCAGCGTCCCTTGGAAGACAATATATATATAATTTATCACATATGAGGAATAACAGAAGATTCTCTAACAGTATGCTCCCTCCTTCTTACTGCCGCTGTTAGCATAAGTCAGCGCTAGATAAAGGCTTTTGCTCATCCTGCAGATTGCTTCCACTGCCATTCTTGATAATATAATAATAATAATAAAAGAAATGGCTGCTGCTATGACTAGTTACCAGGGGAGGGAGATTGCAATTATAATGATGATGATAATAATAATAATAATAATAATAATGGCTTCTGTTCTGATATTCACCAGGGGAAGGAGTGTTAATTCCGCCTCCCCTCTTTGTGCACGCTCTACCAGCCTGCCCAATCTGGTCACAAGATGGCCACAACTAATTCTTTTTATTCGCCTCACTGCAACCTGCAGCGAGGAAGGACCGCACCGCTTGTAAGCAGCGTATGCTCCTCTCTGGGAAAGCCACTACTGATTTCCCCCACCAAATACATCTGCCCGCTAACATCTCCAGCTTCCTTGTTAGCAGTGATGCCCGCAGTACAGCCACCTAGTGGGACTGCTCTGCGCCCCTGCCGCCCGGCTTTCTCCTGCACTTGTCTGCCCACTTGAGACGCGCTGTGACCTGCCGTTCTGCTCCGGAGCTGCACACTGCCTGCACCTGATAGCTCAGCGTGGGACAAACTATATTCAATAGCAGCGCCATCACAGCCATGAAGTACTCGCTGCTAGAAGAGAATCTTCTGTCAGAGATGCTGATCCCTTCCACCGTGATCTTAGTCTCTGTTGTACTTTTAAAGCATGCCCCAGTTTTGCCTGCACCCTCCTTTCTGTTAGTTAGGATTGGGCTCCAGATAATAAAAAATTATAAGAAATATTCGTGGAGCAAGAGCTCCTGCTGTGCTTCCTCCTAGCACAATTTTTCAAACTGGAGGGATTAGGGGACGTGAAGGGGGAGGAGCCAGCTGTGTCGAATTTTTGTTGTTATATTGTGCTACCTCCGGTCTGCATTCTTCACATCCCAGCTGTCTCAAATCTCCAGTGTCCCTTAGTGGATGAAGGAGAAAAAGGAGAGTTATGGTAGATTTACCATGGTTAACTCTCTTTCTGCGATGTACACTGGGTTCCATAGGGAATACATCGGGGTTTAGAGTGGGATCTTGGATCCGGAGGTGCTATCAGGCAAAGCTTTGACTGTCCCAGGATGCATTGGGGCCTCCTCTATAACCCCGCCTCCAGGCACTGAGAGCTCAGTTTCGTTCACCATTCCAATGCAGGAGCTGGTAAATGAGGAGGCAGATGTTAGTCACATAGAACCACAATCCCACAACAGGATAGGGTACCAGCGGCTAATGCCCTACAATCCAAAGAAGCTAGGTGCGCCAGGGTGGGCACCCTGTGGAACCCAGTGTACCTTGCAGAAATAGAGTTAACCATGGTAAGTCTACCATAACTCTCCTTTTCTGCAGCGGTGTACACTGTATTTCACAGGTAATACATTGGGGATGTCCTAAAGCAGTTCATCAAGGGAGGGGACGTGCCTTAGCGGGTAAGAGAACTCGGTGTCCAAAGGAAGCATCCTGGGAGGCGGAAATATCAAAGGCATAGAACCTAATGAACATGTTCACTGAGGACCACGTAGACGTAGACACCTTGCACAACTGTTCTGGGGATGCGCCATGGCGGGCCGCCCAAGAAGGTCCAACAGACCGAGAAGAATGAGCTTTAACTGCAGCAGGAGCTGGGTGTGCAGCCTGCGCATAGACTTGTGCAATCACCATTCTAATCCACCTGGGCAAGGTTTGCTTATTTGCAGGCCAGCAACGTTTGTGAAATCCAAAGAAAACAAAAAGGGAATCTGACCTCCTAATAGAGGCAGTCCTCTCCACATAGATACGGAGAGCCCGTACCACATCCAAAGAACGTTCGCTGGGAGACAAATCTGAAGAGACAAAGGCTGGAACCACAATCTCTAGGTTAAGGTGAAAAGATGACACCACCTTAGGCAAATAATCTGGGCGAGTTCATAGAACTGCCAAGTCCCAGTGGAATATGTGAAAGGGTGGACGACAGAACAAAGCGTCTAAGTCCGACACCCGTCTTGCAGAGGCAATAACCAGCAAGAACAGGACCTTGGCTGTGAGCCATTTAAGGTCCACCGTTCAAGAGGTTCAAATGGAGACTCATGCAGAGCATTCAGCATCAGACAAATCCCATGGAGCCCCAGGAGGGACATAGGGAAGATGACTCCGAAGAATGCCCTGAATGAACATCAAGTATAGAGGCAATTTTTCTCTGAAATCAAACCGACAAGGCAGATATATGAACCTTGAGGGAGGCAAGACGAAGACATAAGTCCAGGCCTCTTTGCAGAAGAGCCAGTATTCTAGAAGTTCTGAATCTATGGACATCGTAATTGTTCTCAGCACACCAGGTGAAGTTAGAATTCCAAACCCTGTAATAAATCCGGGCAGAGGCCGGTTTGTGGGCTTTCAACATCTTTTGAATAACCAACTCTGAAAATCCTTTGGCTCTCAGGACTGATGCTTCAAGAGCCATGCCGTCAAAGCCAGTCTGGCCAGGTCTGGGTAGACACAAGGTTCCTGTACGAGGAGGTCTGGTCGTTGAGGAAGTTGAATAGATAGACCGTCAATAGACGGTGTAGGTCTGAGAACCAATGCCTTCTGGGCCACGCTGGAGCGACTAGAAGCAGCATTGCTCCTTCCTGTTTGTACTTCCATAGGGCTCTGGGCATGAGCGACACTGGAGGGAACATGTAAAGCAGTTGAAAGTTCCATGGAATCGCCACTGCGTCCACGAACGCTACTTGAGGATCCCTTGTCCTTGATCTGAAGACCGGAACCTTGTGATTGTGTCGAGACACCATTAGGTCTACGTACGGTAGACCCCACCTGTCCACTAGGAGTTGAAAGACTTCTGGATGAGGATTCCACTCTCCAGCATGTACGCCCTGATGACTGAGGTAGTCCGCTTCCCAGTTCAGGACACCCGGAATGAACACTGCCGATATACTTGGCAGATGGCATTCTGCCCAACAAAGGATTTTTGACACTTCCTTCATAGCCATGCGGCTTTGA
Organism: Pseudophryne corroboree; assembly: GCF_028390025.1. Lineage (NCBI taxonomy): Eukaryota > Metazoa > Chordata > Amphibia > Anura > Myobatrachidae > Pseudophryne > Pseudophryne corroboree. Next base: position 374,828,610 of record NC_086451.1, read on the forward strand.
GTGCCGCCTTGATGGTTTATGTATGCCACTGTTGTGGCGTTGTCTGACCATACCTGAACCGGTCTGTTCTGTACCAGAGGCAGGGAAAGTGATAATGCATTGAACTCCGCCCTCAGCTCTAGGATGTTTATCAGGAGGAGTGATTCTTCCTTGGTCCACCAACCTTGAAAAGAGTGTTGCTCCAACACCGCTCCCCATCCCCTAAGACTGGCATCCATCGTCAGGAGGACCCAGTCGGGGATCCAGAAGGGACGGCCTCTGCTTGATTGCTGATCCTGGAGCCACCAGGTCAGTGACAAACGAACCTCCAGAGTCAACAAGATCCTTTGGGATCTGATCCGATGAGGCAGGCCATCCCACTTGGCAAGAATTAATCGTTGCAGAGGGAGGGAATGAAATTGAGCGTACCACACCATGTCAAACATTGACACCATCAGGCCAAGTACTTGCATCACCGAGTGAATCGACACTCTGGGGTGACGGATGAAGTGTCTTATCCTGTCCTGGATTTTCAGGACCTTGTCTGGAGACAGGAACAGTCTCTGACTGTGTGTGTCCAGAAGCACCCTTCTTCCAGTTGATAAGCCATCTGTGGGCTTGTAAGCAACTCACCGTCAATTGTAGATGATTGAGTAGGACATTGTGGGAACTCGTCAGAATCAGCAGGTCGTCCAAGTACGGCAGGATTCTGACTCCCTGGCGACGGAGGTGCACCGTCATCACGGCCATAACCTTCGTGAAGATCTGAGGAGCCATGGCCAATCCGAACAGCAGAGCCTGGAATTGGTAGTGACTGTCGCCAATAGCAAACCACAGGAACTCCTGATGCGATATGGCAATAGGAATATGCAGATAAGCATCCTGTATATCCAGGGATACCATGTAATCTCCAGGTTCCATTGCCAGCACAATAGAGCGCAATGTTTCCATACGAAACTTGGCAACCCTCACAAACTTGTTCAGTGACTTGAGGAAGAGAGTAGGGCGAAAAGACCCATTGGGTTTCTGCACAAGAAACAGGGTCGAATAATAGCCTCTGCCATGCTGGGACTGAGGTACCGGCACAACCACTCCTGTACTCAGGAGAGAACCTACCACCGTTTGCAGAGCCTGCACCTTTAATGGATCCGAAGGGAGTACTGTAGTGCAGAACTGGTGAGGGGGACGTCTCTTGAAGGAGACAGCGTACCCGTGAGAGACAACTTCCAGTACCCAAGCATCTGAAGTGGTCTTTAACGAGACCCTGGGCGAACTGCAGAAGTTGGCCTCCCACCCTGGGGTCCCCCAGGGGGAGGCCCGCCCTGTCATGCAGCAGGCTTGTCTTGTTTTGAAGCAACCTGACGGGCTGCCCAGGTCTGCTTCATCTTGGGCTTGGTGGTCTTGGGAGCACAAGATTGTCTGGGGTAAGACTGGCCCTTGGCTTTCCCTTGAGGTCGAAAGGAACGAAAAGCGGTAGTCTTCACCTTCTGAGCAGAAGGATTAGTAGGACGAAGAAAAGCAGTCTTAGCAGCTGCTTATTCAGACACTATTTTATTCAGGTCCTCTCCAAATAAAATGGCTCCAGTAAAGGGGAGTACCTCCAAGGTGTTCTTGGAGTCCAAATCCACTTTCGACGACCTTAACTACAGTATGCGGTGAGCCAGGACCGACGTGGATGACGCATTGGCTGCCAGTACCCCCGCCTCAGAGGACGCCTCCTGAATATAATAGGCGGCGGTGCATATGTGAGATAGGTATTGTCTGGCCCTGTCAGAAATATCCTCAGGCAGCTCATCCTCTAACGCCTGAACCCACACCTCAATACCCTTTGCGGCCCAATAGGCAGCTATGGTGAGCCTATGGATGGCCCCTGTGAGGGAATATATAGCCTTCAGGCATCCCTCCACATGCTTATCTGTCAGTTCCTTCAGGGAGGTGACAGTGAAGACAGGCAGAGTAGACAGCACCACGAGACGAGTGACGTGAGAATGAACCGGTGGTGGGTTTTCCCATTTACTACATAACTCTTCTGGGAGAGGATATCGAGCCAAAGCCCAATTAGGGAGTGGGAATTTCTTACCTGGGGTAGACCAGGGTTCCTTCCTGTTGTCCACAAGATGATCAGAATGGGGTAATATAGTTTTAACCACCTTCTGGTGTTTAAACATATCAGTTTTCTTGGCCAATGTAGTGGAATACTCATCCTCAGTGATTTGAAGGATCTGCTTAATAGCATCCACCAAGCCAGGGACATCAACCTGTAAGGTAGAATCCTTTTCAGTAACACGAGTCAGAGTCTGACTGAACCGTATGCTCCCCCTCCTTGTCAGATGAAACATCAGAGAGGTTAGTGGATTGTGAGGAGGAAGCGGCCTGCTTAGATGACCCAGGGACACGGCAGTGACCTGGAGCAGATTTCTGTCTAACCAAAGATTGATTCAACTGATGCAGCTGGGTAGACAAATTTTGGGTAGACAACTGATGCAGCTGGGTAGACAAATTTTCCTCCCAAGGCGGATTTACTATAAGGACAACTTGAGGTGGTAGTGACACCGCAGGTCCCATATGGTGGCTAAATGGTCCACCAGAGTCCCCAGGAGGGTGGCGAACATAGCCCAGTGTGGCTCCATGGTAGTTACCGCAGCTGCAGGCTGACTGGGAGGTGCATGACATTTAGTACACAGACCATCACACAATATTTCCCCCTCAGGTAAACATCTGGAGCATACCTTGCAAATTACAGGAGCTTCAACATTTTTACTGCCCCTATTGTTAGACATTGTAAGAAAGAAACAATCAATCAGGCTATTAGTACAATGAAGCCAGACAGAGTACACAACTTGTGGACAAAGTACACAAACAGCGTCAGAATACACAAACTTGTGAACTAAATCCTGGTGACTGTAACACAGTAAAATATCCGTATAGCAATAAGTACTGTGTACACTATATTAGAGGACCCTGACGCACCTAGTCCCTTCGGGTATAGAGTATAGTGATAGCTACCTTAGATGGAATACACATGAGAGTGAAATCATACAGCAGGTACAGGCACACACAGTCACACGCAATGCAGAGATTATTATAAGCACAATTACACAGCACTGGACATATATATATATATATATATATATATATATATATATATATATATAAAACACAGCGCGGTCCTAGACCGGAGGTATATATCAGTATACTCCTACAATATATTCTGTAATAGGTACACTCTTTCTTAACTAACACTGTCTGTAATAAGACATGTAGCATACTCAAGTGTCTGTAAAGTCTCAGTGCTGTGTACAGGCGGCTTTACAGGGGAGACATTGCCCTGCAATCCCATAGACCAGTAGCAGCTATGCTCAGAAGATGGCGAACAGCGTCTCTGTTAGGAACTGAGGGAGAGTGTGAGACAGCTCCAGGGCGGGAAATTTGCAAGGAGATGGCACCCTGGGCCAGGGGAGTGGCTACAGGCCAAGCGCAGACTCCCCTATACTGGGCCTCACCGCCGGTACTACGGAGCCTTACCAATACGAGCGTTAGTACACCCGACCTGTACTCTTATGCCCTGGCGGATATAGTGGGGTCCCTGCTCGGTAAAAGTGTCCACGCCAGCGTCACAGTCCATCTCCCTAGACTGCGACAGGAATGCGATTTAGCGGCGAGTCTTGTCTGGGGGACACTCTTACTTCCTCCCTCCATAGCAGCCACGCAAACCAGGAAAGCGTCTGCGACTGTGTGCCTAAGCAGGAGCGTCTCTGCTGCAAGTACCCTGGATCTGAGCCACGGGAGTACGCAACGCCACTTGGGAGGTGATGGAGACGCAGCGCTGAATGTCAACCTGACATAACAGTGCTGCGTCCCTTGAAGTCTTCAGCTTTTTCAGGGCTGCCCAGTGCCCAGAGAATAAGAGTCTGGTCGAAGGAGACAAGACAATAGTAGATCATGTAAATAATTATTTTTCCTCAGTATTCACCTCAGAAGGAGAGGGGAAGGGGCCAAAGTTAAGTTGCAAGAACATTCAATAAAATTAGATAGATACAAGTACATTTACAGTGGAGGTCCTAACAGAACTCTCAAAACTGAAAGTGGATCAATGAATGGGGCCAGGTGGGATACATCCAAGGATTCTAAAAGAGCTTAATGGGGAGCTGATAACATTATTATCAGAATTATTTAACCAGTCACTAGCTACAGGAGTGATTCCAGAGGACTGGAAAAGAGTGCAGGTAGTCCAACTGCACAAAAGTGGAGGCAAGGAAGAGGCAAGCAACTACCAAACAGTGAGCCTTTACTAGTAGGAAAATAAATGGAAACACTATTAATAGAAAGAATTGTGGAATATCTCAAACCGGGCAATTACAGCATGGAGACCATGTCAAACAAATCTTTTAACTTTTTTGACTGGGTGAGTAAAATAGTTCAAGGGGGAGCTGTTGATGTAGCACAGCAGTGGTCAACCAGTGGCTCTTGAGCCGCATGCTGCTCTTACTTCAAATGTGGCTCCCAACACTCAAAATCACATGATCACAACTGATCCGGAAACTGCGGCACTCCAGCCAGAAATGCAGCAGCACTACGGGCACTGAGAACTGAGGGAGCCAGATACATGAGGTAAGACACCCACCGGCAAACAGAGGACACATAAGGGGCTGCAGCAATGGCTTGAGTTGTTGGGACTGTAGTAACACAAGGGGAAGCTGGTTGGAGTGACACAGGAGGGTTCTGGCAGGCTTGACACATGGGGGAGCTGAATGGAGTGACACGGGAGGGTGATGGCAGTAGTAACACGGTTGGTTCTATATCGGAGGGGCTGAAGGGACCTTGTGACGTATTGAGGGGAGGAGCTACGTCACCAGGGGGAGGAGCTACAGGCGAACCGGGTACCCGAAAAGTACCCTCGCGGGCTCGCTTCGCTCGCCACGCTTCGGGCACGGTGGCTCGCTCCGCTCTGCTTCGCTCACCACCTAATTACTAAAGGTAATAGTTGGTGGCGTGGATAGTAGAGGAACTATCCCGCTGGCCTAGCTCCTCCCCCTTGCGTCGTAACTCCTCCCCCTTACGGAAAAGGTCCCTTAGCCCACTTGATTCTAGCATCTACCGTAGTAACACATGGGAGAGCTGACTGGAGTGGCACAAGAGGGTGGTAACGGGAGTGACACATGGGGGAGCTAGCTGTAGTGACACTGTGGGGTGCTGACAGTAGTGACACATTGGAGAGCTGGCTGAAGTAACACAGGAGGGTGCTGGTAGGAGTGAGTCATGGTGAGCTGGCTGGAATTACATAGGAGGGTGCTAGCAGGAGTAAAATGGAGGAGCTGCCTGGAGTGACACAGCAGGGTGCTGGCTGGAGTTACACATGAGGGAGCTGAAGTGTATTGTGTGAATCTGGCTTTTTCAATTATTTTATGTGGAAGTGGCTTTTTTTAATGTATTTTATAATAGATCTGGCTTTAAGAATTTACAGTATTTT